>NC_053170.1:65865896-66230848 GCF_016835505.1 Polypterus senegalus
GATAGATAGATAGATAGATAGATAGATAGATAGATAGATAGAAAAACAAACCCCAGAATGACTAAAAAGAAAGAAAAGTTCTGACTTGACAGTCACAGTCAAAGTGAGGTATTATGTGGACATACCTCAGTTGGTGTAAATAAGCCCCCCTTATTGTTTCTTGACACACTTCTACTGAATAATTTGTTGGCTAAAAGTCCACAGTGTTGGGGTATTAGAGAGAGTATGTGAAGCAATGTTCATAATGGCACTCAGTTTTGCTTTAATCCTCTCCAGGGGTCCAGAGTGTGTTTTATAAGTGAGCCTGCCCTTTTATATAGCTTGTTAACTCGGCAGGCCTCTCCTGAGGTAATGTTACCAGCCCAGCACACCACAGAGTTGTTGAAGATGTGAAGGATGTCACTACCCACATTAAAGGAACATAGTTTCTTAAGGAAGAACAGACTGCTCTGCCCTGTCTTAAACAGTTAGTATAAGGACAGTCTGTAGCCCTGTCACATGGAGTGGTTAATATGAATGGTTTTAATTGCTTGTTTCTGTTTTATCATGATTGAATTTTTTTAAAGAATTTCAGTCTAGTTGTGGGTGAAGTAACAGTAAAGGATTTGTAACTTGAAGTGTGAGACTCCTGGTCTGTGCATAAATCATTAAAAAGAGTGTCGTTTGCAAATATGAAAGGAGGAAGTCAGAAGCAGAAAGGTTGTCCAGTTGAAGATTGACCAAAATGGATTAGTCCTTTACTTCAAACCCATGAGTTTGGAGTAATATTAACAACATCCAGACAGTGCCTTAGGACAATATGTGTTTCTTTCTAAGCACTTTATCATCGAGTAGAGAGAATGATGGTTATGGGTCTCTGGGTGAGTTCATTTGAACTATTGTACAGTGCTGTTAATTTCTTTTTCTCCATTCTTTAAATTTAACAAAAATTCTAAGTCAGTTGCAACAAGCAAAACTTGTTCATTGTCCAAATTGTATGTAACACCAGTCAGAAAGCTGACATATATGTAGCTCAGACTGCCACTCCTTGTCGTGCATTTAAATCTTGCTTTTACTTGAAATGACCCAATTTTTCAGTTTTTCTATCCCCTTTTGCTCTTAGCGTTGACAATGTTCCAAACATCATGCAATCTGAAGTAATTAAACTCTAGCATGATAGTCAACTAGAAATAAGTTTACCAAACTTTCTTTGCTTGATTTGTACTGACTGTGCACCACTTGATTTGTTTTACAAGGCTTTGCCAGCCTGATGTGTGCATGGCATCATTAGCTGGTTGTACACATAGCTGTGTAGCTTTCAACTCAGTTGATCAAGCTGTCCTGTGGGACATCCTGAGACTTTGTGGGATTTCCTTGAAGTTGCTAGATATAATGAGCAGCCTGTACACTGGTACTGTGTGTGCTGTGCAGAGTGGAGGCAGAACCTCTGCATTTTTCCCAGTTGATTCTGGGGTTCATTCGCGGGGTGTTTTTGCTCCTGTTCAATGCTTACATGGACTGGGTGTTGGGCAAGTTCGTGGAGTCCAGCGGCTATGGAAAATCTGTTGATGAAGAAAAATTCATTGATCTTGATTTTTCTGATGATGCTGTGATCTTCAGGGAGTCAATGGAGGCTCTGATTGTGGCTCTCGAGAGACTGAATCAGGAGTCTGAGTGTCGGAGCTTGTGAGTGTCCTGGATAAAAACCAAGACCCAGGCCTTTAGTGACTTCTTAGGCACAACCATCAGCAGTGTGTCTATCTGAGCAGAGAGTGTCAACCTTGTCGAGAGGTTTATTTACCTCGGCAGCAACATTCATGTCTCTGTTGACTCTCCCTATGAAGTCAGTAGATGGATTGGGAATGCATGGGGGGTCATGAGGTCGCTGGAAAGGGGTGTGTGGCACTCCCAATATCTTTGCAAAAGGATGAATGTCCAAGTCTTTAGAGTCCTAGTGCTTCCTGCTTTGCTATATGGTTGTGAGACATGGATGCTCTCCAGCGACCTGAGACGAAGACTGGTCTTCTTTGGTACTGTGTCTCCTCAGAGAATTCTTGGGTATTACTGGTTTGTCTTTGTGTCAAACAAGTGGTTACTCATAGAGTCCTGAATAAGGCAATTTATCTGCATTGTGATTGAGTGTCAATGGCACTACTGCCATGTGGCGCGATTCCCTAAGGGTGATCCAAGCAGCTGGATCAGGGTAAGGGGATTCTTACATAACACCTGGCTGCAGCAGATACATGGTCATTTCCGGAGGGTGGGACTGGACTGTATGTCTGCCTGGGGAGGGGGGTTGCTGTGCTAGTGCATGTCCCCCAACCAGACCTGACCTTATAGCTGTGAGCAGGTCTTTTCACAAAAGCTTTAATTTACTTTACTTTATCTTCTCTCATTATACTCTACAGTGTTAGGATCTTTTCACAAAATCAAATTACTAAAAAGCAGGTATAGTAGCTTACTAATAGATACACATCTTTGCAATGAATTAATTGTGACATCCAGCATCTCAGTTGATATTAACAGTTTGTGCAGAGTAAGCAGTTTCTCTTATTGGTGTTTAAAATTACACCATTTCTTGGAGCAACTGTTTTTAAAGTTAATACAGTATTTGTCGTTAACACATGTGCCTGGATTCATAGGTACACCTAGATTTTATACAGCCTAGTATATGAGTTATTATTGATGATTCAGTTCACCACCAAAAAAGTATACCCACCCCAGCTCTATGATCTCTGTATAGAGGACTTCATTGGGGAAGAAATTAGGCTTGAATTTAATCAAAACACTCTTAACGTGCACACGTGCCGGTCCCGGGACAATTAAGCGTTTTAAAAACGTTACAGTAATGTGTGCATGCCCATCTGCCATGCATCTCGACACCCTACCCATCAAATGAAACTTCAAAGTCTCGTCTTTCCGATGATATAAACCATTTTGACACACAACAACCACAGCACTGACACTAAAGCCTTTTTTACAGAGAAGTACATACTTTTAAGATTTGACTGTCCCTACCTTTGAAGACCCCCTGCAAGTCAAACATCAATATTTCCGAGCAGTATTGATCCCATTGTGTCCGTAAGGCTCCAGCGAATATAATCCAGTAAAACGATTTAGGTCCAAAACACACGATATATTCTCAAAGGGACAAAAACTCCAGAAAACGTTTCATAACTTGAGACCACCTACGTAATTTTTTTCATTTATATTGCTCATATTAGACGTAATTTGTATCTGTCGGCGATAACCATGCTACCGCATGAAACACGGAAGTGTTAGCTTCCGAAAGACACCTAAGTTGGCCAATTACGACGGGTCTGGGGTTGACTGGCACCTCGTATAGCCAACCAGTGTCACAGAAAGCTTGGAGGATGACGTATAGCTTCAAACTCTGGTAGAATCTACCAGTTTGATTGGACACTGTGACTGACACTCAAAACTTACAGCCAATGAGCAGCCGAGCATTTTGATATGTAACTTGCCATACTAACTTGTAAACAAAACGATCAGAGTTGCGTGAAGGTGGCATTTGTGCCAGTCTGCAGAGTTGGTGCGTGGTTGTTTATTGTGATTTCGCCAAGTTTTTTCGCATTTTAAATATGAATAAAAGTAGAGGTTTAAACGTAAATAAACGCTCGATTAAATAATAGATGCATGTACGCGTTGCGAAAGTATTCAACCGGCCCAGGAGACGTCTAATGGCAGAGAGCGACGTGCCACGCCCTTGTGCTTTCTGCTTGCTAGTGATTGCTGCCATCAAGTGGCACATGGAAAACGCTGAGCTGTGTTGTAACAGTTTGTAAAAGAAATATATATAGTTTGTGTGCATTTTATAAAAAAGTAAAAAATAAAAATATAAATATATTTTTGGCCCATAACTTGTATTGACTATTTTTACATAGAAATGTGTATTTTTTATTGTTTTTATTATGTAACATGAATTTCCATAACTAATAGAGTGACACTGTGTGTAGATATAGATTCCTTTAGGTGTAAGCTTTCAGTAGAGCCCTCATTGATATATGTGGGTTGAAGCATTCAAAAGTTATTACACTTTTTCCATATGTTCCAAAATGTGGATAATGGTCCCTCTAAAAAGCCCCTGGGCATGCCCACATAAAACTGGTGTAAAATGTCATTTTTACAGGTATTCTTTTCAAATTTGAAATCTGAGTAGTCAACAAGTTATTCTGTTGGTACATAGTGTGTTTCTGTCCCCACCTACCTACTGCAGCTTTATTTTCCTTTATTTTCATATTTTTGTGTGAGTTCTAATGTGCATAACTTTTGATCAGTCACACCTACAGTGATTCTGACTACTAAGGGTGAAACTAGAGAATGTTACTTTAACAAAGAGACCAAACATGTGTTTATACTCCAGATAGTTCAATAACAGCAATGATTCTAATTTGGAGAGGTCGAATTACAAGCGATTTAGCAAAAATGACCCTGATTGATATTAAAAAACTATACCTCGTTAATTGTGGGACAGCACAAAATCAAGGCAAAGAAGCAACAAGCTCCTCTCTGTAAAATACTACAATCCACAGAAATATCTAAACAAATTACCTGGCAAAACTGCAATAAAACCAGAAAGACTGACAAGTGGGCACAAACTTTGTCATGTCATTATGTTTCTCATGATCGATGGATTTGAAAACGCTCTGATTCTTGTAAACTCTGTTCTTTGCATTGCATTTATTTTGAATGTTAGCTTTTTCCTTTGAGGGTAATGTGGCTTATATTTTGCAGTCAGCCTGATCTGAACCAGAAATCCCTTGATTTCAAGCCCCCTTCTTTAACAAGTAGATGACCCAAATGTCTTGCAAAGGACACAGAAGTTGGAATTCTTTAACACTGCCTCCTTTGATGTTGTGTCATTTTCACACAGATAAACAGTGCTTGTTTTAGTTTCCACAAAAAATAAGACAATGGAACTTTGTTCTGCTTTCTCCAGCAAGTGACGGTGACGGGCATTTTGAGGACAAATGTATCTCTTCCTGCCAATCGCAAAAGAAAAAACTTTATGTGCAAAAATGTCATTCATATTCCTGGCTGGCTATAAATGACATTGACATAACCTCACCTTTCAGAAACATATATACCGGATGTCGTCAGCCATTGTTCAGAAAATGTTGCCATGCTATGCATTGTGTCCACCAACTTCACACAACATTGATGCCATAATTTGGTTCATTTCTGTTGACCTCAAAAACTGCCTAAAAAAGAAAGGGACAAAGAAATACAATCTACACTGTGTGGGAGTATTTTTTACTTCCTTTGCTTTTACTTCGACTAATTCATAAAAAGAAAGATGGGAGAGGAGTCATGGAAATGGTGCATTTACAACAGAGAGAAAAAGCAGCTGCAATTTATAGCACTGGAAAGATTTCATTCAGAAAATCCTTCAAGTTTGAAAAATAGCTCAAGTACTTTCATGAATGCGTAAACCAGGATTCCATTCTAATTACTCTTAGTTGCCAGGGAAAGAAACATTTTGCAAAAGTCTGGGTTAGGGCTTACTGACACAGCACGTGAAAAAGTAAAACAAAGCAATGAGGAATGGAGTATGGAGCTCTCCGTCCAAATTCTTGCTGTGTTTTTTTTTTCCCTGGGAACTCTAAGCCATTGTTCCCTCATACTCCGCTTTTTTGTTAGCTAACTCACTCTTGATTTTTATTATACAGAAGGACAGGCTGAATATTCCTCTGTTGAGAAAATACAGTATCTCTGAAGGGCCATCTAGTGTATATATGTTTAAAGCAGGTTTGTTTTTTCAAAGCTAAACTAAAAGTCTCTGCAGTATATTTATTGACAAGGACACAGTAATCACTTATGTGCCTCGCTTAACACGTGTACACACTTTTGACATACAAGATCGAACATGCTTTTGAAGGCCTTCTTCTTTAACTTCAGAAACACAATTATCTGAATACAGACCTGATGGTTAATATTGTGCTGTTCTTTATAGATGTCCACATTATTGAAACGCTCTGGCATCTTCTTGTGATCTTAGAATGCCATTATTTTATCATTTATTGGATTCCATAAAAGATCCTCCTCTAATGACACATTACTTTAACATGGCCTTTTTATAACTTCATTTTAATCTTAATTTAACTTAATCCTGATACTCTATATGTTCAATTTCCTCAAAATAACTATTCATGGTGGCTCTAAAATCCGTACTGACCCCTACTCTCTTTTCTGTTTCTTTTTCCTGCGCCACCACCACCTACTCAAAGCTTCATGATGCACCAACAATGATGGACGGATTAAAAGGCAGAAGTCTACGTGACCATCATCATCATCAAACCCTTCCGTGAGAATCCTAAATCCAAAGAGGACTGTTTCATTTATGTTAGGTAGAATGCCCAGAAGGGACTGGACGGTCTCATGGTCTGGAATCCCTACAGATTTTAATTTTTCTCCAGCCGTCTGGAGTTTTTTTGTTTTTTCTGTCCCCCCTGGCCATTGAACCTTACTCTTATTCGATGTTAATTAATGTTGATTTATTTTGTTTTATAATTGTGTCTTTCATTTTTTCTATTCTTTAATATGTAAAGCACTTTGAGTTACTGTTTGTATGAAAATGTGCTATATATATATAAATAAATGTTGTTGTAATGTTACTTTGCCAGTGACTTCGAACTAAAGGAAACTTGCATACGTGGTGCACCCCCTCAAAAATCTGTGCCATGGTCAGTTAAGAGTGTCAAAAGCAGGGAACCTGTTTAGAAAATGTTTTATCTTATAACGTATCTAGTTGTATGTTTTTCTTTGTCTTACTAAACACATTAGAGATATTCTTAAAACTTCACATCATCTATACTAATAAAAGGCAAAGCCCTCACTCACTCACTCACTCACTCATCACTAATTCTCCAACTTCCCGTGTAGGTAGTAGGCTGAAATTTGGCAGGCTTATTCCTTACAGCTTACTTACAAAAGTTAAGCAGGTTTCATTTCAAAATTCTACACGTAACGGTCCATAACAGTCGACAACGTCCGCCATGTTGAACTTTCTTATTTATGGCCCCATCTTCACGAAATTTGGTAGGCAGCTTCCCTGCAAACCGAAACCGATGTATGCGTACTTATTTCGATGGTATGACGCCACTGTCGGCCACCATATTGAACTTTCCAACATCACTAATTTTCCAACTTCCCGTGTAGGTAGAAGGCTAACCCCATCTTCACGAAATTTGGTAGGTGGCTTCCCTGCGCTAACCAAAACCGATGTACGTACTTATTTTGGTGGTATGACGTCACTGTCGGCCGCCATATTGAACTTTCAACGTCACTAATTCTCCAAATTTCCGTGTAGGTAGAAGGCTGAAATTTGGCAGGCTCATTCCTTACAGCTTACTTACAAAAGTTAAGCAGGTTTCATTTCGAAATTCTACGCGTAATGGTCATAACGGTCAACAACGTCCGCCATGTTGAACTTTCTTATTCATGGCCCCATCTTCACGAAATTTGGTAGGTGGCTTCCCTGCGCTAACCAAAACCAATGTATGTACTTATTTTGGTGGTATGACGCCACTGTCAGCCGCCATATTGAACTTTCCAACGTCACTAATTCTCCAACTTCCCGTGTAGTTGATGCCGAATGTCTCTTCAACAGAAGTCCTACAAATACTGTCATAATTGAAACAAACCGTGAATCTCAAAACGATTATGACAGCAGCAATCCAAGCTGTGAGATTTGAAACAAGATTACTGTTCACATGGCCAACTGTACGTTGCATGCTCAAGAGTAAGCTCAGCACACAGCTTGATCATATTAAAACCGGAGGGCCAAACTCACAATGTGGTATACAAAGAGATCCTTAACAAATAATTATTGGTATATTTTCCCTCAGTTTAAAAAGGTTTCATTTTCTTCTTAATAAAAATTTTAAGGCAGTACTTCGCCGCTGCGAAGCGCGGGTATTTTGCTAGTATATAAATATTTTGCACTTGTGTCATGATTGAATAGATTAAACCACAGAAATCATAAGATATGCAGCTTTAGTTATTACCTTTAATTTAGTAGCAGACATTGACATTTTGTATTTGAAAACAAATTATACTATAATTGAGATGAAAGATGTAACTGAAGTTTCAGTCCCTTTACAAGGAAGGGTTTGATTTGAAATTGGTCAATAGTTCTTGTAGAGTCGATCAAAATATAATTTATTTAATAAAATTCTACAGAATGTTTATAGAAAGTGACAAGACTAGTAGGTAAAGATATATCTACTCACACAATATGACCCGTACAGCTACTCAAGTGACATTTTTAGTATTTTAATTAATATTAGGGGAAGAGAACAGGTGGTATATACAGTAGGTATAATCATAGAATTTGATGTTATTTTTTTAAAGGATAAATTTGATATTTTTCAAGTGAAAGTTATTTTTTAGAAACATGATATAGATTACATTAGAATAGATTACATACTGTACACCTTATTAATCCCATGGGGAAATCCATGCATTGCCATGAAAAATTTTGTTCTAAAGTTAAGTGCTTTCTATGAATTAAAAAATATATATCTTGCCCACACTGGCACTTTACAATGGAGGGTAAGGGGCACAGAGGAAAAGCTTAAAATATGTACCAAAAACGTCTGTTTTTCCAAGCCAAGAAAGTTGTCGAATATTGATCTGCGCCTTATGAGTTTCTGACTCGTGTTTATGACAACAAATGGATATGAAAATAATCATTTTATCTCATATTCCTGTTACTCTTTTTCTTGTGGCAAGGATACATTTTCTATTCCGTTGTGCAAGTTCTTGCATAAATATGGAAGCAAAACAAAACCAACCATGTAGCATGAAAAGTTTGCTGTGATCTTTTAATCACCCTCATGGAGTAAAAGATTGGTGCGCAGGGAGAGTAAATGGTGAGCTTCTGTGCATGGCTGGACTTCTTTTAAAATGGCTGAATCTCATAATACTGGTGTGTTTTTGTTCACAAATGACACATATAAACTATTTTTCTATAAACTAATCGCAAGACACAGATCAGTACTCAACAACTGTCCTGACTTGAAAAATGTACATATTTGGTAAGTTTTTAAGCTTTCCCTCTGTGCCCCATAATCTCCAATGTTAAGTGCCATTACTGACAATAAGTTTTTAAAAAATATTTAGAAAGCGCTTAACTTTAGAAGGAAAGAACTTTGACTTGAAAAATACAGAACTTATCTTCTTATATAATACGCTACTGTGGCTGTCTGTTTGTCTGTCCAGGATTTTAAATCACCTGTAGCTCGCAAACTGTTTGACTGATTGACCTGGAATTTGGTACACATATACTATGTGACATCTACTATCCAATTTAGAGGTGATCATTGACCTCCAAGGTTAGTCCTCTTTTTATTTTTATTTTATTGTAGAATGAACTCTCGGCAGCGACAGCAGGGTGGCTGTGTGGCTCATGCTTACGGGTGCCGTTCTCGTCCCTTCCACCTTCACCATCACTTCCCCTACCTCTTCATATCTTAAATCATTGTTGAGGCACATTGAAGACTTAAGTACCAGCTTAAGTGAAAAATTAAAGAAAACATACTAAATAATTGCAACACAAACACTGATTTAATCAGTTTTATTGTGAAAGAAGAGAAGAAGCAGGCCAGTAAGGTGGAGCAAAGAAGAGCTGCTCATGAAGCAGCAAGCGCATCAACCTCTGAGCAAACGAATGCTAAACATACAGAGAAAGAGGATGAAAAATATTAATGCTCAAGTCAAGTGTATTCACTGCACATTATCGCGCAGTGCGATGTTACTGGTCTTTTAATATTACTATAGCGGTAAGCAAAACAGCTGACACAGTGGGATCCATATGTACAAGATCTGGTGGTTGACTGATTAATCTTCAATGTTATGCTCTGTACTCTTAAGAAAAACGTAGTTACTACTATTACTATCTATTGTGCAATTATGTCATGCTGATCAAATTTCTTATTTCTTGTTTTATTTATTTATATTTATTTATTTATTTGTTAAAATTTCCATTTTTTTTTTATAGTAGTGGGCCTAGTACAAAGCTTTTTAATACTGTGTAATTTCACTTGATGCTAGAGCTGTGTTCCACATTCTAATTTTACAGAATAAGTTGTATTATTAAACCATGGTGAATCTGTGTTAACTTTACACGGCCTGCACACACTTCTTCACCTCTCTTGCACAATCCCCATTACTCTGTACTGTTGATCCCAAGTATTTAAACTTGCCCACCTTCACCAAATCTACTCCCTGTATACTCACCATTGCACTGACCTTCCTCTCATTCACACACATGTATTCTGTCTTGTTGCTACTGACCTTCACTCTTCTCCTTTCCAGAGCATATCTCCACCTCTCCCATTTTAACTCACGTAAATGACTTTCATAAGGAGATAAATAACAAACAGATTAAGTGTGCAGATAATACTAGATAAGGTGGAAAGGCAGATGATGTGCAATCAGTTAAATCATTACAGAGGGTACAGGACAGAATACATTTGTGGAAGATGAAATTTAATGCAAATAAATGCAAAGGTTTACATTTAGAAAGCAGAAATGTTAGATCTGAATACACGATGGGAGGACTGAAAATTAATTATGTGTAGGATTTAGTAGACTTGTCACTATGTACTTTTAAACCATGTTCAGAAGCCATTGAAAAGGCTAACAGAATTACTGTTAGGTTATATAGTATGATGTTCAGAGTACAAGTCCAAGGAGGTGATGATTAAACTTTACAACACACTATTGAGGCTTCATCTGGAGCACTGTGTGCAGTTGTGGTTCATTCCGGGAATTCACTCTGTGGTGTTGCATCTCCAAAAGCCACAAACTGGAGGCCATTGCATTAAAAAGAAGCTACTTCATCTGAGTGAGTCAGTAAGGGGACAATCCCCTCACTCTGTAGATGGGACCCCATCTAAGATGCAGTGGCACACTTCCATGTTTGAAATATTAGACTCTTTCCCCGGCCCCCAGTTTTACGTGGGCCAGGAGTGTTACAGTCTTCAAATTATAAAAAACATAGCAGTGCCAAAGAAAGTATAGAGAAGAGCGACTAGGCTGATTCCAGGAATGAAAACTTTAAAGAGGACGATCCTCCTTTAAACAAACAATAAAAAAGAGGTGACATTATTTAATTATGTACAGTTATAAAAACAGTGGATCCCAGCTTTTATGTTAAAATAAAATCTTTAACAAGAACACATGGGCGCATACAGAAACTTGTTTAAGGAACATTTTGCACAAACAGAAAGGTTTTCTTCACACAGAGAATCAGACACAAGGACCAAGTTACTACAAATTGTGGTAGAGAGTAGACGTTTGGGTACCCTTAAAACTCAACCTGATGTTATTTTGGAGAAATTACATGATGAACGTCTTTTTCTGAATGGCCCCAAGATGGATTCTGCCTTTCTTGTAGTACTGCCAGGATAGTCTTAGGGCCCTAAAAGAGATTAAATAAGTGGAAGATAGATAGATAGATAGATAGATAGATAGATAGATAGATAGATAGATAGATAGATAGATAGATAGATAGATAGATAGATAGATAGATGTTTGGTTTACAATCATTTTAAGCAAGGTGAGGGAGGCGGTACCTTTAACCTCTGCATTGCAATGAGCTGCCAGACACAAACAAGTTAATTTAAAAGAGCAGTCTACAAGCCAAGGTCAGTAATTTATTTTACAAATTAGAAGGTCAAAGCCAAAATAATCCAAATTTCAAGGAAACCAAAATCAAAACAAAACAATTTTAATTCCCTAAATACATTTTAGATTTGGCAATTCAATTTTCCAAGTGTTTCCTAAATAAATAAAATGTGGAGGCACAATACCATATTTACTAGTGACATTATGATGACAACAAAAGTCTCAATCTATCTGACCATGCTAGACAAATCAAAAATAGTCTGAACAAACCGATAACAGGTCTAGTGGAAATCATTTTTTGGCTTTGCTACAAAAGCATGTTTATCTCAAAACTTCCACAAAATTTATATAAGTCTGGAAGGCACATCAATTTCCTTTTATCTAGCACTTAAAGGTAGCATTCTCATTTCCAAAAATTAGCTAATGTTAGATGTATGTATTATAATCTGACAGGCACTAAAACATAAAAATAGGCTTCAATACCAAGACTAGCCCTCAGTGCTTCAGCCTGGCCCCAAAATCAAGAAGTAGGTTTCACATCCTGTATAGGCCAAAATGAATCCAAGGCTGAGGGCGAAGATAACTGTAAAACTTCTGCCCAAAATGACAAAGCAGAGTTCCTTTAACATATTTAAAGAATGTATTGCAAAAATTAACTCACATTAATACAATACAATACAATACAGTTTATTTTTGTATAGCCCAAAATCACACAGGAAGTACCGCAATGGGCTTTAACAGGCCCTGCCTTTTGACAGCCCCCCAGCCTTGACTCTCTGAGAAGACAAGGAAAAACTCCCAATAAAACCTTGTAGGGAAAAATGGAAGAAACCTCGGGAAAGGCAGTTCAAAGAGACCCCTTTCCAGGTAGGTTGGGCGTGCAGTAGGTGTCAAAAGTAGGGGGTCAATACAATACAATATACACAACAGAACAATTCCTTAAGACAGCATAATAAAAATTTTAGAATTACGGTTTAACAGTAGATGATATGACATAATTAGGTTTCGATATTTTTAGAGTCCTGGAGACCTCATCCATCTAGCTGCATCTCCATTTGGCCATGCCACGGCTGAAACATTGCTCCGATGAAAGGACCCCTCTTTCCCATGATTCCTGTGATCCTCCATCAGGGATGACTTTACCATAGGCAGGCAAACAACTTGGCAGGTGGGCCGTGGCACCAATGGCCACATTTGGGTACCGAGAAAAGAAACAGAATAGGTGAGGGTTAGTATTCAAATATAATTATTCATGTTACTTATGTTATAGTGCTAATGACTAACAACAGAGATGCAGTATGTACAGTTAATCAGCAGCTCTAGTCAGGATATGCTAAACTGAAGTAGTGAGTCTTCAGCCGGGATTTAAAGGCTGAGACCGAGGGGCATCTCTTATGGAAGCAGGAAGACCATTCCACAGTTTAGGGGCCCTGTAACTAAAAGCTCGACCTCCCACTGTTATTTTATTAATCCTTGGAATCCTAAGCAGACCGGCATCTTGAGATCTTAATGTGCTCAGGTTTGTAAGTCATGATAAGTTCAGACAAGTAAGCGGACCTTGGCCATTTAATGCTTTATATGTTAAAAGGAGGATTTTGAAATCTGCCCTAAATTTAACTGGGAGCCAGTGTAAAGATTTAAGAACTGGGGTTATGTGTTCATATTTTCTTGTTCTTGTAATAATTCTTGCAGCGCATTTTGGATTAACTGGAGGCTGTATAGAGAACAGTTTGAACAGCCAGTGAACACCGCATTGCAGTAGTCAATCCTACTAGAGATAAATGCATGAATTAATTTCTCACAATCCTGTTTATTTAGAAAGCGCCTTAATTTCCTAATATTTTTAAGATGGAAAAACAGGTTTTGGACGACTTTGTAATATGCGCTTTAAATGACATGCTAGAGTCAAAGATAACTCCTAGATTGCGGGCTGATTCAGTAAAATTAATTGGGATTCCAACTGAGTTAAATGGCGACAAAATATTGCTGTGATCAGCGTCATTCCCTCAACAATTAACATCTCTGTTTTATCTGTATTTAAAGACAAGTAGTTCTCATTCATCCATTCCTTTAATTCACTAACACAACTAATTAAAGACAACATCGGAGAAACTTCATTTGATTTAAATGAAAGGTATAACTGGGTGTCATCTGCATACAGTGAAAATTAACATTATGTTTCCTAATGAGAGATCCCAGTGGAAGCATGTAAAGTGAAAACAGTAAAGGTCCCAGTACTGAGCCCTGCGGACACCATATTCAACTTCTGTGTATAATGATGGAGTACTGTCAGCACATTTCTGTACATACTGGAATCGATTTGATAAATAAGAACTGAACCAAGCGAGCACGGGGCCTGTAAGCCCAACATCATTTTCTAGCCTGTGCAGTAAAATAGAATGGTCAATGGTGTCAAACGCTGCACTTAAGTCCAACAACATAATTACAGTGGAATTTCCTTCATCAGAGGATATCAGAATGTCATTTACAACCCGTGTTAGTGCGTTTCTGTACTATGACCAGTCGAAAGCCAGACTGGAATTTCTCAAATAAATTGTAATGCGTAAGGTGTGACTGAAGCTGACTGGCGACTACTTTCTCTAGTATTTTAGAGAGAAATGGTAAATTTGAAATAGGCCTATAGTTATTTAGTATGTGTGGGTCTAGGTCTGACTTTTTAAGTAATGGTTTAATGACTGACACTTTTAGTGCATCAGGTACTGTGCCATGCAATAATGAATTATTGATAATGTTTAGAATTGGTGCTACAAGAACATCCATTGCACTTTTTACTAGTTTTGTTGGCACTGGATCTAGGGAACAAGTAGTGGGCTTCATTTTCGAAATTAAAGTTACGACTTCCTGCTCAGTTACAGGATTAAAATTATTAAAGTGCTGAATGCAATGTGAGACAGGGTCTGCTAAGCTAGTATTTGGTTTGTACTGTGATGCTGAGATCTGTGATCTTATATTTTTAATTTTCTCATTGAAGAAGTTCATAAAGTCTGTACTGCTAATATCTGTTGGTATTTTGCACTGTTGATCTGAATTCCCATTTGTTAATTTAGCCACTGCTCTAAAAAGTACCCTAGGATTTTTATTATTGCTATCTATTAATGTAGAATAGTATTCTGAGCGAGCTTTAAAGAGGGCCTTTTTATATTTATTAACACTCTCTGTCCATGCAATTTGAAAGACATGTAGCTTTGTTGTTCTCCATCTGCGCTCCAGTTTTCGACACTCTAATTTAAGAGCTCGAGTGTTTTCATTAAACCAGGGAGAGTTTCTATGTGCTTTACCTTTAACAAGGTAAGTCCACAATCATAAATTCTAACCCACAACCAAAAGCAAAATTCATAAACCAGGAAATCAATTTTTTTAGTTAGAAAGCAAAAAATCCAACAATCCAAAAATGTGGATGAGCTGAACAAACATATGACCTATGCTAATGAGGCTTTTATGGGCCTATATAGATTTGGGGGTGGTCCCATTGTTGATACATAACGGGGCTCCACCCCCTTACGCTGCATATAAAGAAGGCAGACACATAAGACAAAGAAGTAATAAATACATTTTTATAAGACATGTTTATAAAAGGAAATAAATAAACAAAAAAATGCTAAAACACTAAAATGTAGACAGAAAGAAAACACAGAGTTTACAGAATTTAATTTAGAGGACAATAAAAATATAACAAAAAAAAGACATACACTTGAGCCAGCATATAGCATAACTATGAGCATGTACTGTGCTGCAAATAACACACTGGTAAGTCAAAACATCATATATGAAAGTCTCTCATGTGTGACCATACAAGTGTTTTTGTCCCTTTCTCTTATTACGATAATTCTGACTGTGAAGACAATGCCAATTGCCCTGGCTCACAATTCCAGTTTGTTCTAAAGTAGAATAAAATAAAATAGAACAGAAGAAGTAATGGCAAAGCTCCTGCATTCACATTCCTTATGGTATTCCAAAAAAGTGGCTTCACCAACAAACTACAAACGTTCACTTTCGAGCCTAAAGTAAATGCAATTCAAAATAGAATTTAAAGAAACTAATAACTTTGTAATTTTATCATTAGCGCTATGTCTAAGAAATAAATTAATTTACACAAAAACATGTTTTCCCTGAGGCCTAATAACTAGTGTCACACACATGCGCATGGGAGGCAGCTAAAGAGCTTGAGTAAGAGCAATTCCAATTCAGACCAGGATGTGACTCTTTTTCTCCCTTTCCTGCAGACCAGTCACAGGAGATTCCACCTGGTCCTCTTGATGTCACTTCTGGGACCTAGCCTATGAAAGAAAACCTTGCCGGCTCCAGCCCCTGTGATGTCACGTCCAGGCTCGAGCCTATGGTTGAAGACCCTCACGAGCCTGACCCCTTTGACCTCACTTCCTGTCTTCCCCTTTAAAAGTCTCCACCTTTTCCCTATTCCCTCAGTTCTGTTTTGGACTCGGTTTTATGCACATCAATGCTGTATTCATTTTTATGACATTACAGCCAGGATACCAATTATATAGGTGGCTGCCTCATACCTTGCTATGGCTCTGTGTGGAGTTTGTAACACTGGCGTAGTCGGCAGGTTGGAAAGGTCCCAGAAGAGAAGGGGACAGGACATGCACCATACCCAGGTGGGAGCGTACCAGGGTCAAATTTTCAGGCAGGGAGGGTGTCCCGCGATTCGGAAAGACCTGGTGCAGGCTCCGCTCCCAGCCCACTTTACTGGACAACTCAGGCAGTCCAGGGGGTGTGTGAGAGGGGCTCACGGACTTGAGCTGCCCCTGAGGAGGGAGGCCAAGGGGGCTTATTATGCTCTCTTGGGGGAGACTGCACGTCTCCTTGTGAAGGCCAAACCCCGACTTTCACCTAGGGGTACCCCAGACTGGCAGGTGAATGAAATAAGAAAGTGGTGGTTCGACCCAGCAAGCAAGCCTGGTCATTACGAGCAGCGGTAGGGCACTGGTTACGGCCAGGTGAAAACAAGCCCTACCAAATAATAGAGCAGGTGGCTTGCTACTTGCTCCTAAAAGCACTACCCCACAGTTTCACCCAGCCAGTCTGGGGTAAAAACTTTCAAAATATGAAGGAGTTAATCAACCTCATTGACATGCAGGGGACGGCCTTGAACCTGGGGGAGCAGAACCGTCCCTTAGTCGAGCTCAGCCGCTGCACGACCCTAAGTGGATGTTAGGGGATTTAGGGTGTTTAGTGGATGCAGTGGATTCTCCATGATTGACAGGAGCCTGCTCAGCACCTGTTGCTCTGCTACGGATGTCAAACTGTCAAGCTCCATGCCTACAATAGAGCCTGCCTTCCTCACCAGTTTGTCCAGGCGTGAGGCGTCCCTCTTCCTTATGCTGCCTCCCCAGCGCACCACTGCGTAGAAAAGGGCGCTCACCACAAACACCTGATAGAACATCTGCAGCATCTTATTGCAGAAGTTGAAAGACTCCAGCCTTCTAAGGCAGTATAGTCGGCTCTGTCCTCTCTTGCACAGAGCATCAGTATTGGCAGTCCAATCTAGTTTATCATCCAGCTGCACTCCCAGGTATTTATAGGTCTGCACTTTCTGCACACAGTCTCCTCTGATAATCACGGGTTCCATGAGGGGCCTGGTCCTCCTAAAATCCACCACCAGCTCCTTGGTTTTGTTGGTGTTCAGTTGTAGGTGGTTTGAGTCACACCATTTAACAAAGTCCTTGATTAGGTTCCTATACTCCTCCTCCTGCCCACTCCTGATGTAGCCCACGATAGCAGTGTCATCAGTGAACTTTTGCACGTAGCAGGACTTCGAGTTGTATTGGAAGTCTGATGTATATAGGCTGAACAGGACCGGAGAAAGTACAGTCCCCTGTGGCGCTCCTGTGTTGCTGACCACAATGTCAGGCCTACAGTTCGAGAGACGCACATATTGAGGTCTGTCTGTAAGATAGTCCACGATCCTGCCACCAGGTATGAATCTACTCCCATCTCTGTCAGCTTGTCCCTAAGAAGCAGAGGTTGGATGGTGTTGAAGGCGCTAGAGAAGTCCAGAAACACAATTCTTACAGCACCACTGCCTCGGTGTAACATATAGATGATGGCATCCTCCGCTCCCACCTTCTCCTTGTATGCGAACTGCAGAGGGTTGAGGGCGTGGTGGACCTGTGGCCTCAGGTGGTGAAGCAGCAGCCGCCCCATAGTCTTCATCACATGTGACGTCAGAGCGACAGGCTGAAAGTCATTCAGCTCACTAGGATGTGATACGTTTGGGACTGGGGTGATGCAAGATGTTTTCCAAAGCCTCGGGATTCTCCCCTGTTCCAGGCTCAGGTTGAAGATGCACTGTAGAGGACTCCCCAGCTCCAACGCTCAGGCCTTCAGCAATCGTGGCGATACTCCCACTGCTTTGCTGGTATGAAGCCTCCTCAGCTCTCTGCTTACCTGGGCTGCTGTAATTGTGGGTGGGGGGAAACTCTCTCTTATGCTGGTATCAGCAGAAGGATGGGTGGAGGGTGCAGTACTCCAAGGTGAGAGTGGGTTAGGGTGGTCAAACCTGTTAAAGAAGTTGTTCATCTGGTTTGCTCTCTCCACATCTCTCTCGAAGGTGGCACCCCGCTTCGAGCTGCAACCAGTGATGATCTTCATCCCATCCCACACTTCCTTCATGCGGTTATTCTGCAACTTCTGCTCCAGCTTTCTCCTGTACTGCTCCTTCGCTGTCCTGAGCTGGACTCAGAGTTCCTTCTGCACATGCTTGAGCTCATGCTGATCACCTCCTTTAAAAGTTCTTTTCTTCTGGTTCAAAAGACCCTTGATGTCACTTGTAATTCATGGCTTCTTGTTAGCATAGCAGCGTACTGTTCTTACTGGAACTACAATGTCCATACAGAAGTTGATGTAGTCAGTAGTGCAGTCAACAACCTCCTCAATGTTCTCACTATATGATCCCTGCAGGATATCCCAGTCCGTAGTTCCAAAGCAGTCTCTCAGAGCCTGCTCTGCCTCAGGGGACCACTTCCTGAATGAGCCTGTGGTTGTAGGTAGCTCCCTCACTCTTGGTTTGTAGTGAGGCTGAAGAAGAACCAGGTTATGATCTGCTTTCCCAAGCACAGGCAGCAGGATGGCGCTGTATGCGTCTTTAATGTTTGCATACAGTAGGTCAATAGTCCTATTTCCCCGGGTGTTACAATCGACATACTGGGAGAAGGCATGTAATGTTTTGTCTAGCGTCACATGGTTAAAGTCTCCAGCGATTAGCACAAGCGCCTCGGGGTGTGCTCTGACTAACCCGTTGGCGGTCCCACTACACTGGTGTGGTGATCGTAAACGGGTACAAGACCACAGCCTTGTTCAATTCCGGCAGCAACATTACCATTGTTAGCCGCCGATTTGTGCTACCGCGACAGTGGTTAAAATTTAAGACCGTTATAACCTGTTTCCACGGAGAAATCCGCTGGTACAGGTCCGCCATCTGTGTTGTCAGTTACAGAGGATCGGTTCAGAAATTAACTGTGGGGGTCCTCCAAGATCCTCCACACCCAGTGATCCTTGGGCGGGACTGGTCTAAAATTAAAAGCGGTGAGACACATACAACTCCTGATGTTAACTTAGGCCTAGTTGTAGACAGAGATGAGCCGTCTCAAGCGGCCTCCACGGCGTGTAGCCAGCCGGTGGAGAGAAACAAAGCGGGCTCCCTGAGTGACGTGGCAACTCCCGGACCATCATGGGCTGATACGTCATCCTCCAGCGCCAAGAAAGAATGGGAGGAAACCATACCCCTTGAGGTTGGCCAGGACCCTCTCTCCCTCTTACAGTTTACATTTTTTTTTTTTTTTTTTTTGTTTTTTCTGTTCACCCTGGCCATCGGACCTTACTCTTATTCTATGTTAATTAATGTTAACTTATGTTTATTTTTTATTGTGTCTTCTATTTTTCTATTCATTTTGTAAAGCACTTTGAACTACTTTTTTTTGTATGAATATGTGCTATAGAAATAAATGTTGATTGATTGATTGATTTAGAGAAACACCGGCTTCATTTTGAAGGGAACAGTAGAATGATGATTCCCTTAAATTTGCTAAAACTGCAGTAGTCCTTGTCAATGGCCAGCACACTCACCAGTCCATGCCACAGGGACCTCATTTTGTCTTAGAGAACGACCTTCTGTATCATGTAGCTGAGCATGAGGGACAGGAGAGATGGCTACTGCTAATCCCGCGGACCTTGCGACGGCAGATCTGTGAGTTAGCACATGCCCACCTCCTAGGTGGCCAATTTGGCACCGAAAAAACCCTGGAGCGGATCAAGTTATGCTTTTATTGGCCAGAAATCAAAGAGGAGGTTCGTCGCTTTTGCATTTTGCTGCCCGGAGTGTCAATTGCGACAAATTCCTAGGAAGGACCGTGCTCCTCTCATTTCTATTCCCCTAATTGATGTTCCCTTTCACAGAATTGGGGTCGATTTAGTCAGACCCCTAGAGCCTTCCGCCCACGGACACAATTACATTTTAGTCCTTGTGGATTATGCTGACAAATACCCTGAAGCTGTCCTGTTGCGCTCAGCTACTTCTAAAGCCATCACACGGGAATTACTGGGGGTCTTTGCGCATGTTAGCATCCCTAAGGAAGTTCTGATGGACCAAGGGACGCCTTTTACTTCGACAACGTTCAAGGAGACTGCCAAGTTACTTAAAATAAAGCATCTAAAGACCACGGTAGATCATCCTCAAACCGACGGTTTGGTAGAGAGATTCAATCAGAATCTCAAACAAATGCTTTGTAAGCTGGTCAACAAGGATGGAAGGAACTGGGATCAGCTCCTCCCCCTTGTCCTTTTTGCCTATCAGGAAGTCCCTCAAGCCTCCACGGGGTTCTCCCCTTTTGAATTATTGTATGGGCGACAACCCCAGGGCCTATTAGATATCTTAAAAGAAGGATGAGAAGAAGAGGCTCTTTGTGCGATTACACGATAGATTTGGTAAAATTCGGAAGAGGCATAAACGCAGCACAGGTCCGATATTACGACCGTGGCACATCTCTTGGGGAGTTCCGCCATGGAGATTGCGTCCTGGTCCTAGTACCTACCTCCCACTCTAAGTTGCTTGCCGACTGGCAAGGCCCTACGAAGTTAAGGAGCGGAAAGGACTCTTCGACTATTTGGTGAGTCAACCCAATCATCAGCCGAGGGAGCGGGTTTATCATGTAAATCTGCTGAAACCGTGGAGGGACAGGGATCCTGATCCCTCCTGCAGTCAGCCCCGCTCACTCTTTGCTCACACAGCTAGCCTTAACTTCGGTGCGGATTTAAGTCCCAGACAGCGATGGTAGCCGGAAACAGTTATCCTGTCCGTCCCGGAAGTAGTGAGCAAAAACCCCGGAAGGACCTCTCTGATTGAGCACGACATTGTGACAGAGCCCGGGGTTATAGTCTGAGAATGTCTGTATCATCTTCCCGAGGCCAAAAGAGATGAAGTGGAGCTTGAGATCAAGTACATGCTGGAACTAGGAGTAATTGAGGAAAGCCATAGTCCCTGGTCCAGTCCCATTGTATTGGTCTCTAAGTTTTGCAACGACTTCCGTCGATTTAATCAAGTCTCCCAATTTGATGTTTATCCAATGCCACAAGTGGACGACCTCCTCGAGAGGCATGAACAGGCTCAATATTTGACCACACTGGACATGACAAAGGGATACTGGCAGGTTCCTTTAACGGACTCTGCGAAGGTTAAGACCAAATTTAGAACCCCTAGCGGACACTGGCAGTATCATGTCCTTCCATTTGGGTTACACGGGCTCCAGCAACCTTTCAATGTCTGGTGGACAAAGTGCTCAGGCCCCATAACCCATACAGTGCTGCCTACCTGGATGATGTGGTCATCTATTCCAGCACATGGATGGAACACCTACACCAGGTAAAAGTGGTAAAAACTTTTCTTTACATTTCATCCTCCAGACGGACGCTTCGGACATAGGCCTGGGGGCCGTGCTGAGCTAAAGCGTCGAGTTTCCGTCCTGAGCCGGAAACTGTTGGGCTGGGAGACCAGGAATGCGACGGTGGAGAGGGAGGCTTTCGCGATTAAATGGGCTATTACTTAGCTGAGGTACTACCTGTTGGGCCGGGAATTCACCCTTGTCACTGACCATGCACCTTTACAGTGGATAGCCCTGCACAACGATTCGAATCTGCAGGTTATCCGGTGGTTTCTTGACCTCCAGCCTTACAAGTTTTTGCTCATTCATCATCGAGGCTCTCTTCACGCCAATGCCGATGCTCTTTCTCAGGTTCACGACCTCTTGGTTTGGGTCTCCTGACCCGATGGGTCTGGGCTGATGGGAGGGGGCCTTGTTACACACGTGTGCATGCGAGGCAGCTAAACGGCTTGAGTAAGGGCAATTCCGATTCTGATCAGGAAGTGACAGAGTGCACTGACTCTTTTTCTCGTTTTCCTGCTGACCAGTCACAGGAGATTCAACCTGGTCCTCTTGACGTCACTTCCGGGACCGAGCCTATGGAAGAAAACCTTGCCGGCTCCAGCCCTTGTGATGTCACGTCCGGGCTCGAGCCTATGGTTGAAGACCCTCACGAGCCTGACCCCTTTGACCTCACTTCTTGTCTTCCCTTTTAAAAGTCTCCACCTTTTCCCTATCCCCTCAGTTCTGTTTTGGACTTGGTTTTATGAACATCAGTGCTGTATTACTTTTTTACGACATTGCAGCCGGGGTACCAATTATACGGGTGGCTGCCCCAAACCTTGCTATAGCTCTTTATGGGTTTTGTAACGCTAGTTTGTTATGGTTGAAGTGAAAGCAGCATAATTCTATTATATCGGGTACTGCAGCTAATACATGAAGTGGATTCTGTACACTTTATTGTGTTGTAGATTTAATTTAAAATGAATAAATATGCCATTTTGAGCAACCAATCTAAATTCAATGACTTATAATGAAAAAGTGAAATTATGTTTTTAGAAAGGTTTGCAAATTTATTAAAAATCAAAAACTGAAATCGCTCATTCATAAAAGTATTCAAACCCTTAATTCAGTACTTTGTAGAAGCCCCCTTAGCAACAATTACAGCTTCAAGTCTTCTTGGGTTAGTCTCTATAAGCTTTGCAAACCTGGATTAGGGAAGTGTATCCAATTCTACATGGGAGATCCTCTCTAGCTAAGTTAAGTTGGATAGAAGCATCTGTAAACTGATATCTTCAGGTCTCTCCACATATGTTCGATGGGGCTTAAGTCTAGGCTCTGACTCGGCTTTCTCAAGAACAGTAAGAGATTTGTCCCAAAGTCAAATGGACATTGTCTTTGCTGCATGATTCAGGTCATTGTCATGCTGAAAGGTGATCTGTTTCCCCAGTCTGAAGTCACATACAATCTAGAGCACGTTTTCTTCAGGTACCTCTCTGTATTTGACTGTATTCATCCTTCCCCCAATTGTGTCCAGCTTTCATGTCCTTGCCACTGAGAAGCACCCCCGTAGCATGATGATGCCACCACCATGCCTCTTTGTATAAATGGTAGTAATGAACAGAGCCCGGTCTATAGTGCTTGGAGTTCTTCCCAAAGAGTTACATTTTTTTACACTTCAAACAAGAAAATCTTTTTCTTAATGCTGTCAGACTCATTTTAACAGTCATGTGCCTTTTACTCAGGAGTGACATCTGTCACAAAGGCCTGATTGATGGAGTGTTGCTGAGATGGTTGTCCTACTGACAGGTTTTCCTGTCTCACCAGAGGATTTCTGAAGCTGTGTAGAGTGGCCATTGAATTCCTGGTCACCTCTCTGACCAAGGCTCTTCTTGTCTAGTTACTGAATTTGGTTGGATGGCCAACTCTAAGAAAAGTTCTGGTGATTCCTAACTTTTTCCATTTCTTAATTATCAGAGCTACAGTGCTCCTGGAAACACTCAAAGTTTTGAAAATGTTTTTATCCCCTTGTCCTGATCTATGCCTCACCACAGTCTGATCACAGAGGTCTACAGAGAGTTTGTTAGACTTCATGACATGATTTTTCTCCTGACAGGCAGTGTGAATTGTGAGACCTTACATATCTTTCTAAATGATGTCCAATCAATAATAAGTGGACTCCAATCAAGTTCTAGACTAATTTCAAGGATAATTAAAGCAAACAGGATGTTCTTGGCTACAATCTGGAGTTCCAAAAAAATGATTCTGAACACTTAGATGAATCAGAGTTTTTGGTTTTGGATTTTTAATAAGTTTACAAAGCTGTCTGAAAACATTTTCACTTTGTTATTATGGATTATTAAGGGTAGATTGATATGAGCAATGGCAAATTTATCCATTTAAAAATAAATCTAAAACACAATAAATTGGGGGGAAAATGAATTGTTCTGAATACATGCTAAATCGACTGTAGGAGATCTCCCTTAATTCTGAATTGGCCCGGTATGAGTGCACCTGACTGCATGAGTGAGCCCAGAAATGCATTCAAGGTCCTTCCAAGATTCATTGCTGCCTTGCACCTGATGTTGCTAGCATATCATTGTACTCCCTGTGACATTACAATGGAATAAGCTGGTAAAGAAAATGAATGGATGGATGTTTGGACAGTGTAAGGAAAATATCCATACAATGATGGTGTATTGTCATTTTCTTTTCTTTGATATACAGTACATTAAACAGAAAACACTACAAAAGCACCAAAGAAAGCTGGGAAACTCACGTTTTTGTAAACTAAAGAACTTGCCATTTATTCAAAAGACCAATAAGGAGCTGAGATGGGTGAGAGGGTTTGCTGATTGTAGACAAATTATTCTTATAGGGTTTCACTTGCTCACTTGTATATTTATTTCCACAACTACATAATTTTTCACGAAACAGAATGCCTCTGTTTAACACAGAGAAATTTGACCACTAAAAGTCATTCATTCAGTAGAGGTAAAGAATGAAAGAATTTAAAAAAGTGGTACTTGCTACAGAATTTTCTTTACAGCTGCTTCTGACGAAACATTTAAGAACACCATATTCTGTTTCATTTGTAATATATTGAAAAAAGTAACATTACTCGGTTCGAATTAAAGTGTTCACCTGTTTTGACAGATATTTCTGAAATGACTGAGGAGGAAGAGCATTTCCTTTTATTAATTCTGTTCGCCATGTCATTAATATGAATGTTTTACATCTTCTCTAAAATCATTCCACATATTTATGTGTTGTTTTCTTCTTTTTAAGAATTTTGGAATACGTGGAATCCATTTCTGTAATTGGTTTTGAGGTCATTTTCACTTGGAAAAAGTCGGTGTCGCACATCTCTTAATTTCCAAGTTTCTGTGCTGCAACAAAGTTTTTCAAAGTATTTAATAGTGATTTAGTCTCTCTTGACTTTATTACTCAACATTCTTGACTATGTTTCCAGATTACATTTTAGGTTTTGTTTTATGGGCTTTTGACTTTGGGTTTTGACTGTGACCTATCCTTTCATCAAATGATTTTTGATTGGCTGATATCCTGTCCTTTTTAATGTCTTTTCTAGTGTGCATTTTCCATCCATGCAGTACATGTTGCACTCTTTAATGCTCTTGTTTATGTTATACTAGCTGTGTAAGCCCATACTGTAAAGGGCACGGGGTCCTAGAAACTATTGAAATCATCAGAAAAAAAATTTAAATGTAGAGATCTTAGTTAATTGAAAGGAACTACTCTGGGCATCTCTCTCCTAGGAGGTTTTGTTTTGCAAACGTGCTTGCATCGGTTGTGCATTAGCGGCTATGGAACTTTGTCTTTCTTTGGAGGTCTCATTTTGCTGACGTGCTCACCTCGTTTGTGTATTAGCAGCGGGAAGAATAGTTAAAGGGATACCGTTTTGCCGATGTGCTCATCTTGCTTCTGTATTAGCGGCTAAGTGAGTGACTCTTTCTTCAAAGATTTCAGTTTGCCAACGTGCTGGTCTCACCTGTGTATTCTCGAAGGGTGGAGCCCTTAGCCCAACTCCACCTCTCACTTCCGGGCCAGACAGACACACACACACAGATCCACGCATAGACAAACCTTAAAAACGAATAAACAGGCATCCCTAGCTAAGCGGTGGCAAGATATGCTCCAAAACGTAGACAGAGGTAGAACGATTCGAATGGAGTCTGGCACTTGAGTGAGAAGGGCCCAGCCTGGGTCTCCACTCCTGATGTCACGTTTCCCCCTCCCCTTAGCCCACAGCCTCTCTTTCAGATTATTGCGAATAAATCACTCCTGCAAGTGAATTGTGATACTTAGCGCGATGACAGAAGTCGCAAAATCAACCAGAATGTTCAAGCAAATTATAGAAAAAAAAAAACAGATCTAAATCCATTAAGTAGTTCTCTTGTGAAAAGCAGACAGACTTTTATATATATATATATATATATATATATAGAGAGAGAGAGAGAGAGAGAGAGATGGTTCTTAGCAGTTTGGTACAGTTTAGTAATACAAAGGTGAAAACAAAAAATTCCATTGTTACATCCATCCATCCATTTTCTAACCCGCTGAATCTGAATACAGGGTCATGGGGGTCTGCTGGAGCCAATCCCAGCCAACACAGGGCACGAACCAATCCTGGGCAGGGTGCCAACCCACCGCAGGACACACACAAACACACCAAGCACACACTAGGGCCAATTTAGAAGGCCAATCCACCTAACCTGTATGTCTTTGGACTGTGGGAGGAAACTGGAGCGCCCGGAGGAAACCCACGCAGACACGGGGAGAACATGGAAACTCCATGCAGGGAGGACCCGGGAAGCGAACCCAGGTCTCCTAACTGCGAGGCAGCAGCGCTACCACTGCGCCACCGTGCCGCCCTCCATTATTACAGTATCTGCAAAATTAGTTGTTTATGATTTCAAGGTTATGCAATGTGTACAACTCATTTCTACTCTTCGGGAGATTTTTTAATTTTAGGTAGGCACTTCCATTTAGGAGACTGGCATCATCCCAACTGACTGGAAAACGGGACTTGTCGTCCCTATCTGGAAAGGGAAGGGTGATCGCCTGGATTGCAACTACAGGGGGACAACACTGGTCTCGGTGCCGGGTAAGGTCCTTGCTAGGGTCGTCCTCAATAGGATCCCTGATCACTTGCTCACCTACCAGCGACTGGAACAGTCTGGTTTTACAACTAAGAAGTCTACCATCGACCATCAGCACTGAGGGTTCTCATAGAGCACAAACATGAATATTGGCAGAGTTCCTTTGCAGCCTTTGTCGATTTTTGCAAAGCATTCGAGTCAGTTGATCGAGCTGCCCCGTGGGACATCCTGAGGGTTCGCGGGATCCCCTCGAGGTTGTTGGATATCATGGCTGGCCTGTACACAGGTACTGTGAGTGCTGTGCAGAGTGGAAGCAGGACCTCTGCATTTTTCCCAGTTGATTCTGGGGTTCGTCAGGGGTGTGTTCTTGCTCCTACTCTGTTCAATGTTTGTATGGACTGGGTGTTAGGCAAGGTCATGGGGTCCAGCGGCTGTGGGGCATCTGTTGGTGAAGAAAGATTCACAGATCTTGACTTTGCTGATGATGCTGTGATCTTCACGGAGTCAATGAAGGCTCTAAACCGGGGCGCTCATGAGACTGAGCGAGGAGTCTGAGTGTCTGGGTTTGCGAGTGTCCTGGATAAAAACCAAGATCCAGGCCTTTAATGACATCTAGGGCACAGCCATCAGCAGTGTGTCTGTTTGCAGAGAGAGTGTTGACCTTGTTGAGAGGTTTACTTACCTTGGCAGTGACATTCATGTCTCTGGTGACTCTTCTTGTGAAGTCAGTAGATGGATTGGGAGAGCATGGGGGGTCATGAGGTCGCTGGAAAGTGGTGTGTGGCGCTCCCGATATCTATGCAAAAGGATGAAGGTCCAGGTCTTTAGAGTCCTGGTGCTTCCTGTCTTGCTATATGGTTGTAAGACATGGACGCTATCCAGCGACCTAAGACGAAGACTGGACTCCTTTGGTACTGTGTTTCTCTGGAAAAAATCCTTGGGTACCCTTGGTTTGATTGCATGTCGAATGAGTGGTTGTTCATGGAGTCCCGAATGAGGTACATTGCCTGCATTGTGAGGGAGCGTCAGTTACGCCACTACGGCCATGTGGCGCGTTTCCCTGAGGGTGATCCAGCTCATAAGATCCTCATTGTTGGGGACCCAAGTGGCTGGACCAGGCCAAGGGGTTGCCCATATAACACCTGGCTGCAGCAGATGGAGGGTCATTTCCGGAGGGTAGGACTGGACCGTGTTTCTGCCTGGGGGATTGCCAACTGGGATCCCGAGTTGTTTCGTCAGGTAGTCGGTGCGGCAACGCACTGTACCTGTGCATGCTCCCCAATTTGACTTGACTTGTAGGCACTAATGCTGAAAACAAAGGGTCAGGTAGATGAAATAAGCTCTTGCAGGCTGAACCATAAGTTCTCCATTTTTAACCCATTTTTCAGAGTATTAAAATCAGTATCAAATTTTAACATTTTGTGTTGTTCCTTAGTTCATTTTCACTGTCATTTCAGCCATACAGATGTGTCAGTGGCACATGTTTATACCTCCTGAATATTTTTACTCTAAAATTTTGAAAGAGACAAATTGTTAACCAGACAACCTGATTACCTGAGATGTATGGGCTATATTGGTACCTGTCTCTAAGCTGTTGTGTAAAAAAGGAACACTATTGGCATGAATATCTGTCTCTCTATTATATAAAAAAAATCCTGCGACAAGACAAGACTTTTTTGAAGAGATATTTTCAATTCCCACAAGACGAATCTTTGGCCATGAGATTTTTTCAACTCCCTCCTCTCAACCATATTCAACCACGCACATAGTACTCTCACCTCTCTTTCATGTGAATGCTTTTGACACCCACAGTTCTTTCTCTCTCAGCTCTTATAAATTTTAGTGTTTTCCTCACTTTAAGTTCTCAATTAAAGAAGACATATTATGTCAAAATGTTATTGAAGAATTTCATCACGAAGGGTCATCAACAGTAAAAATGAGTACATGGGCAATCCTAGCACAGAGAAATGATCTATTCATATGAATTGACGCCACAAGTGTCGATTGGTTATACAGCAAATTGGTTAAATGTGTATCAATAGACTATGCTGAAACAGTTGGTGGTGATCGTGCAGAAGATGAAAACATGAGCTTGTAATATCCTGAAGAATATCTACAATTGTTAACACCGTCCTGTCTTCCACCGTCTGAAGCACTGTGGAAAGAAGGCTGTATCCAAGAAAGGTAATGTAGTATATCTTCAAGGGATAACATTAGACAAAGGAGATCTTGATATGCCATTTGTATTAAAATATTAACAGTTTCCTGTTAGAATAGTTTTTGCCAAGATTATTTACAAATCTCAGAGCCAAACATTCGAAAAAGTCATTTAATTTAATAGAGAGAAAGGAATGAAATTTAATCACGGGCAGTTATACGTTGTGTTGTCATGATGAAAGTCCAAACACAGAATCAAAATTCAATGTGATATTGATGAAAATTTTATTCATAAAATTGTTTTACTGAATTTTTACAGCAAAAATGGAAGTTTAAAAAGTTTTTGCTTGTTAATTTCAAAGCCAAACAGAACAAAATCATATTACGCAACAAATAACTCTAACGCAACATGAAACATAATTTACTTTCAAATTGTTATGTTTCACTATTTTTTAATATGGTTAATTACTCACTACTCACAAAATAGTTATATTATGCATATGTAACCATTCTCATGAAAATAACAATCTGTTTAAATTGTACATCCACATCCCCATATGTGAGTGGCAGAACTGCAAACAGGCGAGCGAAGTGAGCATGGGGCAAAGCCCCCCTAGTATTATTATTATTATTATTATTATTATTATTATTATTATTATTATTATTATTATTAACTTAATCAATTTGAACTGGAGACACAAACATGGCAAATCAGGTGTATTAGGCATCCAAAAGGCTCCTCTAATAGGCTTTACTAGCCAGGCCAGGACTCCTTTGCCTTCTGGAAGGCTTCACCCCAGTGAGGCTTAATCTCAGCTCCAATGGCCCACCTCAGGCTTTGTAGGACCAAAAGAGACCGAAGCGGTCCAAAGAAACTTAACATACCAAAAAGACCTGCAAGTAGAAGAGTAAACCTGTAAACCTTGGCTTGTGAACAAAAGGGCCTCAAAATGATATTTATAAAAAGAAGGATTTGTTAATACCAAAATAGAAAAATACAAAGCAAGGCCCCACCATGAAATAAAGGCAAAAAGGAACTGACTGAAGGTTATCGTAAATAAACAAAGTCCCAATGTGTAATCGAAAAACAGAATCCTTAAATAAAGCAAGAAAATCATAAAAACCAGCAAATCCAATAACAAATAACGATACTCACAATTCCATGGGAAAAACAAAATGCTTGGCTGTTGAAACCTGCCTCTGGCTTAAAGCACAAGGAACACATACAAACTTAAAGAGACACTACAAATTGACCAATAATAAACAAAAAAAAAAACTGAAATAACATTAAATAAGAAAAAGATTGATTTTAAATGAAAAAAACACAGCAATATACATAAATGTGCAACACGCTTTGTGTCACCTGTTTAATATGTTTACTGACTATACAGGTACTTCCTTAGAAGGCTGGCATCCTTCAACATCTGCAATAAGAGGCTGCTGATTTTCTATCAGACAGTTATGGCGTGCACCCTCTTCTATGCGGTGGTGTGCTGGGGAGGCAGCATAAAGAAGAGGGATGCTTCACGCCTGGACAAACGAGGAAGTGAGGAAGGCAGACTCTATTATAGGCATGGAGCTGGACAATTTGACATCTGTGAAAGAGCTGAGCAGGCTCCTTTCAATCATGGAGAATCCACTGCATTCACTGAACAGTATCATCTCCAGACAGAGGAGCAGCTTCAGCGTCAGACTGCTGTCACTGTCCTGCTCCACTGACAGACTGAGGAGATCGTTCCTCCCCCAGATTATGAGACTCTTCAATTCCACCCGGGGGTGTAAATGTTAACATTATTATACAATGTTATTGACTGTGTAGAGGATAGCCCGACTACAGACAGACACACAGACCCAAAATGTCCAGAACACACACATTTATTTCTTTAAACTGTCCCACACACAATACAGTGCTCTAATAACAAAACAATCTTACCTTTCTTTCCTTTCACCACCTTTACTCCTCTCTTCCCAAGCTTCATCCTCCTCCTCCTGACTCTGGCTTCTAAATGGAGTTAGGTGGCCTCCTTTACAGTGCTCCAGGTGTCTCATGATTAAGCTCTTCTGGGTGTGGCGGAAGCTCTGAATAGGAACCCCGTTACTCTTCTGTCAGTACTACCGGGTGTGGCAGAAGTGCTGTATGCCCAGACTCTGGAGCTGTCTAGGTGCCCCCTGGTGATGACCATGGACCACCAGCGGGATGTGCTTCTGAGCTCCAAATCCGTAGCCCCGATGTAAACCCAGGGGGCTGCCCTCTTGTGTCCTGGGAGAGGTACTCCTGGTATTACGCCCATTCCCCTGGTCTTCTCTTATAAAAGGCATCCCATCTGGGCAGCATCCCTGGCCATCCATCACAACTGCAGAAATATTATTTCCATTATCTATGAACACAAGATTTTTTTTTTCTTATTCAAACTACAGTGGTAAGTAACATATTATTAAATATAATTTTTGGGTGAAGTATTCCTTTAAGATTCCATTTACTCCAACACGAAGTCCTTTCCCTCCAGCCTCTTCCATTCCCATGTTCTTCTTGCAAGAGTCAAATTTTCAACAGATCACTGTGACTCAGACACAAATCTGATAAAATGGTGGGTACAACTGCTTGGTCAAACTGCTGACTCTTTTATTGCTTACCCATCACAATCTTCTGGCCAATAAACCTAAGAACCAAAAAGTCTTCTAATTACATCATGTCACACTTTAACAACAATTTCAAGCTGTTTCATTCAATTAAAAACACTACGTTTTCAAGAGAACAAACTATGAAACTTCAGAAAGCTCACCAGTTCCTTTAACACAATATATAAAGATATCCATCAAGTAGACATTAGAGAATTTCCAAAGTGATACATTAAACAATTCAATGGCAGTATGTTTTTATATACTGTATTAATCCTTCAAGGGATATTGCCTTCTCATGTGACCTTTGGAGGTCAGAGTGCAGAGTCAGCAATGGTACACCACCCCTGTAGAAATTTTCAGGTTAAGGGCCTTTCTCAAGGGCACAACAGAATAATATCACTTCTGGCAGTAGCAGGATTTCAACCAGCAACCTTCCAGATACCAGCGGACTTCATTGTCACAGAGCCACCACTCCAACCTAATATTAACTAACATCTAAGATTATTGCCTTCACAGTTTTAAATACGTCTGCTATGTGTGTTCTTTCTTAGAATTAAATTATTTAAAATTTGGCAGCTTTTCTTTATAAATTAAAACTTGCTGTTAATTATACTTCTTATTCTAATAGTGTTAAATCTACTTATCAATATGAAAATATTTAATATTGTAGTTGTGTCTTGGCAAGTCACCTGTATAGTTTTATTTGCACTTATCTAATTCAAATACCCTGTGTAACCCAGTATCTTATTGACTTTTTTATTCAATTCGACAAATTTGCTGGTGTTACATAGCAATAGGTCCATTATAATGTCAAATGTATTTCATAAAATGTATTTTATATCTTTTTGGACAACTGTATTTTTTTCTCTTTCAACAGTTAGCCCATTCAGGCTTCGTCCTGTCTTGATGTCAGGTAAAGCTCTGGCTTCCCGCAACCTTAAAAATGATTTTACAGGTGGATTATTTTGTTGCACTCATACAGTGCATCCGGAAAGTATTCACATCACATTTTCCACATTTTGTTATGTTAAAGCCTTATTCCAAAATGGATTAAATTCATTTTTTTCCTCAGAATTCTACACACAACACCCCATAATGACAATGTGAAAAAAGTTTACTTGAGGTTTTTGCAAGTTTATTAAAAATAAAAAAATCGCACGTACATAAGCATTCACAACCTTTGCTCAATACTTTGTCGATGCACCTTTGGCAGCAATTACAGCCTCAAGTCTTTTTTAATATGATGCCACAAGCTTGGCACACCTATCCTTCGCCAGTTTCGCCCATTCCTCTTTGCAGCACCTCTCAAGCTCCATCAGGTTGAATGGGAAGCGTTGGTGCACAGCCATTTTAAGATCTCTCCAGAGATGTTCAATTGGATTCAAGTCTGGGCTCTGGCTGGGCCACTCAAGGACATTCACAGAGTTGTCCTGAAGCCACTCCTTTGATATCTTGGCTGTGTACTTAGGGTCGTTGTCCTGCTGCAAGATGAACCGTCGCCCCAGTCTGAGGTCAAGAGCGCTCTGGAGCAGGTTTTCATCCAGGATGTCTCTGTACATTGGTGCAGTCATCTTTCCCTTTATCCTGACTAGTCTCCCAGTTCCTGCCTCTGAAAAACATGCTGCCACTACCATGCTTCACCGTAGGGATGGTATTGGCCTGGTAATGAGCTGTGCCTGGTTTCCTCCAAACGTGACGCCTGGCATTCACACCAAAGAGTTCAATCTTTGTCTCATCAGACCAGAGAATTTTGTTTCTCATGGTCTGAGAGTCCTTCAGGTGCATTTTAGAAAACGCCAGGCGGGCTGCCATGTGCCTTTTACTAAGGAGTGGTTTCCGTCTGGCCACTCCACCATACAGGCCTGATTGTTTTCCTCTCTCCACAGAGGACCTCTGGAGCTCTGACAGAGTAACCATCAGGTTCTTGGTCACCTCCCTATGGCCCTTCTCCCCCGATCACTCAGTTTAGATGGCCGGCCAGCTCTAGGAAGAGTCCTGGTGGTTTCGAACTTCTTTCATTTACGGATGATGGAGGCCACTGTGCGCATTGGGACCTTCAAAGCAGCAGAAATTTTTCTATAACCTTCCCCAGATTTGTGCCTCGAGACAATCCTGTCTCGAAGGTCTACAGACAATTCCTTTGACTTCATGCTTGGTTTGTGCTCTGACATGAACTGTCAACTGTGGGAGCTTAAATAGACAGGTGTGTGCCTTTCCAAATCATGTCAAATCAACTGAATTTACCACAGGTGGACTCCAATTAAGCTTCAGAAACATCTCAAGGATGATCAGGGGAAACAGGATGCACCTGAGCTCAATTTTGAGCTTCATGGCAAAGGCTGTGAATACTTATGTACATGTGCTTTTTCATTTTTTTTATTTTTAATAAATTTGCAAAAGCCTCAAGTAAACTTTTTCATTTTGTTATCATAGGGTGTTGTGTGTAGAATTCTGAGGAAAAAAATGAATTTAATCCATTTTGGAATAAGGCTGTAACATAACAAAATGTGGAAAAAGTGATGCGTTGTGAATACTTTCTGGATGCACTGTATATACCTGGCATTGATCAGGAAAAGTGTGTTACCTGTTCAGAAGGATCTTCTATATTGATTTAGCTTCAGCTTGTGTATATACAATTTGAATGTTTCTTCTTTTTGATAAAAGAGTGTAGAATTAAACTAGTGAGCAATGTGATGGACTGGAAAGGAGGTTGTTCCACATCCCCATCAGCCCCAGGCTCCATCATCCTAAACTGGACAAACAGGGTGTAATTAATACGTGTTGGAGAAACTCCTCGCACGCTCAGTTGAGGTATGTAATAACCCACAGAGGCAAGAGGCAGCACTGCCACTAACACTGTCATCTCTTTCTTTCCCCACAGTGCCAAGTAGCAGCCCAGTGAAGGTGTTTAGCCCCAGCAAGATAAAACCCTGGGAGTTCCACAAGGAGGCATCACTTTTGGCCAGAACATCCTGCGGGACTGATTAAGATCAATGAAAACTTCAATTCAACTTTTGCTTGATTTCCCGTTGAAGTAACATTCATCAATGAACACAATTTCAGTTCTTTTTCTTTTGTTTTCTTGTATTCAGACTAATAAAATGAATGACTCAGTTGGTTCCCCAAAATTTCTTGCTACAGTTCTGAGCTGTCATTCCCACAGCCGGCCACAAGGGTTAGAAGATCCATTGATTTACACATTCCAGTTTTTGCATAAAAGATTATTCACTTTCAAATCATGCTTTATTTTTTTATTTAAATCCTAGCCAGCTTTAGGTGTAACTTAATTTTTGAAATTTTCTCTATGTAATTTATTAACTATGCTGTGCTGTCACCTCATACTACTTCTATTCAGTATCAGTTCACGTTTAATTTTTTAAGTCATTGTTAATTGGCTGACCTAGCGAGCCTGAATTAGGTTATTTTTTCAAAAATTAATACATTGAATGTTCAAGTACTGTTCTTTATCACTTTAAATTGTACAAATGTCTTCTTTGTAAAGCCACATGTGATGGTGTGCTCCATCAATGGTGCTACATAAAAAGAAGATAAGGATTGACTAATTAATTGATGTGGTATTGTCAACCAGTATGAATACATTTTAAGCTTGTTATAACTGGAGTTTCTTCATGTAAAGTCTCTTTTACAGATGATTTATAATTATTCTGTAAGCTGCTCTAAGCTGATCTCAATACTAAGATGAGAAACAGAAAAGAAAGTTATTGGCAAGAGAAGCAACACAAAGGAGTAATTAAAAGTGCTTTGAATATCAACACCATAACTGACAGCAAGAGCTAATGGTAACTTTAATACAATACAATTTATTTTTTGTATAGCCTAAAATCACACAAGGAGTGCTGCAATGGGCTTTAACAGGCTCTGCCTCTTGACAGCCCTCCCAGCCTTGAGTCTCTAAGAAGACAAGAAAAAACTCCCAAAAAAACCCTTGTAGGGAAAAAAATGGAAGGAACCTTGGGAAAGGCAGTTCAAAGAGAGACCCCTTTCCAGTAAGGTTGGAAATGTAGTATAGCGGGTCAAAAAGAAGGGGGTCAATACAATACAGTACAATACACAGAACAGAACAAATCCTCAATACAGTATAAAAATAAAAAATTTAGAAGTACAAAGTAGAATTTAACAGTAGATGAAATCACATAACATGATTTGGATTTGTTTAGAGTCCTGGAGACCTCATTCATCAAGCTGCCTCCCCCATTTGGCCATTCCACAGCTGAAACAGCGCTAATCCGATGAAAGGACCCCTCTTTCCCACGATTCCTGTGATCCTCCATCAGGGCTTTACCTTTGGCAGGCAAAACAACTTGGCATGTGGGCCATGGCACCAAGTGCCACATTTGAGTACCGAGAAACAGAATAGGTGAGGGTTAGTATCAAATTATAACTATCATGTTACTTATGTTTTAGTGCTAATGACTAACAACAGAGATGCAGTCTGTACAGTTAATCAGCAGCTCTAGTCAGGATATGCTAAACTGAAGTAGTGAGTCTTCAGCCGGGATTTAAAAGCTGAGACCGAAGGGGCATCTCTTATAGTAGCAGGCAGATCATTCCACAGTTTAGGGGCCCTGTAACTAAAAGCTCAATCTTCCACTGTTATTTTATTACTTCTTGGAATCATAAGTGGACTGGCATCTTGAGATCTTAATGTGCGCTCTGGTTTGTAAGTCATGATAAGTTCAGACAAGTAAGCCGGACCTTGGCCATTTAATGCTTTATATGTTAAAAGGAGGATTATGAAATCTGCCTTAAACTTAACAGGGAGCCAGTTTAAGGATTTAAGAACTGGAGTTATGTGTTCATATTTGCTTGTTCTTGTAATAATTCTTACAGCAGCATTTTGGATAACTGGAGGCTGTATAAAGAACAGTTTGAACAGCCAGTGAACACTGCATTGCAGTAGTCAACCCTACTAGAAATAAATGCATGAATTTATTTCTCAGAATCCTGTTTATTTAGAAAGCGCCTTAATTTTCCAACATTTTTATGATGGAAGAAACATGGTTTGGACAACTTTGTAATATGCACTTTAAATGACATGCTAGAGTCAAAGATAATTCCTAGATTGCGGGCTGATTCAGTAAAATGAATGGTGATTCCAACTTCCCTCCAACAATTAACATCTCTGTTTTATCTGTGTTTAAAGACAAGTAGTTCTCATCCATCCACTCCTTTAACTCACTAACACAACTAATTAAAAACAACATTGGAGAAACTTCGTTTGATCGAAATGAAAGGTATAACTGGGTGTCATCTGCATACGAGTGAAAATTAACATTATGTTTCTTAATGATCCCAGTGGAAGCATGTAAAGTGAGAATAGTAAAGGTCCCAGTACTGAGCTCTGCGGGAAACCATATCACACTTCTGTGTATAATGATGTAATGATGGAGTACTGTCAGCACATTTCTGTACATATTGGAATCGATTTGATAAATAAGAACTAAACCAAGCGCGCACAGTGCCTGTAAGCCCAACATCATTTTCTAGCCTATGCAGTAAAATAAAATGGTCAATGGTGTCAAATGCTGCACTTTAGTCTAACAATATAATTACAGTGGAGTTTCCTTCATCAGAGGATATCAGAATGTCGTTTACAACCCACATTAGTGCCGTTTCTGTACTATGACCAGTGCAGAAACCAGACTGGAATTTCTCAAATAAATTGGAATGCGTAAGGTTTGACTGAAGCTGATTGGCGATTACTTTTTCTAGTATTTTAGAGAGAAAGGGTAAATTTGAAATAGGCCTATAATTATTTAGTATGTGTGGGTCTAGGTGTGACTTTTTAAGTAATTGTTTAATGACTGACACTTTTACTGCATCAGGTACTGTGCCATACAATAATGAATTACTGATAATGTTTAGAAAAACTTTATTTAAGAGCAAATGTTTCCTTATTGTTTTTTTATAATTTAACACTATTCTGCCTTCATCGAGTACTGCATTGCTCATATTTGCTCATTTGGAGTGATCTGCTTCAGCCCCTGAGTGCTGCCCACCCGTTTCCCAGAGGGGCTCTCCTCCTGGCTGTGTGCCTTCGCTTACTGGCTTGTTCTCTCTCTTTCACCAGCTCTCTCTCTCCTGCCTGCTTCTCTCTGTCTTTTAACCTCCATCTTTCTCTTTTCGACCTTTCATTCTGTTTTTTTTATTCCCTTTTCTGTGTGCAGGCTTCTCTTACACTGACACTCCTAAAGGGGCAGAGGTGTGAATGCATTGCTCCCTCAGAGGAATTACTCGCACTCAGCCAGGCACCCCCATCTGTCCCAGGGAGTAAAGTATGCACCCACCTGTGCCCGATTGATACCTGAACCTTTGTGGGGCACAATTATTTATTCAAAATTACTTAACCCACAGACCTGCTATATCACAGAGCAGTCCAGTGTCTCTTCCTTTTTACCCTCTAGACAACAGATTTCCAGCATAATACCAGTGTTTTCCACCTACAGACACTTGAGATGAAACTTGGAGAGTATAGCTAGCATGTGTTATGATTGATGATTTTGTTCATTTTGTATTCATTATCAGTTACTTTTTTGGGTAGAGTTTATATGCATTATAGGGTTTTCTACAATGGAGAATTCAATTTTGAAATCATTTTATTTTCACATCTCTCTGCTTAGATTAGAAGTTGATTTTTTTCCTGTTATGACATGTGTTATGACTGTTGGTGTGCTGATTATGATGTGTTGGTAGTTTTCATGAATTTTTATGCTTTGACCTGAGTAAATTCTGGCTAAATATATGTCACTTCTGGGATTTTGAAACTCAGAGATTCAGAACTTTAATTTCAGGTTGAATGAAATTATGCAGAATTTATTATGTATTTATGTTTTTTCTCAAGGCCATTTTGTTTTTCTGTGTGTGGTGCTATTTTATGGCTTCCGCTATCAAGTTTTGTTTCCTGGTTGGTATGACTTATGACCTTAAGGGTCACTACTTTGAGGGGTTAATTGGTGAGAGGCTAAAAGGGTATCTCATCAGTCATTTTTGTATCCAGGTTTATGGATAACAAATCTATCTTCTTTTGTGACTTTCAGGATCTTTATTTTTGATTTGTCGACTCTCAGATCTTTTACTCATGTTCCTGATGTTTAATTCTGTTCTTATTTTGACTTTGCTGACATATCTAGTGTCTCTTGGTTTGATCTCGGGTAGTTTGTTTTAATTTACATATCTTCTGGTCCTTTTCAAAAGAAAATACACTGTCTCTCTTCAAGTCAGTAAAGCATGGTGCCATTTTGGTTTATTTGTGGGCACCACCTTCTTTGAACTTGGGAATTCTCTGTTGCTATGGCAACATTCCCATGATGCTCCAGGAGAGTGCAACCTGATCTATCCAAGATTGGATTAAAAGAACCTTACACGTGATTCATTTTCTTTTGGTGCTTTTCTGGCTCTTTAGACTCTCAGCCTTATTACTAGACTTTTATTTTTGAGATAGAATTAGTGGTTGATGACAGATCAGAACTGTCTTTTTGGTAATGTCCTTGGTACAAATGTTCAACTACGTCTCTTTTTTCTAGTCTCCGACCTAAAATGGTTTTCTGTCTGTTTCAAGTTAGAAAAGTCTGTCTCTCTAAACGCAGTTTAAGAAAGAAAACAAAGATTTGAATTTACACTGACGTCATAAATACAATGGCTTTATTTAACAAAAAGCTAATATTCATCAAACATCATTTTGGCATTTTTAATTATGAGGTTAAGATTATATTCAAAATGTTTAAAATATCTCCCAGTTGAAGATTTGACTGAAAAATAAGGTATTTTTTTCATCTCTTTTCTTTGTTATGACTTTTCACCATTCTTGCTAATATTTTGCATAGAATAAATGAGAATGATGTTGTTGTGAATTATTTTCTTTCATAATTATGGAATTATTATTATATTTCATTACTATTGTTTACTCCCATTTAGGTTTTGAATTGCAGAAAATTTATTTTACTGATTCTTTATGCTGACAGCTATCTGAATGGCTTAAAATTATTCTCTACTGTCTTTCATGTCATGTTTATTTTTCAAGAACGCCATCGTTAGTAGTTTTGCCACCTTTGTTATAACACAGTGGCACTTACACAATGGTACAAAGGGATCAGCCCTCCATCATGTTACTGGTTGAGATTGCTGATATCCTAATTGACTTTGCTCATATTTGTTTTCCTATCCACTTTTCTGTTCAAGCAACTTTTTGACTACGTTATATTTTACTTTGATTTCTGGTTTTCATATTGGGGTTAGACAGAAGGTTCTTTGAGTTCCCAGTTACAATCTTGTTTTGTTTATTGACTATTTCTGCCATTCCTTTATTCCTTTCCTCCCATGGTGATTCATTATTTGGCACAACTGATGTTTTACTGGATACAATTGATTATTCCACTATTTGTTGTCATTCTACATTGTCTTTGGGAATCCAGTTAAGAAAAAATGACTCACAAAAAAGAAAGACAAGTCTGAATGAGAGAGTACAACAGGTTGAGATCTCATCCTCATTTAGAGTTTTTGAATTTGTGTATTTATGATTAGGGGCCATAAATGTAATGATGCCTTCCATTTCAAGTTCCTAGTCTGAATCTCCAATAGGAATTCCCCCTTACATTGGATATCCAACTCAGAAACTCAGGGCCGGTCTGTCAAGTCCGAGTTTGTTCAACTTCAGATCATAACATTAGTCCAAAATGGCAATGTACACTGCAAACCTTAGTGAAAGCTGTAGTGTTATAGTGCTTATTAGTGTTTCTGTCCATTTGTGCCTCTTGAAATCATCTGTACACAGAGTACTGTCCACCTTCTATTTGTGGATATGTTGCTGTGGTGTTTGGATATGCAAAATACCATGTAACCATGTTGTTATCAATTGCTATTTATTAAGATGTAGCAAGCACAAATGGATGTGTCCATTTATTCCAATGTTTTACTACTTAGGAGCATGAATTGATACAGTATGTTACCACACCCACCATATGACGAACCAACTCAGGATCCCAAATTAGGACCCGAGTGCAGTGAGTGATACCTCAGCACTACACAAGTTCAAATGGAATAGAACAGTGTGAGGTTTTTTTTTTACAGTGGCTGGAGAGCCAGTCCTGCGACCAACCCCAGAATTGTCCCTTGCAAGTTGGAGGAACTGGCTGGATGCAGGTTATCATCATACCCAGGACCGAGCAATTGCAGGTTAAGGGCCTTGCTCAATGGCCCAACAGAGTTTTACTGTTTAAAATGTTTTACCGGAAAGCGGTCAACTTGGATGTGTCGTCATTCCCAGCTCCGAAATCCAACTTCTGAGGTAGAAGGAATGCAGCAGAAGAGCCAAACATTTAAGTTAATGTTAATGGTAAATTTACGCTTAGTTTGAATAGAATGCCTGCTCCTTAGATAATGGAAGACTCTTCACCTTTATAAGCTAACGTGTTAATGGAATGACGTAATGCTCTATTATAGTTATGTACTGTATTTAGACAATAGAGTATCCTCAAATAGAAGTCAGAGAGCTAGACAGAAAAGCATTAAGTGCAGATAGATTCTGAACATCGCCATTACTGTTATTTTACCATTACACCCAAATGGTTCTAGTATTTGTGTTAAAATATAGAAATTTGAAGAAATGTAACCTAGATGCTTAAGTCTTAATGGAACATCATAGACAGCAGTCAGTCATGTCAGTCATTTTCCAACCTGTTATATCCTAACACAGGGTCACAGGAGTCTGCTGGAGCCAATCTCAGCCAACACAGGGCACAAGGTAGGAGCAAATCCCGGGCAGGGCGCCAGCCCACTGAAGGACACACACACACACACACACACACACCAAGCAAACACTAAGGACAATGTAGGATCGCCAATGCATCTAACCTGCATGTCTTTGGACTGTGGGAGGAAACCAGAGCACCCAGATGGAAGCAAAGCCAGGTCTCCTTACTACAAGGCAGCAGCGCTACCACTGCGCGACCATGCTGCCCCATAGACAACGTTTTACTTTTTTCTGTTTATTATCAACTTGTTTATTCTTTGTGTGAATTGCTTGTGTTGAACTTCACTAAAACATTTAAACAAACACACTTTATATAATATTGAAGCTTTGAAGGAAGCATTGTCACATGAAATGACTCCTTGGATTTTGCTCCTTCTGACATACCTCTTCTTTCCTTGCTTTTCCCTGAAATTCGCATTAGCCTCTCTGTCCCAATTTGTGACCTTGTACAGTTTTACTCATATGAAGGTTTTTAAAAACTAATGAAGCAAATAAAAATGTTAATAAAAGGAAGCATAAATTCAAAGAAGTTTTGCTTTCTAATATAAAAATCAGCAGCTAGCAGTGTCATGTATGGTGTAGGTTAAGACTGAGAAGGCGCCTGGCCAAATCTTTGCAGAATAAGCTAGCAACAAGCATACAATCTCAAACAGCTGGGCTGAGCTTGTGCCAACTTCAAGGGGATTCTGGAACAGGTCTTCTAAACTGAATGAAAAAGTAATGCATTTTCCAGAAATTACATAAATTGTTTGTGTGTGTGTGTGTGTGTGTGTGTTTTTTGTGTGAATGTGTAAGCGTGGTATAAAATTGAAATAACACACAAGGGTGAAAATATACTGTATACATGGGGTAAATATTGCAATTCCATTGTAAAAAATGCTTGATTTATTTTAGCTGAAAACTATTTGGTTCAGCACAGGACAGCCTGCCTGCTTAGGGAGTTTGAAGGATCTTATTAATCCCAGCAACCACCCACTCTGGGTGTGAGAGGAACAAGAGGTTGAAAGATGTGTAATATTTATAATAGATGGAAGTGATTAGTATACTTTGTGGTTGCCCATCCTCTAAAGTATATTCTTTTTTTACCATGTATAATTAAACAAAGTTCTTGTTCAGGCATCCATTTATTCATTTGTTTGACGGAAAGGACTTTTCTAGTGCAGGTCAACCAAAACTTTCAGCACATATCAGCATAAATTCTGAATGTGACAAAAGGTCATATACTGTTTACTGTATGGTTCTTTCTCACAAATGGTGCCCAATTTCAGGTTACTGTATCAACAAAGACAACTGCATTAATATTGTCACTTCTTCAGACACATTTAGACCATTACAGTAAACCTACATGTGTGGCAGTGACTGTATATCTGTTTTCATTAAGCTAGCAATTTGAAAGCCCAATCCAAAATGTATTTCACCACAATGCTATTGTTAAAAGTACCCCAAAACTAAGATGTTCACACTATTGAGCTGCCATCTTAACGACATTACACAAAACATAATGGAAATTATGCGGCTATTGTAATCAGCAGCTTTTATTAATTTTTTTGTGAGTTTTTCTGAGTGAAAATTAACAATGTAAGCCACCATTTAGGGAATTAGATACTTGAGTATTCTGAAAATAAAGTCATCATTTTCGTTTAAGGACAATTTGATAAAGGTAAATATGTGCAGTGTTAAGCTACAACATGATCTCTGTTTTGCGATGAGCACCTCCGGTTTATTACAGGCACCCCCAAGGAGTGGAGTAATTGTTGCAGTACTTGCAAGGGACATGACCCAGTAGTGAGCAATGGGTTCATAAATATAAAGGTTATGAGGAGGACTCCCTATTAATCTAAGTTTTCAGAGAAGACAGAAGCAAAGTATTTGGCATGTATTTATTTTGTGAGAGCTTTCCTGTTGTATGCAATTGGTGGGGTTTGTGTCAGCTGGTCAAACAATCACATTCAGGAATCAAGAATTTCAACTACATCTTAATTCAATGGAAACTGCTGTGGACTGTTTTAGTTGCTTTTGTAAGTTTTATTAACTTTAATGCTGTAGTATCAAATTGTTAATATTCAATGGACTGCCATATACATATACCATGGTAAAATGTAAATATATACTGTATATACTGTGTATATAGTATTTGTATATATTAATTAGATCTGGTTGTTCTATTGTCTGCCTTAAAGTATAAATATTTCAATTAGAAAAGCTTTTCTGATAAGAGTGAAGGTTTCTTTTCCACTTTCATAGTTAAATTTTGTTTAACAATACCTGGCTAATTTTGTATTTAGTATACTTACATTTATTAGAAATGATCATAGTATTAATTAATGATAATAATCCAAGTAAATAATATATATATTGTTTTGTTGATTAATCTCTGGAAACCTCTTTGATTTGCATGCAAATGTATGATAAGGTGCTATATAAATAAAGTTATTGCTATTATTATTACAGTATATATGATGCTGCCCTTTCATTCCCTAGTTCAGCCACAGAGAGCCAAAGAGAAAACACCCTTCCAAACAGCAGGCGCATATAAAATAAACACATTTTCAAACAACTTAAAAGTTTACCCGTGCAGGTTCAACTTCAGTAATGCCTAACTCATATTTCACATGGTGTTACAAGACTGTAAGGTCAGCTTACTTGTGCAGGATTTTGTTCTCTGCCCTGTGCAAAAGGCCCATGGCTTGGCTCCTATCTCCTTTCCACTGAATGCTTCCTAGGAAGAGACCTTTGAGTTCTTTTAATCTGCAGAAACTGCGAGTGGAGCAGAACAACTAAAGAAGTTGGAAAGTTTGCTGTGTGTTTGAAAAATGTTTGATACTGTTTTTCAAGTTAAAGAATAAAGTCTGTTTGTTAGTTGCCTCCTGATTTACTTTTTGTGCAGCTCAGAAGCCTATACATGACTCTATATATATATATACAGTATACTGTATATACCAGTAATGGTGTACTGCACGATAACGTGCAGTGAATACACTTGACTTGAGCATTCATAGTTTTCATACTCTTTCTCTGTACGTTCAGCATTTGTTTGCTCAGAGGTTGATGAGCTTTCTGCTTTCTGAGCAGCTCTTCTTTTCTCCACCCTAGTGGCCCGCTTCTTACTTCTTTCTTCGGGATCTTTTCGCGTTCAGTGTTTGTGTTGCAATTACTTAGTACATTTTCTTTCATTTTTCACTTAAGCTGGCACTTAAGTCTTCAATCTGCCTCAAGAATTATTTAAGATATGAAGAGGTAGGTGAAGTGATAGTGAGGATGGTAGGGATGAGAATGGTGCCCATATTCATGTGTCACATGGCTGCCCTACTGGCAGCTTCTGAGAGTTCATTCTACAATAAAGTAAAATAAAAATAAAAAGAGGTCAATCATCACCCCGAAAGTGGATAGTAGATGTCACATAGTATATGTGTATCCAAATTTCAGGTCAATAGCTACAGACGATTTAAAATCCTGGACAGACAAATGGATAGCCATTGGAATGATATTATTTATAAAGATATGTGTATATATATATATATATATATATATATATATATATATATATATATATACACTGTACATGTCCATCCATCCATCCATCATCCAGCACGATATATCTTAACTACAGGTCCACTGCAGCCAATCCCAGCCAACACAGGGCGCAAGGCAGGAAACAAACCCTGAGCAGGCTGCCAGCCCACCACAGGGCATGCACACACACACACACACCAAGCACAATTTAGAATCGCCAATGCACCTAACCTGCATGTCTTTGAACTGTGGGAGGAAACCGTAGCACCCAGAAAAAACCCACGCAGATACGGGGAGAACATGCAAACTCCACACAGGGAGGACCCGGGAAGTGAACCCAGGTCTCCAAAAGTGCGAGGCAGCAGCTCTACCTACTGTGCCACCCTACAGTATGTATATATATCAGTATGTATATATATATTCCCTTAACAAAGGCTGAATTGTGCAGCTTAAGAGGAACATATTAGACATAATCATGAGTAGGTCAAGCCCACAATACCCCACTTTATCATAGATGGTGAAGATGTGAAGGTGGTGAGGACTTTGGGGTGCATCTAAATGATAGGCTTGACTGGAGTACCAACACATAGGATGTATAAACTAAGGGTCAGAATTGCATATATTTCGTGAGAAGGCTGAGGTCATTTTATGTATGCAGACCACACTTACATATTTTTTTCCAGTCTGTGGTGGACAGTGACATCTTATTTGCAGTAGTGGGCAATGACATTAGTAGAGGTAATACCAACAGAATAATCACACTGATTAAAAAGGCTGGGTCTGTCCTAGAAAGTGAACAGAAGTCACTTGACAACTGCTCGATATAGCTGAGCTGGCATTGTTCTGTACACTCTGACTGGTACTCAGCTAGTGTAGCATGCAACTTAACAAACAATGAAGGTATGTGCAATATACTTTGTCAGTGACTGAAATGATGTATTAATACTGTGAAACTAAAAACACTTCGACCTCCAGTCCTTGAAGAAAGGCGATGTATGTGCCTCTCATGAAACCTAGGTCGCTTTTGCCAAAGATACTGTGATGTCCTTCACTGTCATTTAATGCTGCCACAACTCTTTTCCTGAGAGCCGTGCCATGTGTTTGATGGACCTAAAGCCCAACAACATGGTGGAGGAGGCCCACACCTCCAATTCTTTGGTTTTGTGGTGGTAACAATCAGTCAGTCTGTGCAGTGTGCTTCACTGTCACCAGAGCTCACCGTGGTTCATTTCCTGTCAGCAATACCACATGGCCACACTGCTCAGCAATGCATGCTGTTGTGCTGGTCCTCTCAACCATTGCACTTGTCCACACTGCTTCAGATTAAGAAGGACTCAAGGCCCAAGGGTTTGCTAGTTTTTGTGTGAGAGACAAACAACCCTTAGAATTTTATATAGATTGTAACTGATAAGGCTGTTTGCAGTTTCAGTTCCTTTACTCTTGTACCATAAATACTGTACTTATACTTGTCATACTGTACTATTTGTACTACTTGTTATACTGTATATATCTGAATTTTTGTCTGCTACTGTAACCCTGCAATCTCCCTTAAGATAAATGAGGTATCTATCTATCTATCTATCTATCTATTGCAGTTAAGGCACATGTGGGTTCGATCACATCCTTAGTGTCAGCAAGGGAGATTAAACCAGCCATGTTCTGCTTTATGGTGCTGTCTTTAAACCACTAGAACAAATTGCTTCCTTGTTTTACTTTTCTTCACCATTATTACAGAGCCCTGAACAAGAAGTTTTGATTTATTAAATACTTATAGACAGATTAACAGTATGTATAGGTGACACAGAGTTCTTTATTCAGTCTTTTGAATTTAACTGGCCTTCAGTTCAAAGTTAGCTCCCATCTTGTGCTGGGTATTGGCCCCCAATCGTGAACTGCAGTAAGTGAATGTGAAAATGAATGGACATATTAGATTTGGTTTGCTTCCCTATTCTATTGGGGTAGGTTCCATCTTCTTGTGATTTTATATTCAATTGAATCATTTCACTAAATGCATAGTTGGGTTTTTAAACATTTTTAATCTGTGCAACTCTTTGAACTTGCTATTCAAGAATATGATTATTATTTATGTATTATTTATTATTTATATTTATTATTAAAGTGAAATTAGCTTAGTATGGTTTGCATGTTCTCCCCGTGTCTGCGTGGGTTTCCTCCGGGTGCTCCAGTTTCCTCCTTCAGTCCAAAAACATGCAGGTTAGGTGCATTGGCGATTCTAAATTGTCCCTAGTGTGTGCTTGGTGTGTGGGTGTGTGCGTGTGCCCTGTGGTGGGCTGGCACCCTGTCCGGGGTTTGTTTTCTGCTTTGCACCCTATGTTGGCTGGGATTGGCTCCAGTAGACCCCCATGACCCTGTAGTTAGGATATAGCGGGTTGGATAATGGGTGGATGGATAGCTTAGTATGTAGTCATCATATCAGTTTTTTAAAACGGGATTGCCACATTGCCAGAAGATAAAGGTTTTAGAAAAATAGATGAGTAGTGGGAACAAAGTTTTACCATGATAAAGCATTCCTAAACTCCCAGAAGTCAAAATTAAAACCTGTAGAAGCTTGTCAATGCTTCATGGCTGTAAAGCCAGGGCTAGCCTTGGTTCATCACTTCAGCAGTGATTATAAAACTCAGCTGCTGCTCTGTGTGCTTATTACTTTGGTCTCATGTAATTAATACCTGCTCGATTAAAAGACACATTATTTTAATCCAAGGAAGCTGAAAAAAGATTCTCTCCACTCCACCCACTCAAAAAAATAAGACCCAGCACAAAGCATTTTAATAAAATCAAAAGTAAAGAATGTTAATCTTGTACTAAAATACTCAGTAGCACAGTGTGAATTCAATAAATGAGCGAGCCGTGTGCCTTAAACAGCCCTCAGCTCTGCCAGACATTGCAATTGGCCGGGTCTGTTTTTTACATCGGGGGCACAAATTTCTGTAACCTGCTGTGCAATTTCTTTTACTGCAGATTGGGGGAAATGGTGTGGCTCGATGATTTTGAATACCAGCCATCTGACTGACTCCAGAGATGGGAAATTAAAGAGAGCAATTAAACTTGTACTCAGGACTCTTTTTTTGTCTAGCTTGATTCAATGACCAAAAATGTAACTCTTATTACAAAAGCTTTTTAATAAAAATCATCTTTAAAAACAAAGGTCATCTTTAAAAATTCTATGTAGCCAGCAGATTGTACCCTTCATAGCACAAAAGAATTCTTCTGGCACCCTCTCGCTATCACTAAGCCTTAAGAGTGTTGAAATGAACCCACCATTTCCTCTGGGCGTCCTGGCTTGAATGATTTCTCTGTAGAGAGGGTACTTTAGAAAATGTAGGCTGTTACTAATAAAAAGATAAGAAAAACATTTAGAACAGATACAAATAAGGAATTGGCTCAGAGGTTAGAGCCACTGCTCCACACCTCTGGGGATGCAGCTCAAAGTCTGTGTGCAGTATGCATGTTCTCTCAGGATTTGTATATGTTTTTGCGGGTTTATGGTGACAGAGATCACATATCTGTTCTTATCCTATTAAACCTGAGTGCAGCATTTGACATCACAGACCACGGTATTCTTTTAAATCATCTTAACCAATGGGTAGGTCTCTCTGGCACTCTCTTAAATCAGTTCATTTTAATTAACTGGTAGGTAATTGTCAGTTGTGGTAATAGTAGTTCAGGGATCCATGGTATTATGTATACTGTACCACGAGGATCAATTATCGGCCTGCTGCTACTTTCAATCTATATATCTATCTATGCTTCCATCAGGCCAGATTATTTCAAAACACAAGGTAAACTACCACACCTGATGCAGATGACAAGCACCTTTATTTATCCATAGCACTTGATGACCCTGATACTCTGGATTCTCTGATCCAATGTCGCCTTGTACTCAAGCTAAATTAGGAAAAAACATCAAATTTTAGTTGTTAATAACAATTGAAAGAGAAATAAACTTAACGCCTTAGCATTAAAAGTCAAGGCGGAAGTTGCGAATTTTTGTGTAATCATGGATTCTGACCTAAACTTTAAATCACATATTAACTATTTTACTAGGATGGTATTTTTCCATTTAAGGAACTTTTCTAGAGTTATACCTCTTGAAACACTGCAAGATGTTCAGAAATGGATTTACAATTTTGCTTTTTTGTAAAGTACTCTTGACTGGTCTTAAGAAAGACATCAATCAGTTGCAGCTAGTTCAGAATACAGCAGCCAGAATCCTAAAAAGAAAAAGAAAATCTGAGCACATCACACTAGTTTTAGTTTTGTTACATTGGTTACCCATGTCCTTTATAATTGACTTCAAAATAGTTTGAACGGTGTATAAAGTCTTAAATAATCTAGCTCCTTCCTATATATGGGAATGCCTGTCCCCCTGAAAGTGCCAATAATAAAATAAGTGATGAGGCAGCCTTTTGCCATGGCACCCCAAAAATCTGGAATAATTTACCTGTTTATGCCAGGCTAATATTGTGGAACATATTAAGAAACTCCATAAATCCAACTTTGGGAATCCCGCTACATTCTTTTATAAAAAATTGCTATAGAAATTTATGTTGTTGTTGTTGGTGGTGGTGGTGTCTGGATTTGATATGCAATCCAAATAAATCTGTTTTGTTAATTAGTGATTCTAAATCAGCCTTGAATGAGTGTGAGGGTGCATGTGAGTCAGTTCTGCAGTGCCCCCTTTCTAAAGCTGGTTCTTCCCCTGAACCTGTGCCCCCACTACTCATGGGACTTTAGTAAAATGAGATTTAGGGCAGCATAAGCAATGTAAGTGAATACTTGGGGAAACCAAGGGTAAGGTGGAGTGTGTCCTCAGAGTATAGTGTACACAGCTTAGGGAAATATACATGCTAGGAATGACCCTGATCATATTGTTTAGAAACTGACTGAACAAAGCAGAGAAACTCATTAAGCTGCCAGGTTTTTGACTTTTATTTTGCACTTATTTTCTCCCATAACTGCAGTGATTAACATAGTTCATGTAAGAATAGGAATGCGTGAACCTGCCTGGGTGGCATTTAAGGACATTATTTAGGAGCTAAACTGAAATTCCACAGAACTCCACATTGTAAGGGGTTAGTATGTGGGAAGACAATAAGCAGCTCAAAAAGAAATTTCCTTCCATGTGCTGTTGCTTTCACACAGAATATTAAAAAAGGCAAGTCTTTCTACAAGTGTAGCAGGACATCAAGCAACAGATATGCATAAGCAGTTAGGAAATATTCTTATTAATTTCCTGGTAAACTCAATTTTTAAATATAATTATTACTTTGCATGAAAATTGTTATAAGATCATGATACATAATAATTTTTTACATTTTGTTTTGAATTTGCTAGTGGACAGAGGGATTTCAGACAAAAAAGTGTAGCAAGGAATGGGTGCAGGGCACAGTAAGGACTTAAGAAAGAGATCCATGCATACAATGGCATTGATAAGGTAAGCCACACTGTCAGTGCAGAAGAAAATGGCACTTCAAGAGACAGCATGAAAGAAGCAGATGTTACTTCCCAATAGTAGTAATGACCAGGTGACCCAGCAGGTGCCAATGATGCATTTATAGAGAGAGCGTATTAGGCTTTGTAAGCCTCAATGAAAATTAAAAAACTGCCTGGCAGAAGGGTTGCAACACATGGACCCAGTCATGGAGGACAAAGACCAGGTTGCACCCTTTAATAAGTCATCCATCAAGGGGGCTGTCCTGGAGACCTCTATAAGTAAATGGCAGCTTTAACCTGGTATCCTGGTTGCCAAAGTAAAACTTCCTCTGATCCTGGAATTAATTTTGAAGCTTGACTGTAAGTGTCCCTTGAACAGGATGCAAAACCACCTCGTGCCCACAGTCTCACTTGAGTCTAGAATCAAGAGGTGAGTAGGGGTGAGGGTTTAAATGGCATATCTATCTATCTATCTATCTATCTATCTAACTATCTATCTATCTATCTATCTATCTATCTATCTATCTATCTATCTGTCTATCTATCTATCTATCTATCCATCTATTTATTATATCATGCCTTCTATCTATTAAACCATTTAAATACATTAATGAGGGCAAGTGAGAAATCCACCCTACCAGTTAGACAGGATACAAACCTTTATTGACTCTCACAGAGACTATGTGATATTATTTCAATTGCTTTTATTGTTATACCCTGTGCACCCTTTGTTTATCTCTCCCACATTTCTTTGTTTGCTAGATTAACTTTTTTTTCTCAATATTATTGGTAAATTGGGTCATCTCAATAGTGTCCTCTTAAGTCAAGTGATTTGTTCAAGAGAGCCACAGAATGAGCTGCAGCATATTATTTTATGTTCAGCGCCCTAATCACTGTACCACACAGGCTGTATATATTAAGACACATCCTTGGCAGGCAGACAACAGGGGCCATCTTTAACAAAAGGTACATCCCACCTCAAACCAGTGGTGATCTTATTCTGTACAATTACCAGGATGGGGTGATACCAGACTTGGATGCATACTTGATGGAACATGAATTTTCTCTTCATTCCCTTCATCTGTCTGTCTAAATGTAGCTTTGAGATCCTCAATGATACAAGCAGCAAGTATGAAAAAGCTACAGCAGGGATGACCTACTTATTAGATGATGAATGGCTGATTTTAACGACATAGTAAATAAAACACAACTATCAATCATTTTCTGAACCTGTTTAATCCACAGCAGCTCCATTTACTAGGCAGCAAATGTAGCTGAGTGAGACACAGGCCCACCTCAAGAACACCAAATCAACATTGGTTACAAAGTCCTAAAAAGAACTGCTATTTTGAATATGTAAATATTTGAATGCAAATTACATTTGAAACACCTTGAAAAGATTTCGGCTGCCCTCTGCTCCACTTCAACGCCTCTTTCTGCTTAGCTTAGCGATTTTTTGTATTGTTTGTAGTTTCACCTCCTAACGATCGTAGCCCTGGTAAAACATTTGGCTGCCAGGTTTTTTTCTTTTTTTTTTCCCTTGGTGCCTTGTAAGACAACAGTGTTTAATGTTGCTCCAACCTGTGTTAGGGGTAAGGATAAGTGAGCCTTCAAACAAGGCAATGCAATATTACATTTTTCTGGCTCTGCACATATTAAAACAAACATCTGTCACAGCAGCGCATTTGAACAGCATACCACTGAGCCGGCAGCATACCTTCTACCTTCTGGCTGTAACTTTTAACAGAAGCTAATGAACGTAGAACTTGTCTGGTGTGCTGTTTAGCCTTGGATTGAAAACGTATGTCAAAGATGGAGGAGTAAAGGAAAAAAAATTACCAACAGAAAACTTCCGAGGTTGACACATCTTATTCTGCAACATATCTTCAAAAAGGGATAACTTATGAAAACAAAAAATTGATACAGTTTATTTTTTTAAGAAGAGAAGAGTAAAGAACAGTAAAAAAAACAACATCTGATTTAGAATTCGTTCATCCTTTTACTAAACTTGCTTCATTCAGTTTGAGGGTCATGGGGAGTTGGAGCCTGGCTTAGCTGCATCAAACAACTGGAGAAAAATACAGCCCTGGATGAGTTGCCGGTCAATTACAGGGCTCCCTCACTCTGTGCCAAATTGGTGTCACCGATCAGCTTATACTACCGGTCCCCACAGACAAGGGCTAGAGATAGTTTACACCCAGATAATGACTAGGGCTGGGGGCTCAGCCCAGTGCTATTCTAAATCAAAATATTCCATGAGTTCAGACATTTTTTAACCTGCTTATCTAACTTAGGGTCACAGGGAAACTGAGACTATTTTAATAGCATTTGGTACAATGCAGAAACCAGCCAAGGATAGGGTGGCAGTCACTGTCAGATCACAATGACACACACACTTGCAATCACAATCACACAGGGCCCATTAAGAGTCATCAATTAACCCTCTATGACATGCATGTCTTTGGCATGTGGCAGAAAAACCCAGACAGACACAGGATGAATATGAAACCTCCTTACAGAAAGTGCCCAGCTGTTGTGCTGACACATCTGACAGACTAGTTATAATGCAGCAACCAGGAGGTGAAACGTAAGTCAGTGTTGGATCTAGCAGCAGGAAAGGCAAACAGGATGAATGGAAATGGCCAGCAGAGGAAACATTAAGCAAGTCAAAAAGTCAAAACAAGAGTCAAGCTTAACTTTCATCAAATCAAAATCGTATTCCAAGAATCGAAGTTAAGTAACAAAACTCTAAAGTCAGAAACCTTGAAATCTAATAACCATGCTACTTACCTGTGTGCATGAATTTTTTTTGTTTAATTTATCCACAGACCCATAGGGCAGAGATGTATCTATTGTGCCAGTATTTAAAGTGGCACGCTAATGGTGTTGCAATGTGCAAACTGGTATTGCAGTCTCGGGATGGCAATCTCTAGGGAAAAGATGTATAACAAAATCAACATCTTTAAATGTTACTGAAGTAAAAATAAGAAGGACAGAAACTAATTCCATGTATAACAAAATCCCCAAAAAACTAAGAAAACATACATAAATGGAGCAAAATTAAAACAGACAAAATTTATAATACAGGTAAATCATAACACCAGCTGAGGATTTGTACATGTGACTCTAGTGGGTTTATTAAGTTAAAGTAGAGAGGGATAAATAAAGGGTATAACTAATGCAGGGGTATAACTTTCATGAAGAATATGGAAACTTTGTTAACCAACATTGTTTCAAATGTTTTTTCTGAAACATCTTGTTTTGTAAAGCCCCCATCTGCCGCTCATAACATGTGGTATTGTGTAGTCTTTACACATTGTTACACATGCGCATCAGAGCAACACCTCATCTAAGGTATGCAGTACCCCACCAGGCAGAGAGGGAGTGCTGTCACTAACTGCATCATCTCTCTTTTCTTCCCCACAGCAATGAGAATATGCCCCTTTTGGGCAACTGAACCGCCCCATCCATTTGCAAGTCTATAAAAACTCTCAAATGCCGTTGTCTCATTTGGATCTTGACTTTGCGGAGGATCAAGCTTTGCATTCAAGACCAGCACTTATCAGCTAACCCGTTGAGGCTATTTTGTGTTTTTGATTTTACTTTGCACTCTTGTGCAGCTGTTTTGTTTAAACCTCCCAATTTGATCAAAAGGAGCACCCCAATACTCCTTTGGTCTGCAATTTACAGTGACCAGTGCCGGGATTTGAAACCAGACACCTGGATCTGTGGAGCCACATCTCTAAATGCTTGGTCACCATACCACCATCTTTATCATTCATTTGTTATGATTTTTTTTAAAAGAGCCATGGAGGTAAATGTCAGCATAGCTTCAATAAGAAAAGCTCTGTTTAGCTGCTGTTTATAAAAAGGTGGATGTTATGAAAGGGTTTGAAGAGAATGTAAATGTGCTTTATTCTAATGTCTATTGTAGCCTTAAGCATGAATCATACCATGTTCTTTTTATTGGTATTTTTCAGAAAACATTACCTGAGCCTGACCCAAACCTGAATTACTTTTGTGAAAGCATGCCCTGCCTGGCCTGAATCCAATATAAATATTCAAGTCTCATTGGGATAGGGTCAGGCAGCTAGCTTCTAATCCTCGTTTGTGGAGGAGAGATTCCTGTTATTTGACCAGGAGCCATAACTCTCCTTAGGGAGAAGTATACGCATAAGTCATGCCACTGCAGTAATAATAGGCATGGAGAAGTGTGGTCACTCAGTTGGCATGGTGTCAGGAGAACAGTTCATTAAGTAGGGACATCTTCACATAGAGTGTCAGGACTGAGAATGGCAGAGATTGCTCTGTGCTTTAAAACGGTGTAGAGATATAGGATGAATATAGGCTTCGAATTAAGAGGTCTCCTATAAACTACACACGCAATGGAGGTGACTTTACATATCTGTTTCTCTCAGTATTTCATCTTTATCTCAGCTTCTTTTCAAGCACAACCTGTGCCACTGGTGTGTATTGAGTTGGTGTGCTTCTCACCAATGCCATTGGGTAACCACTTAAATCATTGCTGTTACAGCCTATTGCTGGAACCATACTCCATGAAATGGTGACTTACTCTAAATAGACTCCAGCATTTCCTGGGCAATTGGTCGATCCTACTGCCAAGTATAAATCAGCCTGCCTAAGGCAGATAGGAATATAACTTAGTATGGTTATGGATTTACAACTTCTGTGAGACAAAGGTTTCATTTACATTCACATACAGAGGTTCCCCATGACTATACAAATGCATAGTGGATTAAGTATGCTTTATACTTCCATTCTGATAACTCTGTGCAAATATCTAGAATTCAAAAACTTGTTTTGCTAACTTACATGTTTCAAAACAATTTGCTGTATTATTTTTCCCCAGAGTATGGCTTGGTGGCGGAATGGTAGCGTTGCTACCTCACAATAAGAAGACCAGGGTTCATGTCTCGGGTCCTCCCTTTGTGGAGTTTGCATATTCTCCCAGTGTCTGCATGTATTTCCTCCCACAGTTCAAACACATGCAAGTTAGGTGGATTGATGATACTACATTGGCTGGGGTGTGTGTATGTGTGTTTTCCCTGTGATGGACTGGTGCCCTGTTCAGGGTTCGTTCCTGCCTTGTGCCCAATACTGGCTGAGATAGGCTCCAGCACCCCCTGTGACCCTGTACAGGACTAAGAGGGTTAGAAAATGACTGACTGATTCTTCCCATTCCCTCAATTCACAGACTGTTTTTTGTGTTTATTTAGGTTATTCACTCCTTTTCTAAATCTGTTTATTTTAGTACAGTGTCGTGGGGACAATCTGTTGAGGTTTAACTCTGGGAATGAGCAGGCCATGAAAGGGTACATTTATTCACACATACATCCAAACTCATCCCTATGGAGCCAATTTAGAATCGAGATTCAACCTATTCTGGATGTTCTTTACGTACATGGTGAAAACTCAAACACACAAGAGGACAAACAGTCAGAATATGAACCCAGCTCATATGAAAAAGCAGTGCTAACCATTATGCCACCCATTTTCTCATATCATTTCAGCTCCAATCATTATTAAATGGACCTCTTCTCCAAGATCTATAAATATGTATGAGTGTAAGTCAAAAAGTAAAGGCAATTTGAAAATAATTTTGATAAGTGCAACAGATAGATGATGACACAATGCAACATGTTCATGATGGCTTATTGGTCATTTGAATATGTACCTGTATAGTGCAGCACTCTGCCATTAGTGATGCTAAGGTCAAATGAACATTGACAGAATTCCCATGGAATTGCACTAGAGTTGAATAACATGCTGTAGTGAGATTTCTTTGGGCAAAGTGAGTGAAACCTGCTGAAATTCACCAAAGGATGTTAGGTTGTTCAGCTCAGTAAGCTGTTTGGTTACCCATTGGGTGCAAACTTTATGGTACTTCATGTCATTATGCACTAAACCATGTTTAAATCCATAGCTGATATTCAAATGTGCAGCAATGGCAGATGTATTCTGCATGTCTTCTCTGTTAAAGGCATTTGCCATGTTGATTTAGGCTTGTGTGAAAAATGTTGATGGTTGACCAGATAGACCTTCATTGGTTACACTCATTGCTTTTGATTTAGATCTTTCTAACCATTCATAAACTTGTGTCATGCTGATTTCACTTCCATATGGAGCCATCATCCTTTGGTGAATTTTAGCAGGTTTCAATCCTGCTGCCTAAAGAAATCTCACTACAGCGTGCTGTTCAACAATTGTTCAGTTCCACAGCAGAGTGTGCATGTTCATTTAACCTTGGCTTCAGCTAGACTAATGGCACAGCACTGCACCCTACATCTTTGAACTACTTGTGCGTCAGCTTCTATCTGTTGCAGGTACTGTGGAATTTTCAAATTGCCTTCACTTTTTGATTTACCTTCATAACAGTAGCCAAAAACTATGGGACATTTATAGACGTTTAAAGTCATATAAGCACAGTTAATTCTCTTTAAGAAAGCCTTAATAATCTAATCTATGTAAAGATCTCTATACTTTAGTCAAAATTTTAATACTTCCTAGATTTTCTTCTTTCTCTTTTCTTGTGGCTGCATACTGTGGTGTAACCCATCACATTCCATCATTCCTCTGCAGAAATGTAAAAAAAGAAAAAAAAAAAAAGGCGGCTGAGGAAGACCACATTTAATTTATCCTGCCCAAAACATAGAATAAAAAAAAATATTACTAACTCTTCCCAAACAATGAAATATGAAAGGACTACAGTGCAGAAGGTGAGGCAGAGGAAAGCCATATTGTAACAATCTTCCTTCATAGTCATTAATTGTATCCTGCTGTTTCAGTCTCCCCAACTGTGTGTGCTCAGCGTATGTCAAACACATTTCCCCTCCGTGTAAGCACTCAAGAGATGACTTAACCCCTTCGCGAAAATAACTCTCTTACCCTGATTAGCGGATCAGCCGACACAAGGATTGAGGGATGTGCACAGGATAAAATGGAATAGAAAAGCAGACACGATACAAGAGAAGACATGCCGGGGAGTCAGCAGGCACAGTGCTTCTGAATTCTCTTCAAGTAGTCCAGAAGCACTGGCTGTAATTAACAGTGAAAGGAAGAGAAAATAAGCTGACCTATGGCAGGAAATGCTGCTGTTGGGAAAGCTGCACTTTTATTATAGGCATTGACACCAGGTGTTGGCTTAATGGCTCGCCCAGATGCAGACAGGTAACATGTTTATTTATCTCTAATTTGATATTTTTTTCATCTTACCCATAAACTTTTTCTGCATCTTAAAAAGCAAGATAAAAATGCATTATTTTGATTTTTTTTCTTTATATTCAATGTTTATTTTTGTATTGTATACCTTGACCATGATTTGATGAATTTGAGTAAATGCTAATTTGGCTGTTGGTGAGATGTTGAGGAGTAATGATCACGGCTGGTCCTGTCTTCTTTGTTTTGTTTTGTTTTGTTTTGTTTTTTTTTAACTTTATTAATCCCAAAGTAAATTATTTGGTTTTTGCATACCAATTGGGGTCAGAGCACAGGGTCAGCCATTGTACAGCACTCCTGGAGCAATTGAAAGTTAAGGGCTTTGCTCAAGGGCCCAGCAGAGTAGGATCTCTTTTGGAAGTGACGGGGATTCGAACCAGCAACCTTCGGGATACCAGCGCAGATCCTTTGCCTCATTATTATTTGAGTGACCTTCAACGAACAATATGACTTTTTATGGCATTTTCCCTTGATTTTCCTTTCTGTACTTAATATTACACTGTCTTGCAATGGACAGGTGTCCCATCTAGGGTTGTGTCTGGCACTGCGTCCCATGCTGACGAAAACGCCTCTGGCCCCCTGTGAGCCTGATCTGGATTAAGCAAGTATCAGAATGTGTGTACATTTAAGTACATTAGGCATATGAATGATAGTAAAGAATACTTTGAAAGAAATGAAAAGAATGTTATCAATAAATGACACGTGCCACTGTATGTGTTTATTTCACATTTCCAAGGGATTCCCCACCACATTTTTGTAAAAACAGATGAGCAGATTTACAGCATCTCTGTCAAGGCACAGATGGGTCCCTGAACCATCTTTAGAGGCATAGAAGACAAGCAAAATAAATCTTCCACTGAAAATATTTAGCTAGCTGTACAAAGTAAAAGTTCAAAAAGAAGCCAAGAGAAAGAAAACACAAATAAGTTATTCCAGAACTATGAAACATTACCACATTAAAAACAACAATTTATTTTTAATATAATATCTAATATCTTCATATTAGTGGATTTTTCAGAGAGATAAACTGACCACCAAAACCATCAATCAGTAGTGACATACACACACAAGTAACAAAATTAACCATATAGTTCAATGGTATGGCGGCAGTAGCGAAGAGGAAAACAGAATTTCTAATATGTTTTGAATCCAGCAGAAAAATCTAAACCAGTGATGCAAAAAGTACTCCGCAGCCATACTTGAGTGTAAAGTAGAGATAACTTTCAGAAAAGTTACTACAGTAATATTTGCCCAGGAGCAAAATACGTAGAATTTTCAAAGCATCTGATGTTATTTGTAATTAGATATCAAAAGTACAAGTAAATGTAGGGTGTCTCCCTGGTTTATATAGAGCATTAGAACAATTGTGGTGAGAATAATTAAACAGTGGTGCTGGGCCAGTCATTTAGACCTGAATGTCAGCAAGGCCAAGGAGATGGTCATTGACTTTAGGACAGTTCAATAGAGGAATTAAATCCCCCTGATCACCAATGGTACACTTGTGGAGTGGGTAATGAGTTTTAAATACCTTGCTGAGACTTCATACGGCCCACACATACAGACTCTGATCTTAATAACGATAGACAGATACTTTGCCACCTTAGGCAGTCGAGGATGTTTAAACTTTGAATTCATATTGTAAAGACCTTATAGTTTGGAGCCATTAAGAGAGCGTCCTCATTGAGTGTATCACTGTCTGGTATGGAAATTGCACTATCCATGTGTGGAAATCTCTTGTGGAACCAGGGGCGCGCAGATCTGGCCTTACCCAACACAGGCAAGCAGAGACACAGGCTTTTACCACACAACACACATTTTATTAATCTTCTCCTTGGGAATCAGTTCACTCCATTCCCAATCTTACAGCACAGTTCTCTTACACAATACCAAACATGACAAGGTCGTCTTATTCTTCTTCTTCCTCTTTTCTTTCCTCCCCCACTCCCTCTCTGATAAGGTGCGTCTTCTTCCTCCCGACTTTCGCCCATCAAATATAGTGAGGCGGCTCCCTTTATTCAGCACCTAGGAGTGGCTCATCATGATTAGCTGGAACCACTCCCAGGTGTGGTGGAATTCAAGTATAGGGCTCTGCAGCTCCCTCTGGTTGCCCCCACAGAATCCAGTAGGGCTTTACCAAACTCCACCTCTCAGCGTGCCCTGCAGGAATCCATGGTGACACAGCCACTCAAGAAGGCTCCCCCCTCGCATCCCAGGGGAGGTAGTGGTTCGCAGGTGCTCTCACCCCCAGTCCTTCCATCCAGTTGTCCTGGCTGGGAAATGGCTGAGGCTGCCCGACACACTCTACATAAGGTTGGGTGCCTAGCTGAGTGCATCACTGGGACTCCACTTCCCACTGTACATCACATCTTCATCAAGATATTGAGGGACTTCAGTCATCCCTAAAAAAAAAAAATATATATATATATATATATATATATATATATATATATATATATATAAAATTTTTTAAGCTTCTAAGGTCAGGCAGAAGACTCTGCAGTCTATAAACTCAGGCTGTTATAAACTGTAAGAGCTTATTTCTACCCATGTGCTATCAGAGTGATCCAGAAACACCACTGTTAGCTTTCTGCATGGCTGTTGTTGTTTTAGATGTTTGTACTACTGCTATGTTGTATTTTATGGTATTGTACTTTACTGTAATGTGTTAGTATTTTTTATAGCAATCATATTCTTGGGAAAAATGGGCATGGCGATTTCTCTGTTCCCTTCCTCGCTGGTTGTAATTGGAGTATTCCTTCTCCTAGATGGACTACTCTCTCCAGGTTAATCTGCCTAGTGAGAAATCACGGTTTCCTTATGATAGATGAATTTGTCTGAATAGATTAAGCGAGCTCTATCTGCCCCAGTTTAAAATAAGAGTTTTCCTTCTACTAGGTATATGTTGGTTTCTATTTTATTCAGTGCAGACTCTCCTTACAAGAGTCTCCCCATCCACCACCCTGAAACACTAATTTGCTTTTATTTTTTTTCTTTAGGCATGGTCTATGATCTACTAGGGAAAAAAATAATTGCATCTTATATTCCTGTATGATTTTGCATGTGACAAATAAAATAAGCCACATAAGCTTGTCCAGCCTATTCACCAAGATTATATAAAATAACATCAACCTAAGATTTGAAGATTCCTAAAGTCCTACACTCCACCGCATACCTGGTAATGACAAAGAGTAAAAAAAAAAACAAAGGTCTTACAAGCTTAAAATCGTTCAGGCTACCTTCTCTTTGTATGTATATTTTGTTGTAATGCCTAAACTGTGAAATTAGTAACTGCAACTTGAAGCAGTGTGAGTGGACAACTTAATGATCGTATCTTGATTTAACGGTGTAGATTCTAATAGGAAAGGTGTCCATACTTCCTCCACTTCAAAAAGGAGGTCATACGTTCTTGAAAACCCCCACTTAAAAAGTGAATTCTTGCAATGCAAACATTTGGAATATGGAAAACATTTTCAGGCATTACCTGGATCCAAAAATGACCCATAATATTTGTTTGAAAAACACTGAACTATATAAAAATGGACAGAATTAGTTCAATAATAATATTCATTCTCTAAACAAACACTAACCATGTTTAAATAAAGTGCTTATGTTGACTTTACTTTACATTCAAGAGAATGGCCTTTCGATTTTTCTTTGGGTTTTTCCAACTACTTCACAATCTGTTTTGGGCCTGTGACACCCTGGATAATATAAGAAGACATGTGAGCAACACATTGGGCAAACTGAGTAAACCACATCAGGAGACTGTGCAAGTACACCTTGCTATAGCCGCAGATCAGCTCCATTCTGTTCAGCAGGCTGCTGTGAGGACATTATCTGAATGCATCAGTATTTGCAGTTGAAATAAATGAGACTGTGACTATGTGTCATTCCGATACTGCGGGTTGGTTCCATGTTCCTCTTGCCTTCATGGAGCTTCTTTGACCCACCACCATCAAAGCTGTAACTGAGATGAGCTGGGCAGATGAGGACGCATACATTCCAATCAAGGGGTTGGTGCCAAAGTGAATCAGTGCTTTTATCACAAATACAAAAACAAACTCTTAGTGTTCAATAAGTACAGTGCAAAAGTTCTATTAAATAAATAATCAATAAAACTGTGATAGCGGAGGTTAAAAATTCTATAAATTAATCCAATAAAACATGGCAGGAATCTTCTTATAGAAATCTCAGTCCATGAATCTTCCCTTTAAAATGAACGTTTTTCCAGCGTATCCTATTCGAATCTCACAGCACGGAGAGACATCAACCAACAGGTGTAGACAATCTTCAATCCTGCTCATGTCCCCGCCACCTACCCATGGCACCGCTGAACTGCCAATCCTTTGGACTCCCGCAGCTATCCTTCCCTCCGTAGCAATGTTGCTACTGCTCCCATGCTCCCATGAGTGCCGTTTACACACTCATCTTCTGGTGCTCACATACACATCTGCCTGCTTCCTTTCATCTCACACTGGCTCTTGCTCATTCCTGCCCTTCTATTCTGTCCTTTAACCTCCACTCTGTTGAACCTCTTGCCATCTGTCTTTCCTCTTCCAATCCCCTTTTTCATCTCCTTTACCATGCAGGCTTCTCACATACACTTCTGCCTAATTGGGGTACAAATGCGAAGAGCCGCCATGATGCACCTGACAGATCTGCCTGCCTCTGCACATGAAGGCAGCGCAGTCCGCCAGATAACCCAATCAGCCATGGAGTGAAATGCACAACTGGCACCTGCACCTTCTTGGGGCACGATTATTTATTTAAAATTACGCACCTATTGTTCAGCTGCAGACCCACTGTACCACAGTCAGCAACATCTGGCCCCATCCCGTTCTACGAGCTACTGCGCGGTGTACTCTTCAATAACTTTGTCGATGATTGAGTGTTAATGTTAGAGTCTCACATTGAAATTTGTCTCACTTCATACATGTGACTTTACCTAAAGGGAAGATGGCTATAGTAAAATGTGTGTTTTTGTGCATTTGTTTTGTTTTGATTTAATATTACAGTAAAGAATGTGTCTAGAAAAGTATATCACTGTAAAAGTAGCCATTTGTGGTTCAGAATTCACTGAAGAAAAACTCAAGTAAAGTGGAAATATTCTTGCAACATGATCAAGTACAATAAATACATTTTTCTAATTCATTAGTATACAACACTGGTAAAAGCCAAACATACCAAGGCTATCTGTTCACCCATACCTGCCTTGCTATAACAGTAGTCACTAGCCAAGTTTCCACCCAGTTTTTTGTGGCATTTTGTTATCGACAAACAGAATATACGTAAAAAAAATGTGCGCATAAGTTTTGTTGTATCGCGAAAATAAATCTGCCCTTGAGTCGTTTCCATACATAATTTTGTGTATGTCGCAAATTATCTACCTTTTGTTTTCCACGTTACACCCCCTCCCCTAAACAAAAACAAAGAAATGGAGAGATTATTCAGACAGTTTTTTGAAATTTGCCAGCTTACTGTTATTTCAGTTTCACAAATAATTGGAATTGTACATAATATCCGAAGACGACAGCAGAATGAAGCAGTTGCTTGTCCGATAGCCCTAGAGCTCGAAGAAAGTACCCCAGTGTGCGACGAAACCCACGGATATGGGAGAGACGACGGAATAAGACCTTCTGGGAGGAGGTGGTGGAGAGACACTTTATAGAAAATCTCTGGCTGCAACATTTTAGAATGACACGGCCGACGTTTGAGATGTTGTGTGGATTCATCAGTCCTGATGTTGCGCCCATCACAGGTTGCAACCGACCACCGGTTCCAACCCAAAAGCGGATTGCCATCATACCTTTACAAGCTGGCCACCTGCACCGAGTATAGAGTAGTTGGAGAAACTTTCAGGGTTAGTAAAACTATCGTCTATCGATGTGTATATGCTGTGTGCACCTCTATTAAAGAAAAATTAATGCAGCGTTATATCAGACTTGCAACTGTAGCGAAGGCCAATGAAATTGCATACCGCAATTCCTTGGTGCATCTTGTGCCACAGATTTACGGTGCGCTGGATGGCACGCATGTGCCTATTCTTCCCCCGACGGAAGGCTACCGCGATTACATTAATCGCAAAGGTTGGCCATCTATTGTTCTCCAGGCCCTTGTTGATGACAGGTGCATGATACGAGACATTTGCGTTGGCACTCCTGGAAGTGCCCATGATGCAGCTGTGTTTGCAGCATTGGATCTGTACAGGTGAGCCTACCTTTCAACATCCCTTCTCAGTGCGATAACAACTGAATTAGTACTGTAACCTGCTTCCCTTAAGGTTTTTAATTAAAACTGAAATTTGAATTAATACAAAATAACGACTTTAATGAAAAAAAAACTAAAGTTAATATTAATGAGAGAATTTCTCATATATGCTAAAACATCTGCCATTTAATAATAAAAAAAAATGTTTAGATAATGAAACACACGGTTTATTAAATATTTTGACTGGCACAGTAAATTACCTTTGCGATTTTTGTATTATTTAGACATCCTGAGAGACACCCCCAGGCTACAGTTGATGTGGAGGGAGTTCTGGTACCCCTTTTAGTAGCAGGAGACCCAGCCTGTCCGCTACTGCATTGGCTCATCACGAGAAATAACAAGTCTCTTCATCAGACCATGCGAACCGCTCCGCTATTCTCGTTTTGATTGCACTTGATGAAAATGTATCATGTGACACATTTATTTGCGTTAAAGCCCTTTTTTCCGACAAAAAGTGTTTCCAATGTAGTTTTTGCAACATCTGAAGTATCGATATTAAATTTATGTGCTAAAGTTAAACGGAAAAATATTATGTCGACATGTACAACATTTTATCGATAATTAGCATTTCCATCAGCTAAAATTTGAAGCGCTAAATATTTTTTCGCAAAAACTCCTTGGATGGAAACTTGGTTACTGTTGGTGAAGTATAAAGTGACAGAGTTGGCCTTACTCTGTGTCCAACCTTCTCGTTAGCACTTACTGGTTAATTGAATAAAACCCAGGAGAGAAGCAGAAAAATCAAAACAGTGTTTAAGATTATAGACTGAGTAGCTATAACTGTATATAACTGTATAAGTGTAAACACATAAAAACATATCATGCCACACAACATAACCACTTCCAGCAGAAGCAGACTGTTACAATAACTGAAAATTTAGAAACCGATAGGCTCACTGAATTTACTTGTTTTTAGTCATGTTGAGAAAAAACCTTTAGCTTACCATGAAACAAACACTGAAGCACACATCTGCAGAGTTGGCTGTGGCATGTAGAAAGACTTTTGACATTGCCGTGCTTTATATTTAGAGCGCAGACAAAACTTAACTGCTATCTGCAGAGGTCTGATCTGTGAAAATGACAAGTGCTTTTCTGCTCAGCATTTATAAGTCTTCATTCAGTAAGTCTGTGATACTAAAGATGTTTCTGCATTCTTACATAAATACTGAAGGCACATTTTATTTGACTCAATAATATTTTTTTTGGGTTATATGACAAAGGTTGAGTTTTCACTTATTCTATAAATGGTTTAGATGCATCACCTATGTCATAAAAACACTACATCTGTGTGTCTAGTCCATCAGAGGAATCTGATTAATCAGTTTGGCTTTGGTGACACGAAGACATGAGGAGAAGTAAAAACACTCTGAGAGAGTCACCTTCAAAGGCAGAAAGTATAAAATCAAACAGGAGGTGAGAAAGGCACCTTGAAAATAATGAGAGTCTGAGAAGCAGGCTTTGCGAGAACACATTCAAGAAAGGGAGTGCCAGTGAAGAGAGGCTCAGACACACGGGAATACAGAGGAGAGGCCCTGAAAGTACATGTAGGGCAGGAGATAGCAAACATTTTTTAATTATCCTATTACCTGTCTTTGACAGGTACTGTAGCTAGTAATATATAATGAATAAAACAGAAGCAAAACTAGAATTGAAATCCATATGTACATTGATAACATTTCCTTTATCAGAATCATTAGTAGATTGACAAAACAGTACATTTATAACCAAAAGAGTCAACGGATGAATTACAATATAACACATTAAAATTATTTTAGAAAAGTTTTAGAAAAACTAAAGAAACCGAACAACTAATTTACAAATCCAGACATCATTATTATGAACATGGAGAGAAAGCTAATAAGCTTTTAGCGCAACAAATTCACAAGCAAGAAGTGCGCAACGCAATCTCGGTAATTACTAACACGAATGGAGATAAAATCATCGAACACAATAATATAATGTACACTTTTAGAGACTACTATAAATCCCTATATACTACTGAGTTTAAAGAAGACAATATACAATCTAATGCATTTCTGGATAAATTACAGATACCACAAATTGACGCTATTAGTGTGGAGGAGCTCGATAAACCTCTGTCATTATCAGAATTACTGGATGCTATAAAGTCACTCCAAGGTGGAAAAGCAGCAGGCCCTGATGGCTACCCGGCAGAGTTTTACAAGAAATTCTCCGCTCAGCTAGCTCCCCTCCTATTAGCAACATTTACAGAAGCCAGAGATAACCAATCTCTTCCACAAACCTTTCGCCAAGCACTAATCACTGTCTTTCCAAAACAAAATAAGGACTTATTACAATGTGCATCATACAGACCAATTTCACTTCTGAATAACGACGTTAAAATACTCTCTAAAATCATAGCTAGAAGGATGGAGAAAGTGCTCCCCTCAGTAATATCACAAGACCAAACTGGATTTATTAGGGGCCGACACTTATCTTCAAATCTTCGACGCCTGTTTAATGTAATATACTCACCAACTAAATCAAACACCCCAGAAATATTATTATCATTGGATGCAGAAAAAGCATTCGACATGATTGAATGGAAATACCTTTTACTATTTTGGAGAAGTTTGGGTTTGGCCCAACATTTGTGCATGGATTAAATTACTGTATACTAACCCAGAAGCTTCAGTTTGCATCAATAACATTTGCTCAGACTACTTTAAACTAGAGCGTGGCACAAGACAAGGATGCCCTTTGTCACCACTGCTGTTTGCAATTGCCATTGAACCACTGGCAATACATTGTCGAAATACTGATCAGATAAAGGGGATTAGCAGAGAAGGACTGGAACAGAAAATCTCATTATATGCAGATGACATGGTACTGTATATATCGGACCCAGAAAATTCTGTGCCTGCAGTCTTAGCAGCACTCACAGAATTTCAAAAGCTCTCTGGTCTCAGAATTAATCTGAATAAAAGTGTACTCTTTCCGTGAATTCGCAAGCATATAATATTAGATTAGACACCCTTCCTTTTATCATTGCAGAACAGTTTAAATACCTCGGGGTAAACATCACAAGTAAACATAAAGCTCTTTATCAACAAAATTTCGTCGTCTGTATGGAAAAAATTAAACAAGACTTGCATAGATGGTCAACCCTTCATCTCACACTAGCTGGAAGAATTAACACTGTTAAGATGAATATTCTTCCTAAGCTCCTTTTTATTTCAAAACATACCAATATACATTAATAAATCGTTCTTTAAGCAATTAGATTCAACAATAACCTCATTTATTTGGAATTCTAAACATCCACGCATCAAAAGAGCGACCCTACAAAGACAAAAGGCAGAAGGCGGCATGGCTCTACCTAACTTCCAGTTTTATTACTGGGCGCAAATATACAGTCGATAAGAACCTGGACACAAATAGAAGAACATACACAGGCATGGACCGCAATAGAAGTAAAATCCTGCAGTACTTCTTTGTATTCCTTGCTTGTGCTCCAATAAACACACGTTATCGGCAATACACTAATAACCCAATTGTGCTCCACTCACTTAGAATCTGGAACCAATGTAGAAAGCATTTTAAGACGGAGAAGCTTCTTTCTGTGGCACCCTGCAAAAGAACCACCTCTTTCAACCCTCACAAACATATGCAGTTTTAATATCTGGAAAAATTTGGAATTAACTTGCTTAGAGATCTTTATATAGACAACGTCTTTGCATCCTATGAACAATTACATTCCAAATTTAACATTCCAGCTACAAATTTCTTTCACTATCTTCAAATCAGGAACTTTGTTAAACAGAACCTTCCAGATTTTCCTCATCTTGCACCCTCATCCACGCTGGAAAAATTATTGCTCAATTTCAAGGAGTTAGACTCCATCTCTACAATATATAAAATCCTTTTACAATCCCTTCCTTTCAAAGATCCAAGAGGACACTGGGAAAATGACCTCTCAATTAATATATCAGAAAAGGAGTGGAAAGTAGCAATGCAGAGAATTCACTCAAGCTCCATATGCAAAGCATACAATTATACAACTCAAAATTATATATCGAGCACATCTGTCTCGACTAAAACTCTCAAAATGTTTCCAGGGCATGATCCAACCTGCGAGCGTTGCAACCAAGCCCCAGCCTCACTAGGTCACATGTTCTGGGCCTGCTCCAAATTAACATTATTCTGGACAAAAATTTTTAATTACCTCTCAGACAGTCTTGGACTCACAATCCCTCCTAACCCATTAACAGCTGTGTTTGGGGTTCTTCCAGAGGGTCTTAAAGTGGAGAAAGACAAACAAATTGTGATTGCATTCACTACACTGTTGGCACGCAGACTTATTCTGATAAACTGGAAGAACCCAAACTCTCCTCTTTAAGTCAGTGGGAAACTGATGTGTTATATTATTTAAAATTGGAAAAATCAAATACTCAGTTAGAGGATCTGTGCAGACTTTTTCAAAACATGGCAGGATCTAATCAGTAATATTTTGAAATGATTTTATAAAGCACAGAGAATTTGTTGATTTAGGTATTTTTAAAAGCCTTAAATTTTACACCGTTTGGCTTGCTCTCTCTCTCAAGGGTGGGGATCGATCTGTTCTTAGCATAATTCTTTTTTTTTTTTTGTAAAAACTTGATTGCTATGTATTGATTGTAATAAAATTAATAAATAAATAAATTAAAAAAAAAAAAAGAAAAGTTTTTTCCAATAGACCAGGGTCCTCAATCACAGTCCTGGAGAGCCGCAGTGGCTGCAGGTTTTGCTCCAACCCAGTTGCTTAATAAAAGCACTTATTGCTAAAGTAACACTTCTGCTTCACTTTAGTGATTTTGAGCCCTTATTGCTTAATTTTGTCTTAAACAGCTATTTTAATTGCTCCTTATTATCAATAACATGCAAATGACAAGAGAGAGCAGCATTTCTCCATTTAGCTTATTTACATTTACACCTGTGTGTATTTATCTGCACTATTGGGTTTAATTAAATACTTGGAAGAAAAATGAAGAGAAAAAAGTGAAGGACTGAGAATTACTCGTCCATTTTAGCCTTCAAATCATTTGCATGATAGAAAGGGAAAGAAAATCTAGGATATGAGAATGACCTGACATAGCAGAGTTAATTTAATTTCATAGCTTGTTAGTGCTTTATTGGCAAGAATTGCTTTCTAATTAAGCAGCCAGGTCAGAACAAAAACCTGCAGCCACTGCGGCTCTCCAGGACTGGGATTGAGGACCCCTGTAATAGACCATTACAAAATTACATTAGGAGAAATTTATAGTATAAGAGCCACAAAGCTCTTATTGTATTGGATTGTATAACAAATTTTTAGAACAATGAGAAGCTAGCATAAGATCATCTCAACTGGCTCAAAAAACAATGTGATATGTGAGCTAATGATGAGTAATTCAAAGTGTGTGAATTAGTAGCTGTCAAAATCAGAGTTCTGAAAATAAAAGGAGGAATCCTAACAATTTAGCCAAATAAAATCAAGAATAAAACTTACACGCAGACATCATATCATTTAGTTTAGGTCCTGAATTAGAGAGTATATTTATACAGTAGCAATCAGTGTTTATGTTATAGTAGTATCTGATGCTGCTAGACATTGCTATGGTGTACTGGCAATGTATCCCATGTAACAGCACACATTTTAAATTAAAAATCAAAGATTATTGTATTTACATGATTACTTAGAATACTTGGTTTCATTTAGTTAAAGATGTGCTTAGTGAGTAATCACTGTATACATTATAACAGAAGCAATAACTTTGTTGTGGCTCTCCACATCCAGAATAATGCTAAGCAGGCCAAAAGTATACAAAACTGTTGTTTTATCTACAAAATGTGCAAAATCATGAAAACCCACCGAGGCAAAACAAAGTTAAAATAAGAAAATGAAACAAGTTCTGTTTCCTCTGTTCTTTCTTTATGTCTCATCTTCCCCTCCCCTGGGGCCTCATGTATAAACGGTGCGTACGCACAGAAATGTTGCATAAGAACGTTTCCACATTCAAATCGCAATGTATAAAACCTACACTTGGCATAAAGCCACGCACTTTTCCACGGTGCATCATACCTTGTCGTACGCAAGTTCTCCGCTCGGTTTTGCAGACTGGCAGCACCCAGCATCAAAGCAGCGCTACTGTTCCTGTGTGGTTACCCTTTATTTCTTAGAACCACATTCCTGGCGCGGCTTTATAAATACACTGATATTAACCGCATGTTGTTTATTAGTGTAATGCATCTGATTGTAATTAACCTGTAACAATATAATTGTCCAGGGAATAGCCATAGTATTCCAAATACCATAACTGCTTTAGCGTTGTAACTCTCACTACACTTTTTTTTCCTTCTTTCAGCTGCTCCCGTTAAGGGTTGCCACAACGGATCATCTTTTTCCATATTACTCCCACTGCACCATTCAGAGTATTTATATCACTGTATCTGAGTGGGGAATCACAGCAGCAGCTGATCGGAAAGAGAATTATCAGTATACAGCATCAAGCTCACTCTGTCTCAGCCACGGCAAACGTTTCAAAGCCTTTCCTGTACGGACCTCGCGGTTCAGACACAGTTTCATCCCAAGAACTATAAACGCACTCCATCAAGTGCTCCTTGTAGAACTGTTTGTACTTATAAGTACAATTACCCCACTGTAAACTTGAGATACAGTTATAATATCACACAACCTGAGACACTTTATAAAGCATGTATTTACATATGATGATGATATCATTTTTAAGATAAAATGCAGCAAAATATGTTGATTATATTATACAGATACAACTTTAACTTCATTTAAATAATCTGCATTGTTAATAATTAAACATGTGAGGACACGGTGCCGCAGCACTAGCTAGTTCACGGATTGTTCCTGCTTTGCGCTGCATATTTGCTGAGGCTGGCGTGACACTGGAAGGATAGATGGATAATATAATTAAACACATACTATGAAGATATTTCAATGTTCCTTAAAAGTTCTGAAGAATCGTTGTTGTAAGCTTACAGATGGCTTAACATCTATTACAGAGTTGATTGTGTGGCGATTGGGTATTTGGAAAAGAAAAGTAAGGACAGGAATTGAATGATAGTATGTTTGAAAGAGACAGTACTGCTACAATAATTTCATCGAAGATCACACACAATCACGCACCATGTTCCCCTGTTTAATAACATGCTTTAACTCCTATCATCATGAAAAAGATATCACGTATACATCTCAGTATTTTAATTATTCAGAAAGCTGTAATATCACGAATGTAATGGATTCTGTGTCCTGTCGGAGAAAGAGAAAGAACGGAAGCACGTAGTGATTCACACACATAGGTTTCAAATACAAAACAAAGCATTTAACAGGCTACATTAGTTACGATGGGATTTGAGAAACTAGTAAATTAAACGATTTTAAGATGAAGTTTATGTTATACTTTAATGACAAAATAAACTACGTGATTAAAGTGGATATTTCGAGATTGAAGTTAACATTTCGTGCTTTTTTCCTACTCTGTGCCTTTTTTTCTCACTGTACCCTAATGAGCTTCCATATGACACTCAAACGGTGGGCTGCATCTTGCCTTTTCACGGCGACTTTGATATGTGACAACTTCTTTTTTATGTCAGGCACTGTGCAACTTTGTGAACTTGAGCTTGTTTCTTCAACAAGCTATGTTACTCGATCAACTTCCTTTTGTTGATTATACCATTGTATAAACCAACAAATAGTACGTTTTTCTTTGCCTCCACTTGGTATTCGCTGAAATTCTTATATTTTCTCTCTTGCTTTTGCCATTGCCTTTCACACAACGCTGAGCTTAAGGTCTATTTATATTGATTTGCATATTCAAAGAGGTGTAATTCTGGGAGAAGTTAGTTTTCATGCTGATCGGGATTTATGGAGGGGAAGAACGCGGAAGTTGGAGTATGTACAGATTCTTGCATCTGGAATTTTCTGTGCGTAAGCACATTTCGGCTTTTGTGCTTACGTCATGTTATAGTGCGAATTCTACGCACGGCGTTATGCATGAGGCCCCTGGTCTCTATATATCTCTCTCTGACATACAAGGCTGACTTCTTTTCCTCACATTGTCCAACTGCTGATGGCTGCCAGTGAACCCTGGTCCCAACTCACTTCCTAACTGAAGGAGCAACAAGTCTTCTCACTGGAGGTTTTTTTTTTTTTTGTAATTGTCCATCTAGTCTTACATCAGGAGTAGATTTTTTTAATACAGGGACAACTGACTACAGCTCCCTCCTGCAGCTGCTTTAATCCCTGATCACCCTGATCCTTGTGTAGTCCTTAAAAGACCAGATCACTTAGCCAGCACCTGGGTCGTCTCCCCATTAGGCAGAAGAATGATGCTCAATGGACTGGAAGTGTACAATTGCACCCCCTATCTTGTTTTAACTTTTCTAACTTGGTTATCCCAACATGAAAATATAAGCTGGTTGCTGTCTGTTGGCGTGTCTTCTGTCCTGCTTTCAAACTATTCATGTTCTCTCTGTTTCCTCTCACTACAGATAGAAAAAAGTAATTTATAATAGTAGTATTACCATAATTATGGGTTACATTTATCAATAATAATAATAATAATAATTAGTTACATTTATATAGCATTTTCCTCGCTATTTAGAGCACTTTCCATAGACAGAGGGGATTCAATTCAACCACTACCAATGTATAGTATCCACCTGGATAATGCAATGGTAGCCATCATTGCTCCATATATTAGCTATTAGGTAGTGAATGGGTGAGATGGATAGCCAGTTAGATCGGAGCACAATGGATAAGGCTAAGATAGGCAATTTAGCCGGGACATCATGATAAATCATTCCCTTTTGAAAGATGGCTCTCTTTCTTCTTTTTTCATTCTCCTGTTCTCTTGCCCAGACTCCCTTTTTCAACTGCCACAGCTGCCACAACTACCAACTCCGAGGTGTGAATGAAGCATTTAACTGACCTGCTTCTGAAATGAATATGCAATCAGCCAAACATCTCAATCAACCTCGAAGTAGCATGTGCATGCCCTCAGGTGTATACTCTGAATTATTCATTCAATTTAAAATCACTCAATGTCTTGGACCTCAACCATTATAATTGTCCTCCCATAAGCCACCAGTTGTGTATGAAAGCAACCGAGTGCAACAGGTGACTCAAGGTCTGTGACATTGCCTGTGTGCACTGCACTAAAACCACTAAAATCACTTCTAAAACTCACAATAAACAAATTCCAAGCACCACTTTTAAAACCAAGATATTTGAAAGAATGAGAATGGTTAAAATACACAATAAAACCATCAATAAGTAAATAGTTCAATAAAAGTTCAAATATTCAAATATGTCCATTCTTCAGGCTTGGGTGCACTGGTTCATACTGTAAGAACAATCAGACTTTGATTCCTCTTGCTGTTATCCTTCTGTTCTTCATTCCTCAGTGCCACTAGCTCATCTCTCTGCTGTCCAGGTTGGCTCCACGTCCTTTTGCAGGTTGAAGCCCCATCACAGAGGAATATGAGACTCAAGTACTTAACCACTAAGAGCAATAGCAGCAACCACTGTGAGTGTTTCACACTTTTGTTTCAAAGCATTTACTTTATTTATTAGCTGTCAAGCTGTGGTGGCTAGTTTCACAATTTACTCCAGTCACTCGAGCATTTGATCCCAAATGCCATTGCATAACAACATGACATTACATTTCATTAACTTTAATAAAAATAGCACAAAGGACCAAAAACATAGAAACAATAAAACCAGATTCCTCATGAAAATTAATGACAGAAGACAAAAATATGTACAAAACCCAAAATGAACTGAAGAAAATAGAAGTAACCCATAACCGAAATATATTTACATGTACACTTAAACATAAAGGTGCCAGAGTGGTTTTTTACGGTGATGCCATACAGGAACCATTTTGGGTTCCCAAATGACCCATCCACATGAAGGTTCCAGAAAGAACCTTTATTTATTTATATAGCTCTATAACAGGCTCCATACAGTAAATAACCATGGCTAGATGGTAACAGATTTGTGAAATACTAGTAGGTAATGATTTCTAATAGATTCTTGCTGCTTATGTGCAGTCGCACTGGCTAAGCATAGATTTTCTTAATCTTTTAGTGTCCAGCTGGTAGCTTCCCATGCATTAAAGATTTTCTTTCTTCATATTTAGAAAGTTTTTCAAAGCACAAAGAACCAACTTTATGTGCAAAGAACCCTTCCCAGAATGAGATGATTCTTTGTCAAGAAATGGCTCAATGAGGAACCACACAACCCAGTAAAGAACCATATAATGCCTTTAAATAACCATTATTTCTAAGAGTCTACAGAGTGCAGTGAAAGTCATTCAGTCATCTCTACTTAGTTGCCTAATGTCTACATCCTAGTCACACTTCTGTCTTAATGTCTCTGCTGCCCCTGCCTAAAGCTCTTCTGACTAACCAGTTAAATATTTGAGGTTTATCTTCTTACTGCCAGTACTGATTTTCCTGTCTGTACAACCATTGTGGACCCTATCCCTGTTTGGCGCTACCCTTTAATCCTTGATATCCAAATTGTCATCAAAATAAACCTTTAGAAAAGCCACACATAAAGTTACCTGTATAAAGAAGTCAATTAACTAAACAGGCAACTTATTTAAAATCAGAATTGATGACATGGCTTCAAGAATAATTAATATTCTCCAGTGGACCCCAGGAAGCTCTGATTCTACACTAGAGTGAGATGGATATTCATTATTTAATAGATTGCAAAATGCTTAATGTTCTGTACTGCAAGAATGATGTCACAGGAAGCTGGAATCATGCCTCTTTGGCATCGCGGACTAATGCACTGCTGTGGTAGAGGGGCCGTCAGCAGTGCAGGAGACCCATGACTCAGAGCTGCTCCCTAGGACTGTGCTGATAAAAAAAAGAAAAAAGAAGTCTGGATACGCAGAAAGTGTTGGAGTGAATTCTGTAACAGTGAAAGACTATGGCCCAAAACAAGTAAGTACAAGCAGTTCCCATGTCCCAGTAAGAGTTTATGTGCCTATTTTAATGTTATGATCTGTTTACAACTATAACTTGCTACCAGTAAAGTGCTAACATAATTATTTTAATAACAATGCACACCTAAGGATAAATGAGACTTTGGCGGGTGTAACGGAAAGAAAAATGGATCATTGATATTAATGCTCACACGGTAATAATGATACTATTTTAGTTTCCTAAACCCCTTTAATTCTGACTTCTTTATAAGCTAAAAATCTATTCACTCTTCCACAGTCATTGTATCTTATTTTCTTTTCTTCATTGCCAATTATTACTGTGTGTTACAGGTCATTCTAAAGAATTGGCTCATGCTGCACAAATATGTTCTTACTGAGAATAATTACGCATTTTATTTAAAAAATAAGCACATTTTATCAGGCATTAAATGGTCCACTGCATATACAGTAAAATTAAAATAAACCAAATGTAAGCCAAAGATCCACATTCATAGGCCTTGATTATAAGTTGTTAAATGCATTCTGGTCCACTTCCTGAATATAATAGGGACCCTCCTATAGGCACATAACATATGCAGCCTGGATTTATAGCTCCTCTATTTGTTTGTTAAGCCGGTCTTGATATCCTCTTGTTCCGTTGGTCACTAGAGGGCTGGCCTGGAACAGCACTGAGGTCAAACATTCCTGTTTGCAATGTGACAAATAGTAGTTTATCTGACATTTGAACTAATTCATTTTATTGCTCTGACTGAGAACATTAGCAATTTGCCATGGCCACTTAAATGAAGGTAACTTAAATAGGATGGCACCCTCGTTAGATTTTTAGTGCAGTCTCAGGGATTAAACTGGTTGAAAGTCAAAGTAAACAGAGCAATGACATGTTCTGCACAAACTGTTGTGGGTTCCCTCCTGGTGCTCCAGTTTCCCCCTTCAGTCCAAAGACATGCAGGGTTATATGGACTGGTGATGCTAAACTGGTGTGTGTTTGTGTGTTCTCCCTGTCGCCCTGTCCAGGGATTGTTCCTTCCTTGCATCCAATGTTTGCTGGGATAGGCTCCAGCTTCCTCACAACCCTGCTCTGGCTAAGCAGGCTTAGCAGGTAGATGGATGGATAGATGAATGGATATGGATCAATAAGTGTGTGTGTGTGTGTGTGTGTGTGTGGAGGGTGCTTCTGCAGATATGAAAAAACAGTATGTTGTGTACACTGGGCAAGTGTCTGCTGTTCTTGCAACCGTATAAAAAGTTAGAGTTCCAGTACCCTCATTTAGCTTATAGTTACCCTCAGACATCACAGAGCAAGCTAGCAAAGACGCACAAAATCCATTTTTTGAAGGAAGAAAAACAACAGTTTCCTTTTCATTCATAAAAGCATGAGCAAAATCCCACACGGTTGGAGGAAAAACAAAGCCATCATTATTTAAATTCCTCTGGTAAGAAGAGGTGTTTAAATTAAAGGACGTGAAATTATGTGCCTTTGTGCATACAGTTCCTGCTTTACCATGTAAGAGGCTAACTTTAAAGCTGATTAACATGCTGTTTAGTATCAGTGTAATCATAAGAAGGCACAGGGCAACTCTCATATACTGTAACTCTAACGATACTTGAACTGTATTCACAATTAATCAGAATAGGAAGCTGGGATGTTTTCTTCCATTTTTTCACATATTAGGTTTTATAAATGTGGTTTATCAGGCAGTGGTTAATGATACTACCTCATGACTCCAAATGATTAGGTTTAAATGCTGGCCCAATAACTGTACTGAAATTACATGCTTTCCTCTCTGCACAGAAATGTACATGTTAAAGCAGTAACTTTGTACTTTGTGCAACATTCTTTGTATGAAAATCTAGAAATAAATGCTGTTATAAGATTAAATTGGCTCCAGTAATAGCTAGTAAGGAAGAGTATGCTTTGCCCAGAGCTGGTCGCACCTCTTTGCTATATGAATAAAGCTTCAGGCCTCCATGAAGCATTTGCTGTATGAGAGCAGTTCAATAGACAGCATGGCTGAGGCAGCGTATGCTAGATGCTGTATACCAATAATTCTCTTTTCAGTCAGCTGCTGTAGAGCTGTGATTCCCCACTCAGATACAGTGATATATATATACTCCGAGTGGTGCAGTGAGAGTAATATGGAAAAAGATGATCCGCTGTGGCAACGCCTAATGGGAGCAGCTGAAAGAAGAAGAACAAGAAGGTGCAGTGAGAGTAGCAACGCTAAAGCAGCTATGGTATTTTGAATAGTTTGACCATTCTGTGGACCATTATATTGTTACAGGTTAATTACAGTCAGATGCATTAAACTAATAAACAGTATGCGGTTAATTTCAAAGTATATGATAAAGCCGCGCCAGGGATCTAAAAAATAAAGGGAAACCACACTGGAACAGAAGCACTGCTTTGACGCTGGGTGCCGCCAGTTTGCAAAACCAAGCGGAGAACTTGCGTACACCAGGGTTGGAGCTACCGTGAAAATGTATGTGGCTTTACGCCAAATTCAGGTTTTATACATTGCGATTTGAACGTGGAAACGTTGGTACGCAACATTTTTTTGTGTACACACCATTTATACATGATGCCCCAGGTGATCATCCTGCTCATGAAAATAAATTAAGTAATTTAAAAGAAAGACAGATTTTTTTTTCTTTTCTTATCATGGCCATAGTGTTACTACAAGTAAGTTTTTTTCAGGTTTGCAGATTTGCATTATGACATCATACCTGCAGTAGAAGCTGTATGTGGCAAGGGCATAATGGATACCTTAAGATGGATGTCAGCTTTTGTTTGTTTTTGTATTTTTCTTTAATGATTCAGTTGTTCTATTTCATATTCGAAACTACAGATTTTATTGTGAAAATGTATGTTCCAGTGAATGCATGAGCTCTGTTCAGGACAAGTGTAAAGACTTGAGTAACTTTAATAAGCACCAAGTTATATACACGCACACACAATTTATTTTTGTATAGCCCAAAATCACACAAGAAGTGCTGCAATGGGCTTTAACAGACCCTGACTCTTGACAACCCCCAAGCCTTGACTCTCTAAGAAGACAAGGAAAAACTCCCAAAAAAACCCTGTAGGGAAAAAAATGTAAGAAACCTTGGGAAAGGCAGCTCAAAGAGAGACCCATTTCCAGGTAGGTTGGGCATGCAGTGGGTGTCAAAAGAAGGGGGTCAATACAATACAATACACAGAACAGAACAAATCCTCAATACAGTATATTCAGACAACTTGGTCAGAGCTTTTCCAAAACCACAAGGCTTATGGGGTGCTCATGGCCCACCAAGGTGAGCACCTCCCAACAGTCTTCCAAGGAGGGAAAAAAACACAAAACATTGACATCGTGTTGGGCGGCCAAGACTCATTGAAGCAAGAAGTCAACAAAGGCTATCCAGTCTGGTACAAAACAACAGAAGGGCTACTGTGGCGCAAATTGCAGATAATTTTAATGATGGTTATGGGAATAATGTGTCATGACACAGTGCATCAAACCCTGCTGTATATGAGACAGTGTAGCTACAGGTCAGTCAGAGCACCCATGCTAACCCCTGTCCTTCATTGAAAGTGCCCACAATAGGCTTATGAGCATCAAAACTGGACATTGAATCAATGAAAGAGGGTTGCCTTGTCCAATGAATTCCATTTTCTGTTGCATCTCGTGGAACCCTGGGCAAACATTTGTCTGGAGAAGAGATAGCTCCAGGATGCACTGTGGGAATAAGATAGGGATACGCAGGGAGTGTGGTGCTTTTGTGAAATGTTATGCTGTAAAATTCTGTGTTTGTGATTTCATGTGGATGTCAATTTGGTGCTTTTCACCACCTTAAACATCATCGAAAACCAGGTATACCCATTCATGGCAATGCTATTCCCATGATGGAGGTGGCATCTTCCTGTCACACTGCACAAACTGTTTGGGAATGGTTTGGGAAACATGGTGAAGAATTCAAGGTGTTGGCCTGGCTTCTAAATTCCTTATATCTCAATCTAATCAAGCACCTATGGGATGTGTTGGAACAACAAGCTCAATCTGCGGAGGCTCCACCTTGTAACTGCTCACATCCTATTGCCAGATACTACAGGACACTTGATCTTGTAGAGTCCATGCCTCAGTGGATAGGGATTGTTTATGTAGCACATGTTGGAACAATGGTATATTGGGCAGCTGATCATAATGTTTTGGCTCATCAGCGTATACGGTCATTGTATGATTCTTTTGTTTTTTTTTTTTTTTCATTTTGTAACATTCTATAAGTGCAGGAAATGCTACTTGACCTCAGGTGTCTGTTACTATTAACCCTCCTACATACAGATCTCCACTTTAGCTTCACAGCTGGCCAGTCTTCTTAACCCATTCAAGCCTGTCCCTGACACAAGCCACATTAGAATCAGATTCAAAATTAAAATCACCGTATCTGCTATACTGACATACACCATTGATCTGATATATAGATGTATATAGATATGTAGATTGAATGTTTTACTCTAGTTTTGTCATCATCATCATTACAAAATAACCAGTCGTCCTTTTAATTGTTGATAACAGCAAAACTATCTGAAAAAGATTAGCAAAGAGAAGAGTTTCTCATTTCAATGTACTGTAAATATCATTACTAATCTGCCAGTGTCTCCACACTGCCTTCGAATAAAACTGACATCCATATGTACTCCATGACTCATCACAGCAGAAAATGCAAAGACCAAGTTTGCACCATAAAACAAACACAATTAGAGAATGAATGTTATAACATTGAAAGCCAAAGCTTCAGCCAAAAACAGAAAAGAAAGCCCACACATATTTAATGACGAGTGTAAGAAAATGCTGACACATCATGGAAAAGGAAGGAAAATGGCATTTTAATCCAGCTTTGAACTTTTATGTATAATGTTGTATAACTTGTTTTAAAATGTACTCACCGTACATGGTAATAGATTGCCATCTGTTTCTTTGCTGGGGGCGGTGAAAGACCATAGATACAATATAATAAAAGTGCAAGATGCAGGTCTGACACCAACTTTTCTTTTTATAATTCAGAGGGAAGATCTCTAGAGGGCACAGTAGCTTTTACTCAGGTTATTTTTGACCTCCTGCTAACCTTTCACCTTCCCCAAAGCATTTTGAAGGATTCCTCTGCCTGAGCGGCACAGTGGTCAGAGTTGTGTGGAAAACAACAAAAGTTTCCTCATAAAAGAGTGAAGCAGAGTGGAAAGACTTTTTTGAAATTACTGCAAAAGATGATGTCTGTGAGAAACACAGGGGTTTGGGGAGGTTAATATCTAAAGTGATGATGTTTATAATGTCATTATTTGCCATTAAATTGTAAGAAAACCATGTAAAGGAACAAACTCTCACTGTGACAGGCTTAGAATGTACCAGTCTTAACAGAACTGAGTGTAATGAAATAAGAGAGGTGGGACAGAATGTCAAAATTGATTTGGTCTTATAAAATGCATCCTTCACTGCCCTGTTGTATTCAGCTGTTCTACATGAAGCCCATGTAACACAAATATTCCAGAAAGAGCAAATTATACTCCTTTTATTATTATGAATCTTTATTGTGATTTGTCCAATTCTTGGTCCTGATGGGAGTGTGGGCCATGCTATTCCCAACACCATTACACATTGGCATTGAACAGCCCAGGATATGATGACAGTCCATCTTAGCACCTACTGATGCACACACCCACACAGGGCCACAATACAATAACCATTTAACAAAACCTACTTGTATAATGTTGTGAATGTGGCAGGAAAACCAGCGAACTTGGAAGTAAACCCACACAGACAGAAAGGGAACATTAAAACTTCATGCAAACAATGAACATGTGTGGCATTCAAACCCATGAACAATGGATCCAAGTCAAGTGCTTTTATTGTCATACCATCTATACAGTGTATTGCAGATACTGAGGCAGAAAAAGACATTCCCCGGGACCTCAGAGCAACATATACATAAATTCAGGACAGGTGCAAGACAAGTAAAAAACTTACTTTATTTTACTATAAGAGATAAAAAATAAATAAGAGATAACAAATAGTAATAAATTGAAATAGAAAGTAATATATACATAAATAAATAATAACAGACTAATAATAAAAACAGCCGTAGCAACAAATGTAATCAATGTACAACATGTAAATAAAATAATAGAAACAGATCTCATGGGAGGTGAGCAGAACAGAGTTCAGAGTGGTAGAAGCTGTTGCAGAACCTGGCAGAGCTGGTTCAGATACTACAATAGTTTCTTCCAGGACAAAGAGACCATGGAAAAGGTGAGACCAGTCATTCAAAATGTTGTAGGCTTTGTGGATGAAAGACGTAATTAAGATCTCTTTAATGAGAATCCTAATGAAATTATCTTCTATGTGTTCTTTCAGGGGCGGCACGGTGGCGCAGTGGTAGCGCTGCTGCCTCGCAGTTAGGAGACCCGGGTTCGCTTCCGGGTCCTCCCTGCGTGGAGTTTGCATGTTCTCCCGTGTCTCGTGGGTTTCCTCCGGGCGCTCCGGTTTCCTCCCACAATCCAAAGACATGCAGGTTAGGTGGATTGGTGATTCTAAATTGGCCCTAGTGTGTGCTTGGTGTGTGGGTGTGTTTGTCTGTGTCCTGCGGTGGGTTGGCACCCTGCCCTGGATTGGTTCCTGCCTTGTGCCCTGTGTTGGCTGGGATTGGCTCCAGCAGACCCCCGTGACCCTGTATTCGGATTCAGCGGGTTAGAAAATGGATGGATGGATGGTGTTCTTTCAGATGTAGAAACTTAAGGTCAGAGGCACCACTTATTAGACAGTGATGCAGCTGGTCAGAACACACTTAATGGTGCAACTGTACAATGTGGTGAGAATGGAAGGAGGTAGGCCTGTCTTTCTCAGTTACTGAAGAAAATGGAGATGTTGCTACGTCTTCTTGGCTATGGAGGTGATGTTAATTGTAAGGTCAGCTGCCAGGTGTACACTAAGGATTTTGGTGCTGTTGACCAATTCCACCTCAGAACCCTTGATGTGCAGAGGGCTATGAACAACACGGGACTTTCTGAAGTCAACATTAATTTATTTCATCTTGTCCATGGCACTTCCACCAGTCCACTAATCGTCATATCTATATTTTGTAAGATGACTCATTCCCATTAGTGATGAGATCTTCCCCCATTCCGTCATCAGCAAACTTAATGATGGTGTTGCAGCTGTACGCAGCTGTACAGTCTTGGGTCAGTTGAGTGAACAGAAGTTGGCTGAGTACACAGCTCAGGGGAGCTCCAATGATCAGCATGCTGGTACTGGAGATGGTGTTTCTGATGTAGACTGTCTGGCGTCTCTCTTTCAGTAAGTCCAGGATCTAGTTGCATATATAAGAGCTTCAGTGGGATGATGGTGTTGAATGTTGAACTGAAGTGAATGAGCACTCTAGCATCAACGTCTTTTTTTCCAGATGGGTCAGAGCCAGATAAAGAGTAAATGATATGACATCCTCAGTAACACACCTTCATTCTGTCTACATTAATTTATTCATTGGGCATTCAAGCATCCGTCAAGCCTTATCACATCCTAATGTCAGTACACAATGAAAATACTTGGCAACCTGTTTATTTAGTCCCTATCTGCAGGAACAGCAACAACATGGGCACACCAGTCCGTCTAGCACATCCACTTATACAAAGCCAGTTTAGAGGAATAATTCATTTGACATTTTTTGAATACAGGAAAAAATGTAAGTATCTCAGAAAATACCTGGAGAAAATGTAAACTCTGCACCACAATTGAACCTTGTCTCCAAGAGATGTGAGATAAACATACCAGAAGAGTGCTGCCTGGGCTAATGTATGGGTTATGTAAGCATCAGTTCAATAATACTGCTTCTCAACTTAATTAAAATATTTTTTTCACTAAATGTCCCTATCAACTGTAAAAATGGCATTAAGGAAGGTTTGTCAGTTGGATCTCTTGTTCATTAATTTGTTACATCCATTTTTTAAAAATACATAGCACTATTTCTTCTCCAGGGATGATGAATAGCCCTGAATGCAGATGTACAGTATGACAAGCGAATGAGCTGCTGAAAATATTACATGTCATGTATCAAACTACCCTGAGGCTCCATTCCACTTAGTGATCAGGCACCGACTGTTTTTGGGATGCAGGTGTTCAACAGGTGACAAGCTGACTTTTGATTTACTAGGTTTCAAATCTGTGTAACACTCCTTATTTTTCATTCAGTCACTCCCCCATCATGTCTAACCCAGCTTAATGATAGAGCATTGCTATTAAACAGAATAAGGTAAATTCCCCTTTAAAGGTATGTTTCTATTTTAATTCTGTTTAATTCTTGATAGCTGTGTATAAAGATTCAGATTGTGACATGTCAATGGTTACATGATAACCTTGGAATTAATTGCTTCACTATCACCCAGTATTTAAACCCTTTGTTATGCTTTCTTGATTTCTTTAGACTTTAGGGCCTTTGAATGCTGTAACACTTACTTTAACAACATGTCCTTATAGAGTCTTGGGTTTTTCTTTTAATGTAGGACATACTTATATACTACATATGGTCTGTCCTCAAGGTGTGCCTATATGCCATTCATTCTTACAGTGCAATTTCAGCAATTTTGTTACCTAATGCCATAATGATAAGGACAAGAATATAATTGGTCTAAACAACAATATATTCAACACACTAGTTAGGTTTGCAGATGATACCAGACAAGGTAGAAGGGTGTGAAGGGTAGTGTCATGAAGTCAGTTTAAGATTTATGTCCAACTGTTTATAGATTTATTTTTCACTTGTTTAAATAGTTATGCAGCTAAGCAGTGCTTGCCTTGAAAGTTAAAAGGTGGTGCAGATGGAGTGATGCAAGCAGCTGCGCAGCTGCACGGTATGAGTGTCCATGACACATGTGAGGCTGGGACTTGGAGTGCTACATGGCCCATACCTGCCTATGGACAGAAAAAAGCATTAGAGTGAGTGTTAGAGAGCCTGTGAACAAAGAGCATGTATACTTAACAGAGAGTGATTGAAGTTCCGGTGTCCATATACATACATGAGTGTGGATATATTATGTTCCTTCCTGACAGAAGTGTGTAGTAAAACCTACATGAAGGCACACAAAGTCAGTGGAAGAGGCTGGAAAGGCAGCAATGAGGATTTGAACACAAAGTCAGTAGAAGAGGCTGGGAAGGCAGCAATGGGGATTTGAGGAAGAAGTCGCCTGGTTGAATAAAATGAGAAAATTGACACTAGAGGTCATCTTTTTTGCCTTGTGTCAGTTGTTGGTGAATGATACCTTGAAGGCTTTCTGAGGACTGAATATAGGGGTGAGAGTGGCAGTAATCCGGTGAGCTGGACGTTGGTTTATTTTTATTTATGTAACTTTTCTTTTGGAAATCCTTTTTTTAATATCTTGTTGAGAAAAAAAGAATTTGAGATATCGTCAGTTTTTCTTGTTGGTTTTGTTTCTTGCTTTTGAATTTTTAACTCATTCACAACAAAAAATTATTTAATGGACATTACATTATTCCAGTGCACAGAACTTCAATTTTGACATTTTGATATATTTTTTTTTAGTAAAGATTAGTCATGTCTTTTCATTTTACCATCAATTGTATTTCTAGGAAGGTTGTAGGAGTCATAGTGAACACAACACTATCAACTGCCAAAGAAGTGTACAGAGGCCATTAAGAAGGCCAACAGAATGTCATGTTGTATAGCACCCTGATGTGTAGAGTACAAGTCTAATTAAGAAGTGATATAATTGAAGTGCTTAAAATTATGAAAGAAATTAGAAGATAGGATTCTATTTGTTACTTACCATATATACTTGTGGGTAAGTTCTCCTGTGGATAAGTTGGGACTTGGTTTTACCATGTAATTTCTGGTATTTTATAATGTCGGTCGTATAAGTCAAATGCTGAAAACTCGCGCCATTGGTCCAAGAGATTATGATATGCTAATGCCCACCTGAGTGAGTAACCACAGAGCACACTGCCTTTTTTATGTTGGTGCGGCAATGCACTGTATCAGCACGTGCTCATAACCTTTCTCTTTGTCTGTCTATTGTTCCTACATGACCACATGGTAATACCCAAACTATTCCGAAGCGACATTTGCACTCCTTTTTGTTTTTTTTATCTCACACCTTCATACACCTTTAGCGTAAAAGCATCCCTTATCGACGTTAGAGAGTTCTATTAGGAGAAAATATGAAGCTGGTTTTAAATTAAACGTCATTGAAGTAGCGAAAAAAATTGTAGCTGCCCTGCTGCAACAAAATTTGATGTGTCTGAGAAACTGATGCAAGATTGGAGGAGGCAAGAAGATGTAAAAAAAAAATGTAAGTGTTGCATTTTTGAACGGGTGTATAAGTCGGGGTCTGATTTTATGATCGATTTTTCGGGTTTCAAGACCCGACTTATACGTGAGTATATACGGTAAATATAAATTAGGTATCAAGATCACAGGGACATGGTTGGAAACTTGTTAAGGGAAGATTCCTCACAAACATTAAAAAGAACCATAGACACATGGAATAAATTACCAAATAGTGTGGTGGAGTGCAGGACTTCAGAGACTTTCAGGTGTCAACTTGATGCTATTTTAGACAATCTATGTCCTATTTTCATTATAATTGCTTTAATGGTCTAATAATGCAACACAGCTATACAATTTCTGAATTTACTAATTACTTTATTTTGCGATGTCTGTGCACAGGATTAATTAATGTTGAAATTATTGTCTACTGTATCTTTAACTATTGGGAGACCTATAATGATATTCTCACTGGTTTGACCATTTGTATGCTGAGTGTGTAAGATTGGCTGTTATTACTTGTAAAATCACAGCTGCTTACAAAACAGAGAACATTTTTTTATATTAGATAAAACTCTACATGCTGAATTATGTGCCAGGTTTATGTATATAGCCATAAAAGAATAAATAATCAGGTATCAGTTTCTCTTTGAAGACAACAATCGGGGAAAATGAAGATGCAAGGTTAGCAAGAAGCCAAGTGGAGTAAAATCGTAAACCAGAAGACAAACAGAAGAAAACTAACAGAAAGAAAGACAAGCAGACCTACCTAGAAAATGTATTTCTTTGTATTAACAGTGATGGGCAGCCACAGCCACTACCTGACCGGGACGCCAACAGAGTGATAAGACCAAGGGGAGACAGCATTGGTGAGGCAATACCTCCCCTGGGACTCTAGAGGGCAGCCCTCCTGGGCGGCTGTGGCACCACAGATTCCTGCAGGGCATGTTGGGAACTGGATTTTGTTGAAACCCTGTTGGGTTCTGTGGGGGTCACCAGGGGGAGCTGCAGAGCCCTATAGAGAACCTCCAGCTCACCTTGGAGTGAATCCAAGTAAGTATTTATGAGCCACCTGGAACACTCCCGGGACCTGAATAAGAGGAGCCACCTCACTCCATTGAATGGCCAGAGTCCGGAGGAAGAAGACAAAGCCTGAGGAGGAGTGGAGGCAGATGGACTGGCGGCAAGAAGGGACTGTGTATTGGTGTGTTGGTGATTGTGCACTTCAAACTGTAAATAAACCGGGTGTTGAATTTTAATAATAATTCATTACATTTATATAGCGCTTTTCTCAGTACTCAAAGCTCTATCCACACAGGGAGGAACCGAACCCACAACCTTCCACAGTCTCCTTACTGCAAAGCAGCAGCACTACCACCTGTGCCATCTGTGAGGACAACCAGTGTCCTGCCTGTGTGTGTCTGGGTTAAGGTGGCTTTACGCCCCCTGGTGGCTTCACATAACTTTATTTTGTTTATCATTTCTAGCTACGGGTAATTCCATTTTGTGACTCTTTTGAACTGTTGGAGAGAGACTATTGCCTTCTTCTGACTAGAGGAGGTTGAATTGTGTAATGTCATCATGCTGACAATATAAATCATAGCGGCACCTTCTCGTCCATGTCAAAGTTTTATACTGTTCTCAAGAGACAGCCATGCACTTAGATATTCAAACTCTTTTGGAGAGTTAGGATTTTTGCATGTGTTTTTGACTTTGCACTCTGGGCTTGTATATGAGGCCTTGGGAATTTTTTCTTTTTTTGGATTTTGGACTTTTTTTGGATTTTTTTTTTTGCCCTTGTTTACTCCAATCTCCTGGTCATGCTGGGCTGCCATTTCTCTCTGGCAGAACCTAACATGCACACAACTGTGTACTTTAACCACACGGAACACAAAAGTCACATACAAAGGTCGTTTCAAAATAACAAAACAATAGTTGCATCAAGTCCAGGTCAGGTTAAGTTTATTGTCCTGTGTACATAGTACAACACAATTCTTATTTGCACATATATTTAAATAATGACAATACAATGAAATAAATAAATGAAAATTATTGTGAATAAAATACAAAGAAACTGGAAAAGGGTTGGTGTTCCATAAAAATCCCATTAAATGCCCAATGATTGAAAGGCAAAACATAAGAAGATGTCAGAGTCAAAGACTCACTGAAGACCTGGGTTTCAAGATTCCTGCTCTGTTTCTTGTCGAAGCTTATTCTACAGTGAATGGTGATTTCTGATATTTAGTTGGTTTATTATATCCACAGGACTGGAAGGAGCAGGCCTAGCATAAATGAGGCGTTATAAGGCTTCTTCTTGGGACTACTTTTCCATTATTTAAATGAAAGTATGTAAGTAACTGTGCAACCTTCTTAGGAAACTCCCTGTGTTTCACCTCACCATTTCCAATGAGACTCCCCATGTTCATGTGTATGACAGTCTATATAGCATGAAACACATATAGTACATTACATACAACATGTATTTGCAAGTCTCAGCTCATCTCATTTTCTGAAACCAATTTCCTGGTGAGTGTCACTCTGGCAATAGACCAAGCAGGTAATCCCAGACTTCCCTGTCCCTAGTTACAGATTCTCTCTCTTCCTCGTAAATTCCCAGGCTTTCCCAAGCCAGCCACTCCAGCATGTCCTGGGTCTACTGCAGGGTCTGTGGGATGTGCCTGGAGCAGCACTAGGCAGAGCTGTCTGGGGGGCACCACAACTACCTCAGCTGGCTCTGCTCAATGTAGAGGAGCAGCGATTCTACTCCAGGGTTCTGGATCAAGACTGCTATCTTAAAATGAGCTCATTAGGAATGCAGGGACACATTTGCATGAATGTTAGGAAGTTTTTCTTTACACTGAGAACCATAGACACATGGAATAAGGTACCAGGTAGTGGGGTAGATAGTAGGACTTTAGGGACCTTCAGAACTAAACTTGATATTATTTTGGAGGAATTAAGAGGATAGGACTGGTGAGCTTTGTCCAGCTGAATGTCCTGCTCTTGTCTAGATTGTTCTAAGGCTGTAAAAAAAATTTCCATACAATGACATCGTATGCACTGTCATTGTTGAGTCACATCCTTGACAATAGAAGGAGTTGCTGTCAAGAACATAGCTTGTGGTCATGAAGCAATTTTAACAAAAGGGCAGCAATCATACAAAAACAATATACTAAATGATGGTATAAATATAACAGTAAACAATAATAATAATGCACACATTTGGGATGTGAACAAGTGCCTCTGGACTTGTGAGAGTGTTCTGTCTGCAGCAGGCAACCATTCCAGTTAGATGAAAGCACTCCTGTTCATAAATCTACTCTTCACTCCATTTAGTTCTGAATATATACAGTAGCACAAGATACTGTATAGTGCAAGAGGCAGTGTAACAAAGTAACGATGAAGAGTCAGGACTTCACATATACGACTTCAAACGCATATCCATCATGTTTCTAGCTACCATTTGTTTCATACCATCTTTGGCAGCCATTTCTGCCAAGAGAATGTTAACATGTACGTTATCTCTCATGCTTCGACCCTTCTGGACCTGGCAGAACTGCACACAGCCCAGTGATATTTACTTTCGATGGTTCGTAGGGTAAATCCAAAAGCAACAGACTGTCCTTTCTACTGTAGACACATTTGCAGAACCCTGGGTAAATGAAACCAAACTATCTAAGGAAACAAACCCTATTGAGAAGTGTGGTTTAGCCCTCCAAACCAAGAAAGTAACATTTCCAATAAAAACTTAACTGTTATTCTTGTTAGGCTGAAGAGTAAGTAATAACCATGTTGTCTTTAATCTGATTGCAATAAGTCTTGCACATAAAGTAAAATTAATAGAATTTTTGTACGTTTATTCAAACAATTGCATATAATTTAACAGATAGCACTGATACAATGCAGGACTTTTTCTCTCGTAAAAACACAAAAAAAGAAAATCTTGTTTGTAGATTGAAGAAAAGAAAACAAATAACTTTTTTGCTTTGGCAAAGCTGTGAAAATGGTATTCCCAGGATATCTCAAAGATGTTGATAGCTCTTACTGCAGCGTTCCAGGGGATATGTGATACTCTGGTCTTTGTACAGAGAACGTCACCAGATTTTACTGCTTCCTGATTATTTCCATATGGGGCTCCTTCTCTGGATGTCTTCAGGCTCTGATCCCCTTACAGCGGGCATTTCCAGCAATCGGAAAGGAGGCAGCTTTTAGCAGCTTGTCAAAGCAAAGATCATCAATCGAGCACAAATGACCATGTTGCTGTTGAAATGCCTTTGAATTATAATTTTACAGCTTCTCATCACTTAGAAGAACATAAAGTTTTAAGACAAGAAAGTCCTTCCTCCCATCCACTCCTATCATAATATGTAACATGTAATCTTTGTAACACGTCTGTCACTTTCAATACAGCGTTTAGTCAGACACAAAAGAGAGGCAGAAGTAAAATAAGAAAGCAGAGCCTCATATCACTCCCTTTCACCTAAGCTTGCTATATTTCTAATAAACCTTCCAAATGATTCTCCCATAATATTTTACTGCAGATTTTTGGGAGCTACCAGAAGGTGACTACAACTCCAAACCCATGCAAGTAAGCTAATCGTAAATAGCAGCTCATAGCGTGCACGCCTAGATTAAAACATAAGCCTACTTTTACTCTTAGGAAGAAATGGCAGGATGACAAGTAGATAGGATGGGGATGAGACAGAGATAGCACCCATGTCCTCTAATTTTCATTCCTCTCAAGCTCTTTCGCAATTAGCCGGTTTGTGGTTATTCCTTTCTGGATATTTTGTGGGAAAAGTTTAAGTTTCACAACGATGACATGAATAACACTTGCCTTGCCACTTTGTTGCACTTTGATTATTCATTATAAAAAGCCTGACTTTAGGGAGAATGGGAGGAACAGCAAGTTACTATTTTGCTGGAGGTTTGCAGCAATGAGATATAGACTTATTTTAAAAAGTAAAAGTTCACCATTACTTATGTCCCAGACTTTGATACTAAACGTCTTCTCCCACATCCCAGTAATGCAGTAACATGAGTCACTTCTGCTCAAGGACTCCTGAATATTTGTCTCTGCTTCTCTTATTAAAACTGATCTTTTGTTAAAGTGGCTAGCAGTGCTTTTTTGCTTCTTCAGCAAACAGGGTTTGAACTCCAGGCCAGAATGTATAAAATTTGAATGTTCTCCCTGGGTATGTTTGTGTACATTTCTCCATTGATACATCACTTTAATACTCTCAAATCCTGAACAAAACTGTGTTAAGGCTATGTCACATTACACGGCTTTCCCAGCAATTTTCAGTCGTAGCCTTCATTTACATTGTCTTAGTGAGTCAGAGGCATTTGGCATCACATTCCTATGAAGATAGTCACCTAATGTGACATACCCAGTGACTCACACCAACTCCAACAGGTTTAATTTTGTCTTGAGTTGTATGGACAGGCTGTGTGTGTATGACAGCTGACAACCAATGAATACTCATCAAAATGTACAATGCATGAAATACAGTGATGAGGAATAAGGAGCACGTGTTTTGTATGTTAGAAATAGAAGAGAACCTATCTGATGTCTCGTGTTTTATGTACTGTGAAAGAATGGAAAAATGATTTAAAAAAGGGCAAGGTTGTTGCTGAACTTGCCGTAGCTGTTAATTGTTCGTAACCATTCTAGCTCTGTTAAGTAGCATCCTATTAGCTGTCGGAAAAAGGGATGAGCACATCTGTACTAGATGGTCGGCACTCAGTTTCTAGATGTGACATAGGCAGTAATTTTTAGACATTTAAACTGACACGGTCCGGAGACAAGATCAGTATCTGCCTTCAGCAAATCAGACACCCCCCACAACTAGAATTTGTGCAATGTGAAATCGACTTTAATTGCCCACAGTTTATTCAGGCCATTGAACTCTTGTTCTGCTTCCCAGCAATCTTGGATTGGATTATAAAAGTTCAGAAAATCACTGGATGGGATGATGCAAAATGCTATGTTGAAAAAAGTGCTGAACATTTTTTTCTGGATGTTTTCTCCTCTTCCTAGTATGTTATTTATTTAGGTATGGGCCCCAGCTATGTTACATGTTTTTTTTTTGCTGCATTCTGTCCCTTTTATAAATGAAGCATGTCTTTAACCTCAACCATTTAGCATTTACCATACTGTACTGCATTAAAATTCTCTAAGTCTGATTCCCATAATCCTTTTTTTTCATAATTTACCCAGTTCAGGATAATGGGGGGAGCTAGAGTGTATGCTAGCAGCACGGACTACGAGACTGAACCAGCTCTGGATCAAGTGCACCAGTTCATCTCAAAGCCCATTCCACATACCCCCACATTCACATGAATTGCCATTCAACCCAACATATGTGACCTGTGAAATGTGGGAGAACACCAGGAGAAAACCCAAGCAAGATATAGGGGAGCATGCAAATGCCACAAATGCAGTGACAAGGCTGGAACCTGACCACAGCACTCTGGGGCTGTGAAGCAGCAGGACTAACCTATGCACTTTCACTTTCTAAACCCTTAGACCAATTTTGGCTCACTGGAGTACAGCCTGGATGTTTGGGGTGTAAGTCAGAAACCGCTTATACACTTTGGTGTAGATTATAGACTTCATCATCAGTCTCACAGGACACTGCTGTTTGTTTTTTGCCATCGTTGTATGTGTTCATCTGATCACCTTTATCAACTGCTGTACTATCATGTGTGCAAGGGGCTTTCTCTAATTTAGTCAAATTGTGTATCATTTGTCGCTATGTACATTGTGGTCACCTAGGGCGCTGCAGCTCCACAAACTTCCAATACACACACTTGGCCACAAGCTCACAAGTAAACCAAAGGGATTTTATTGTGTAAAACTTTTTATAGCCCAGAATTACCCAGAGCACACAGAAATTGTCTCTTTCTTTAGCTGTTTGGTCTCCTTCTTCTGTGCTCCTGTTGCAATCTTAGTACTCCTCATCCCCACTCTGGCCTCCAGAATTGTGGCAGGCAGCTCATTTTATGTATCAGCTGGAAGCACTTCCGGTGTCCTGAAGCTGGGGCTCAGAAGCACTTCTGGGTAAGGTGGGATCCCGACAAAGTAGGGCTTGCTAGGTGTCTCAGCACCCTCTGGCAGCACCCACAGAACCCAACAAGGCTGAGTTGCCAAACACCATTTCCCAAGATGCCCTGTGTAAATCCCTGGCCATGCTATAACACAGGTGGACTGCCATCTAGCATTCTAGGGAAGACAAAGCCCTGTGCAAGCAGTTCTCCCAGACTGTAGACTTCCCTGTCATCCCTCACAACATTTTTAAATTTACATTTTTATTGTCTGTGAATGAAATTCCTTATCGACATCAGATGCTTAACGTGATGGCCACAGCATGGACACACATAATGCACAGTATGTCCTTTAGTTAGGTCTATCCAGTGTCAGATCACTATCACACTGAATTGGGACCACCATTTCCACAGAGTCTCTTGTTTTGGTATTCATCGAGTGTAATTGGCATGTTCACATCTACCTAAACAAACTGGATTTTTGAAGACGTCACACCAAAATTTGATAAAATACAAAAGGGGTGGTGACATTATTCTAATCTCAGGTCACAGGACCCTGTTGTACCAGGAGAAAACTCCTTGTAGACACAGGCAGAACATGGCGACTCCAGACAGGCAGTGCTTTGGAACGTTTTAGCCATAGGACTCTGGAACTGTGAGTCAGTAAACCCGAACCAATCCAAATCAATTTTTCCAATGAGAGAATAGAGGGCTAAATTAAAAAGAAAAGAAAAGAGATGAAGACCAGAGATTCACCTTTCATTTTTAGAACACACTCATTATATATATATAAGGTATATGCATCTATAGGAGATTTCTCTTCAGCAGGCTCAGCATGAACAGGAAAAATGAAGAAAGGGGAACTCTGAAAGGCAGGGCAGCATAGCCTTCATTGCCTGCACATTTCCTTTGATATATGAGAGTAATTTCCAGTCCAATATTTCTGCCTGACTCAGTCACTGGCCTACAGCAGAGACTCAGAGAGCATGGCAGGGTTGTGTTTTTGGAGACATTTGGAGTCTGATGCATGCTGTGTCCTCAGCAGGGAAGGCTGCATGCACTGCTGGTGTGTTAATTGCCGAGTTGTCAAGCATTTCTACCTAGAAGCCACTCCAAGTCATAAGTTCTGGGTTTACATTTTGCAAAAATTGCAAAGAAAATAATTGAAAGAATGGTATTTATTTCATTATGCATATGAAACTAGGTTTTCCCTTCTTGGTGCTAATGAGCTTGAGTCAATACACCATCCACTTTCTGAACCCCCTTTAAGGGTCTCAGTCATATAAGGGGGATAGAGACCATCTTTTAGTTGAATCAATGGCTGTTTGGGTATGGGATGAAGCCTAAGTACCCAGAGAATGTCCACATGGATATGGGGACAACATACAAACTTCACAGACAGTGGGTACACTGGGCAATGAATTTATGTTCATCAACTCTAACCAATATGTCAGCATACTGCCCTCCTGATATGTTGAAGTAAACTATTAACACTTTTTTGATAGACTCATGGCAATGTGTTCACTGCTGATTTTTAAACATGAATCACTCGTGATTGAGACGCAAGCATATGTGAAATCACCCAAAATGATGGAATATTTATTTCATTACTTCATGTCTGCTGTAATGGGGGAACTGAGCCAATCACCTCCTGCTTTGCAAGCAGAACTGAGAACTGCTGCACTAAAGCTTAAAACACCTTAAACTGAGCTGTGCCACTACTTTCCAGAAGGGCAATATAATAAAGACTCATCAATTGCATCATTACATTACATTCATCCATTATTAACCCTAATTGTCCAGTTCAAAGTTGCAGGTGGCTGGAGCCAAACCTAGCATTAAACTCAAAGCAGGAACCCGAACTGGATGAAGTGTCATTCTATCAGTGGTCAGTCTCATATGGAGCTAATCTAGAGTTGCAAATTAACCTAGCATGGACATTTTGGAAATACAGGAGTAAAAGTGGTGTATAGCAGTGCAGGTAAACGACTGCCAGAGTGTGATATATCACATATGTTCAAATAGTACCCAAAAGTAATTAGAACATGAGGACTGAACTGCAAGATGGAGGTCATGGGGAGTAAAAGACACCTAAAATTTCAATTGAAAGCAGAGGGTGTAGAACTTCTTCATATTTTGTAAAAAAAACTATTTTAGTTTTTTTTTTGGAGTCTTTAAATTAAGAATAAGGGATTTAGGGTATTTAGGGGAGCATGGGGAAACTCTGGCAAGAAGGCCAGAAAACTTTCAGAGGGCATTTAAATTCTGGTCATTGTACTGTAAATAACATCAGGGTTGGGTTTAACTGCCACTGCCTTCCAGACATTCACTGAGCATTGATTTAAGGAGGCAATTTTGACCAAGGCTCAACTGGCATGATGATAGTGCAGCCAGAGTAGAAAAAAGAAAAGTAAGTAAGTATTTGGAAGGTAAATAGTGAGTTTCAGGGATGATAAGCAAGTGAGCTAGCCACCTCACCTAACATTTAGAGTCATGATCCTATTTAGATAGACAGAGTGGGGCAGGTTATAGCAGGGCTACATAATAGTAGGTATTTTTTGTGTTTGTGCTGAGTCGCATTTTGTTCATAATATCCCATTTACTATTGTGTGTGTGTGTGTGTAAGTAAATGTTGTCCCCGGAAAACAAACGAGGAAGAGCGATGCGGTGAGACCCTGACCCCGAGACTGGAATTTCCTGTTCCCACAACCATTATATCCGGGATATTTATTATTTAAAATAGAGGGGTGAAGAACAAAAAAGAACAAGAAGATCTAAAAGAAGGGAGAGACTGAGAGGAGAAAGGAGTCATTTTCATGTTCATCTTTGAAATCATCACCTGCAACCATTGCGAAACTTTACCGTTTGCTTTTTCATTTTTTCACAGCATTGCGACAGCCTGTGAGAAGAAACCCCAGGGTTTGAATTTCATTCAGCCATTGCCAAGGACTCAAACAGTAAGATCGTTTTGTGTTTTTTTTGGAAAGGAGCAAAATATCATTTCAGACAGTATTCATTTAATTCAGGACTTTAATAACTCTGGACTCATATATCACATCCATTCAAATTGCCGTTTGTTTTGATCTGTGTTAGAGTTTTGTGTTCTGTGTGTATTCATTTATTGTTTAGGGGCAAAGGAGGGCTTTGTATTTTCTTTTATTACTGTATCTTCGTGTGCCTTTGGGATAGGGGGAATTGTTTACAATATATAATATTGAGTATTTGTCTGCAGAGACATCATAAGAGTTGGGGCAGCCACCCTTATAATATTTTCTCGGCTGCAAACTTGCTTTTTAGTAGCACAATGTGTTTAGGTCAGAGTCCAGAACAGAACTGCCTGTACTGAGGCAAGATGGCAGTTTTAAAGGCCTGGAAGGGAAATTACTTCATCGGTGCTGGAACTGGGAGTGGCGTCCTCGTGCCCGGAAGTGATGTCATCCTTGGGAGCAGCAACAGGTGGGATTTTCCGGGAAAGGTCTACAAGGGACTAAGAGAGATAGTCAGTACACTCCGCCACTCCCTGGCCTGGCGTAGAATTACTAGTGTTTAGGCCCTTCAGCTGTGACCCATGCGCACATGTGTGACAATAGCCCAGACCCCCCTCCCCCCCCAGCCCAGACCCAGGTCAAGCCCGGACCTGTCCGAAAGGTTGTGGACTCGAGAGAGAGCATCAGCATTGGCATGGAGAGAAGCCTTAGGGTTCATTTATACTTCACGCTCAGAACACGTACGCGTCCGCATCATGGCTGCCATGCGTTCCCAGCATTCATTTCACTCGTCCTCTGAGCAGGTCCTCAGAAATTAACGCGACGCGTGCGCGAGTTGCAGTACCAGCAAAAGTCGGGGCGAGTGTGCTAAAAGTCGGAACGCGTGACGTCAGAGTCTCTGTTTACTATCTACATGTGACAGCAAGCCTCTATGGAGATCCTGCGGGGATCGATGTGCGCGCTTTGCTGTTTGATGAATGGTTCAAAGTGTTGAAGCAAAATGCCGACATACAGATGCATTCGTGGTGCTTTTATATTCAAGCGTCGCATATTCCCGATCGTAATGACACGATACATTTTAAAAGTCTCACATACCATCTTTTGTGTCGTCTTTTTTAATTTTTTTATTTTTACAACTTAACAACAGCAACATAATGTATAGCGTTATATTTGAACCACTGAGAAAAAAATAAAGGACACGGTGAAAACGTGTATTTTGTGATTAAAGTGGAAATTTCGGCTTTAATCTCGAATTGTCCACTTTAACCTCGTAGTTTACTTTATCATTAAAGCAGACCATCGTAAACATCATCCCAGTTTTTAATCGCCACGAGCTTCTTGGACAGCTGCGGCAAGCAGCAAAAGATCACCACACAGAACAAATTAAATGTATGATATTCCAACTCTCTGCACATTTAGAATCTTTAGATTCATACTTGATATCACTTTCATGATGAAATGCATTAAAGTGTATGTTACATTTTACATATAATTTCATTTAAATAATGAATACTGTTAATAATTACACACATGGGGGTGACACGGTGGCGGAGCAATAGCACTGCTGTCTCACAGGGAGTTACGTTGCTGGTATTTCCTGCTTGTATTCCACACTGTGCTCCGGTTTCCTTCCAAAGATAAACAGATTTGGGGATTTGGTGCCGCTAAAATGACGCTAGTGTATGTGTGCTTGTATTCACCTTGCGATGAGCGGAGACCTCGTCCAGGGATTGTTTCTCAGTCGTGCCCAATGCTTGTTGGAATGGACACATCCCTGGATTGATGGATTTAATCAATAAACATCCTTTTCATAGATATTGCGGTAAGGTGTTATCGGAATTTAATAGGTGTTTTAGGCAATTCACAACACAGAGAAGCCAAACATGTTCTCACCGTGATAATATCTCACACTGCCACCTGGTGGACTCCTCCAGATTTACGTAAAGTACGCGCACAAGTATAAACACTTCAACGCTTGCGTAGCAGGAGCGTCCGCTGCAGCATGCGTCGCGTCACGTGAAGTATAAATGAGCCCTTAAGGTGAACAAGCAAAAACTTATACGGTTAGAGGTCAAGAAACCACCTAGTGACCTGTGGATTTGTCTCCTTGTGAAGGGCCATCCACTGTAGTACATCAACTGCGTAATCGCCCATTTTATCGCAAGAGCCTCCTGTTCCACTGCCACATACCTGGTCTCCCGATCCAGCAGTTTCCGGCTCAGGTACATGACGAGGTGTTCAACACCATTGATGCTTTGGCTCAGCATGGCCCCCAGGCCTGTGTCCGAAACGTCCGTCTGGAGTATGAAAAGAAGTGAAAAGTTGGGTGCTTTCAATATGGGTGCTGACGTAAGGGCCTGTTTTAGGTCACAAAATGCAGTGGCAGTCTTGTCAGTCCATACCACGTGGTTTGGAGCCCTCTTCTTTGTTAAGTCTGTCAATGGAGCTGCTCTCTTAGAGAATCGGGGTACAAACCGGCGGTAGTACCCGGCCATTCCCTCTGAGAATCGGGGTACAAACCGGCGGTAGTACCTGGGCAACCTGACAAAGGCCTGCACTTGCTGCTTAGTATTTGGACGGGGCCAGTTTAATATGGCATTAACTTTGGAGCACTGTGGCTTCATGGCACCCAGACCCACCAGGTAGCCCAAATATTTAGCCTCCTTTAATTCAAAGAAACACTTCTTTGGATTAATTCGAAGCCCGGCTTCACCCAGCGTCTGCAATACCTGTTTTCACCTGCCGCGTGTGGTCCTTCCATCTGCTGGAATAACGTTAAACGCGTTATGAGGCCGGATCACTCTGTCCACCAGACGCTGGAAACTTGCCAGTGCACCATGTAACCCGAATGGGAGGACCCGGTACTGCCAGTGCCCACTAGGAGTGCTAAACAGGAGTCCGTTAAAGTAACCTGCCAGTACCCCTTCTTCATGTCAAGTGTAGTCATAAATTTTGCTTCTACAAGCCTTTACATTACATTACATTACAGTTTATTTTTGTATAGCCCAAAATCACACAGGAAGTGCCGCAATGGGCTTTAACAGGCCCTGCCTTTTGACAGCCCCCCAGCATTGACTCTCTGAGAAGACAAGGAAAAACTCCCAATAAAAACCTTGTAGGGAAAAATGGAAGAAACCTCGGGAAAGGTAGTTCAAAGAGAGACCCCTTTCCAGGTAGGTTGGGCGTGCAGTGGGTGTCAAAAGTAGGGGGTCAATACAATACAATACACAGAACAGAACAATTCCTTAATACAGCATAATAATAAAAATTTTAGAAGTACGGTTTAACAGCAGATGATATGACATAATTAGGTTTGGATATTTTTAGAGTCCTGGAGACCTCATCCATCTAGCTGCCTCCCCATTTGGCCATGCCACGGCTGAAACGTTGCTCCCATGAAAGGACCCCTCTTTCCCATGATTCCTGTGATCCTCCATCAGGGATGACTTTACCATAGGCAGGCAAACAACTTGGCAGGTGGGCCGTGGCACCAATTACCACATTTGGGTACCGAGAAAAGAAACAGAATAGGTGAAGGTTAGTATTCAAATATAATTATAATGTTACTTATGTTTTAGTGCTAATGACTAAACAACAGAGATGCGTAATGTACAGTTAATCAGCAGCTCTAGTCAGGATATGCTAAACTGAAGTAGTGAGTCTTCAGCCGGGATTTAAAGGCTGAGACTGAAGGGGCATCTCTTATGAAAGGAGGCAGACCATTCCACAGTTTAGGGGCCCTGTAACTAAAAGCTCGACCTCCCACTGTTATTTTATTAATCCTTGGAATCCTAAGCAGACCGGCATCTTGAGATCTTAATGTGCACTCAGGTTTGTAAGTCATGATAAGTTCAGACAAGTAAGCCGGACCTTGGCCATTTAATGCTTTATATGTTAAAAGGAGGATTTTGAAATCTGCCCTAAACTTAACTGGGCGCCAGTGTAAAGATTTAAGAACTGGAGTTATGTGTTCATATTTTCTTGTTCTTGTAATAATTCTTGCAGCCGCATTTTGGATGAACTGGAGGCTGTATAGAGAACAGTTTGAACAGCCAGTGAACACCGCATTGCAGTAGTCAATCCTACTAGAGATAAATGCATGAATTAATTTCATACAATCCTGTTTATTTAGAAAGCGCCTTAATTTCCTAACATTTTTAAGATGGAAAAAACATGTTTTGGACGACTTTGTAATATGTGCTTTAACTGACATTCTAGAATCAAAGATAACTCCTAGATTCCGGGCTGATTCAGTAAAATTAATTGGGATTCCAGCTGAGTTAAATGACGACAAAATATTGCTGTGATCAGCGTCATTCCCTCCAACAATTAACATCTCTGTTTTATCTGTATTCAAAGACAAGTAGTTCTCATTCACCCATTCCTTTAATTCACTAACACAACTAATTAAAGACAACATCCAAAGGGTCATCCATGCGAGGCATCGGATAGGTATCAAACTGGGAGACTTGATTCAGTCGATAGAAGTCGTTGCAAAACTTACCGACTAAGACAATTGGACTGGACCGGGGACTATAACTTTCCTCAATCAATTCTAGATCCAGCATGCTCTTGCTCTCAAGCTCCACCTCTGCCTTCTTTGCTTCGGGAAGATGATATGGGCGTTCTCGTATGACAACTCCTGGTTCTGTCACTATGTCATGTGCAATCAGAGAGGTCCTTCCGGGTTGCTCACTTACTACCTCCGGAACTGACAAGCTGTTTCGAGCTCCCGTCTCTGTTTAGCATTCAACTCGGGACTGAAGTTAAGGTTGTTGTTCTGAGCGAAGAAAGAGTGGGGCTGAGCAGAGAAGGGATCAGGATCACTGTCCTTCCATGGCTTCAGCAAGTTGACATGATATACCCACTTGCTCTGCCGACAATTGGATTGTTTCACCAAATAATTGACGAGCCCTTTCCTCTCCTTAATTTCATATGGGGCTTGCCAGTGGACAAGCAACTTAGAATGTGAGGTAGAGACCAATACCATGACCCGATCCCCTGGTTAGAACTCCCGGAGAGCGGTGCCACGATCATAATAGTGGGCCTGTGCTGCTTGCGCCACTTCCATGTGACTTTTTAAAAGAGGTCGGATTTTTCCAAATCAATCGCATAACTGCGTGATATATACCAATATATTGATAGAGGGAAGAGCCTCTCCTTCCCATCCTTCTTTTAAAACATCCAATAGTCCTTGAGGTTGTCGTCCATATAACAATTCAAAAGGGGAGAACCCCATAGAGGCTTGTGGGACTTCCCGATAAGCAAAGAGCACGAGGGGGAGTAGCTGATCCCAGTTCCTCCCATCCCCACTGACCACCTTGCGCAGCATTTGCTTGAGAGTCTGATTTAACCTCTCGACAAGACCGTCGGTTTGAGGATAATATACTGCGGTCTTTAAGTGCTTTATTTTAAGTAACCTGACCGTTCCCTTGAATGTCGCCAAAGTAAAGGGCGTCCCTTGGTCTGTAAGGAATTTTTTAGGGATCCTAACATTTGCAAAGACTCCCACTAGTTCCCGTGCGATAGCGTTAGTAGTGGCAGAGCGCAGCAGAACTGCCTCTGGATATCGGGTAACTTAATCCATGAGGACTAATATATATTTATGTCCTCTGGCTCCAGAGGTCCTACTATATCGACCCCAATATGCTCAAAGGGAACATCAATCAGGGGAAGGGGAATGAGAGGAGCACGTTCCCTCCTAGGAATTTGCCGCAATTGACATTCTGGATAAGAGATGCAAAAACAGCGAACCTCCTCATTAATTCCCGGCCAATAAAATCAGAGCTTAATCTGCTCTAGAGTCTTTTCGGTGTGTGGAAATGTCCCGAACACAGACATTCAGACATGTTGCAAAGTCACCACCACACGTTTATTTACAATATTTACAAAAGTCAGGTGCACACAAACCCTGTGTGGTGAAAGTGCAGGCTGTACTCCCGGAAGCTCTCCAGGTGTCCCTTCTTCTCTTCCCCCCAGCACCTGGTGTGGCAGAAGTGCTGAGGTCCAGGGCTCCAAAGGCATCGGGGAGCCCCCTGGCGGTGACCACGGGCCCCTACAGGGTTGGGCTTCCCAGCCCTCTACCCGTGGCCCCCAAAGCAACCAGGGTGGCGGCCCCCACGTGATCCAGGGCAGGCATAGACCCTCTTTCGGTCCTTCAGGGCGTCCCGGCCGGGTTGTCACCCCTGGCATCCCTGACAAGTGCCTAAATGGCCTCCCAGGAGGTGGGTGTGCACCAACTCACAAACTTGCCGCTGGTAGGTTTGTGGGATTAGCAACAGCTTCCGCACCCCGCCCTCATGTTTAGCTATTCAATATAACAGATCGTTGTCTAGTACAAAGTGAGGGCCGCGTGGCATGGGCTGATGAGTACATTGACCATTGACAAGCACGACTGCATTTTTTGCAAATTTGAGGGAGTCATCATTCCATTGCTCCTTGTTGAAAGACAGAGGTGTTTTTTTGAATTGGAAATGCATTTCGGAGAGAGGGTCCAGTCAGACCTCAAGGGGCAGGGGGTCCTCCCGACTCGTCGAGGCCCGGGTTGATGACATGTTTAAGTGCGACAGCCCAGGAGCCTCCCCATCCTCTTTGCAGCCCTCCTTACCTCTCTCCTTCGGCTGGTTACACAGTGTGGAAACAGCCTGAGTCGGGTTAGCCCCTTCCATGACTACGTCTACAGGGATAAGAGGAGTAGTTATCAGCACCCCGCATTTACTGTCAGACCAGTCCCGCCCTAGGATCACAGGAGAAGGTGGGTGTGGGTGGACCACCACGGAGAACTTTTTTACTAACCCTTCAAAGCTTATAACACACAGGGCAGTTTTATATACACTTGTTTTCCCATGTATTCACTGGATACTGGTCTTTTCCCTCGTCCCCTGTCGCGGTAGTATGTAACGGCAATCAACAATAGAGATGTTGCTGCTGGAGTCAAGAAGGGCTGTAACTCGAAATCCATTTATAATTACTACTCCCATATGACCAGTAGCCAGGGGATTTGTAAGTGCATATAACCGTCGTCCCCCCTTCCACCCACATTCCTTCACGCTCCCGCGTGAGCAGCCCACCCCACGCCCCGGGGACATCGGGTCAGACTTCGGTTTATAAGGAAGGGACTTATACAGTGGGACATAATCCCTACGGAGTCCACTAGAGGACCATTCTGCTCTCACAGATTGTAAGGCTGGCTTAGTTGTTCTTACTTGTGTTATTAATTTGTCCAGAGAATGAAAGTCTTCCCAGACCGGCTGTGCAAAATTAGTGGAAAGACCTTTAATTAGAATAAAGCAGGCCACCTGCTGCACAATTTGTAAAGTGTTTAATTCAAATGGCTTCAGCGATTGAGCCACTAGCTCCTAGAGAACATAAGCTTGCTGGATGATATCTCCGGATCGCATTCCCAATTTTGTAAGTTTTTTACCTGCTGGTCTGGGGATAGCCGATATGTCTCTGGGACCTTGGTCCCAACGGATGGCTCAGTCCTCTCCTCTGAGAGAACATAATAAGCCCTTTTCGTTTTCCTCCCAGGAACCAGCCCATATTGGTGGGTCTCCTCCACATTCTCCCTGTGTAGGATTAGGGGCTCATTTTCCCTTGGTGCGAGCAAAGTCTGCACCATGTTGCTTCAGACCACTGAGCACGCCCCCCACCCGGAAACATGGCCCTAGTACTCTCCTACCTGAGTATATCCACAGTTCCTTCCCGGTTTCTTCTGGGAAAGTCTCATCCTGTCGACTACGCCACTGTAACAAGAATGAGTCGGAGACATCATAAAGAGTTGGGGCAGCCACCAGTAAAATATTTCTCAGCTGCAAACTTGCTTTTTAGTAGCACAATGTGCTTAGGTCAGACTCCAGAACAGAACTGCCTGTACTGAGGCAAGATGGTAGTTTTAAAGGCCTGAAAGGGGAATGATGTCATTGGTGCATGAAATGGGAGTGGTGTCCTTGTGCCCAGAAGTGACATCATCCTTGGGGCCAGCAACAGGCGGGATTTCCCAGGAAAGGTCTGTAAGGGACTGAGAGAGATAGTCAGTACACTCCGACGCCCCCTGGCCTGGCGTAGAATTACTAGTGTTTAGGCCCTTCAGCTGTTTCCCATGCGCACGTGTGTGGCACCTTGTATATGTATATTCGTTCACTTTCAATATATCTGCATTTGATTTTACATCTCTGATTTGCATTGCCTGTTATTTCGTTGTTTGGGGAAAAAGGACTGTTTGTAAGGAGTAGGGCGTCTTATTATCTGGAGAATCCTGAGGTTAGCCGAGTCAATAGTCTCGGTTGTGTAGTTGCCGGTCTGAGTGAAGGGGTTGGCCGTTACAAGGTAGTGATCCTGATTCTCTTTATATTATTTTTACTTGATTTTTTCTCCTTTTACCTACTTTGCTTTCTGTTCTTTTATTTATGGATTATTTATGTAAGAGACATTATAGTTTAGTTGCTGTGATGCAACAGTACAAAATAGCAAATAGGTCTCAGAACAAATGAAAATCTGACTAAGTCTTTAGTGGTCAGCCTCAGAAACAGACCTTACCCTGGGCAGCCAGACTCCAAACTAAAGGGGGAGGCTTTCAAGCCTGTATAGGACCAAAATGGGCCATTGATTTAAAAAATTCAAAACTCAGTACAAGAAAGTCTAAATCTTAAATCCAACAGCAACAACCAGAAAATCACAGAACACCAGACAATTCAACAACCATACTTATTGTTATGCACCTTTCTCCACCAGCAACAATGAACCTCTGAGGGACTCTCTCCCCATCCTGAAATACAGAGTCTGAAGGCAATTCCTCAGCAGTAACGTAATGGTGGCCAAGCCTCTTGAGGTTTCACCTACAGAACACAAGGAATGTATCCTTTAAGCAAATGTAACTCAATAGATCAATCCATCCATCTATTTTCTTAACCCACTTTTACAGGACAGGGTCACAGGGCAGTTGGAGCCTATCCCAGCAAACATAGGATGCAAAGCACAAAAAAAACAACAGTAAGGGGCACCAGTCCATCAAAGAGTAAACACATACACACACAATAACACATTGGTGTCAATTCACACACACAATAACACATTGGTGTCAATTCATTTTCTGCCTGCGCATTGCTGTTAGTTTGACATAAAATAAAGGCTCTATGGCACATTGGACTGATGGGTAGTAATGGGAGGAAGGAAACCTAAAGACCACCATGGATAATGGGGATGCAATTCGAGCAGCAGGAGTGTGCTGGAGCTGATGGTAGGACACCTTCAGTGTGCACAAAGTTTTGTACAAGCCAAACTGTGATCTTATTTAAGACCACAGGCACAACTGCAACATTATAATTTGGATAACAGTTTAATTATCTCACTAGATTACAGCTTTGGATAAGAGCACAATTTTTTGTCATATCTTGTGTTGTGTTTTGCCTTGTTGAATTTCCAAAAGACAGTTAACACCTGCTTTTTTATACCCAGTCAATAGGTATGGATAGTCAGAAATAAATAAGCATTACACTTTTACAAAAATACATTAAAACAAAAAAAAATTAAAAATGCCAAAAATATAACAATAAAACATAAGACAGGGAACAAACCCTGACTGAAATCTAACAATAGCACAATGTAAATGTGGCTAACTATATCTCTCACTTTTTCCCATTACTTACCTCATGACTTCTGCCATATATTTTCTTTAAACTCCTCCTTATATTAGAGGACTTTGATTGGGTCTGACCACTGTGATCTTTTGCTTAACAGAAGCCCACCTCCCACAGCTGCAAGTCACACTGATACAGTTGACTAGTACAAACGTTGAGATTGGTAACATGATGGTCTTGGAACCTCATTAAGCTTCATTCCATTTTTGGATGAGTTTCCTTTTGTGTGGAGCTTGCATGCTTTTGTTGTGTTTTTGTATGTCTTCTCATTGGACTTCAGTCTCTTTCTACAGACCAAAGGCATGAAAATAGATGGATTTACTACACTTAATGGGATGTATGAGGGTGTGTGGATGACTGTGCCCTGTAATGAACTTATAATATGTTACTTTCATGCCTAGACATTATAAATGATGTAAATTAACACAAACCAACGCATCTGAAGTTCCATATCTGCTATTGCTCTTAACGATTTATATGGATCATCTCTTTCTATATATGCACTTGCAAGGGTTGTTTTGTCTCTGTAAGAGTTAACACTGATGATTATGCTGTCTACTTACACACATAACAGCAGTTTTATAAAGCTGAAGCACTTTGCCTGAGATTAATTAACGACGGATTGTTTGGAAATGAATGGACCCAAAAAGATTAACAAATAAAAAAAAATTGCTAACACACCAAACAAATATCTTAATTAAATTATCATAATCATCAAACAGTAAATGCAAAAGATCCCTTTTTTTATTACTTTCTAACAGAAACCCTACTTTTTAAAGGGTCTTGTCCTCTATTAAAAACATCAATTTTCCCTAAGAAAACATACATTTTTAAAACTTCTTTTTTCTTGCTGTTGAGGTCACATATAGTGCAACCTAATGACTACAAGCAATAAAATGCACATAAAACTGACAGTGGATGTGCCTCTCCAAGCTCTCTGAATTTCACATAGTGCTTGAGATATGTAGAGGCGATTAACAGAATTCCTAAAGTTGGATTTATGAAAGTATGTAAGCTAACCTCAGTTAAATCCTGCTGGAGCTGTTCAGCACCCAACTGCTTACTGAAATCACTTTTTGCCCTCTTTTGTTTTCTATTTCTTTTTTGTAGTAATTAATTTTCCTTTCATAACAAAATATGTGCTCTCCAGCTCCCTTTCTAAATCATTGTGTTTCAAAGAACTTTGAATTTTTTTCTGTGAAGTACATTCTTGTCTTTATGACAAGGTGATGCCGTCCAAATTGTTATTCCTCCAGTGCAGCATCACAAATATGGATTTGGCAAGCAGACAGAAAATCATGAATGTGCTATTAATTGTTAGACAATCGTGAAAAGGAAGATTAAGGTGATGGAGTCATTTTCGGTGCCTTTGGCAGAGGCAGGGGGGGAATTTGTCTGCTAGCAAGGAAAAGATTAAAACACATATGATAATTTGCAAGAGGCAAATCCTATGAAGGAGATGAAAACTGATGTCTGCATGGGGTCTCACATAGCCTAACAGACGTAAGAAGCAAGGATGAGGCCACTGGGATCAAAGAGAATAATGCAGGGAGATGGAGGAAGGGTGTTACTGTACATGCACAAAATGAAAGCACAACACCTTCCAGGTATGAAGGATGGAAAAGAGGAGCAGCTGAGATGTTTCTAGGACAGACTCAGGGTTTCAAATTAAAAATATTAAGGGGTGGGCTTACTTTTGACATTTGTTCAATTTGAGTCAGATTCATAAAAAGATGACCTGCCTTCACTGATAGATAGATAGATAGATAGATAGATAGATAGATAGATAGATAGATAGATAGATAGATAGATAGATAGATAGATAGATAGATAGATAGATAGATAGATAGATAGATAGATAGATAGATAGATAGATAACTTTACTGTATTTGTAACCGGGGGATATGTAGTTTTTCACAGAAGCTCAATAAATAAACATATTATAACAAACAGCAACTTCTTCTCAGATGCACACCAGAATGACTAAAAGGAAAGAAAACTAAAAACAAAGAAAAACTTCATACCGGCTAAAGTTTAAATAGCTGTCACAGTCACAGTGAGGCATAATGCAGGCATATTGCTGTTGGTTTAAAGGATCCCCGGTAGCACTTCTTGACACACTTCTGCTAATTAAAAGATAGATTAATAAATACAGTATACGTATATGTATATACACACTATGGTCTGAACACACACCAGAAACACCAAAAAGGAAGAAATTTTAGAAGAAAAAAAAAAGTAAGTAAACTTCTGACTTGGCAGTTACAGTCCCAGTGTACTTCATGCTGATGTATTGCTGTTGGTATAAAGGAGTGAGAACTTTGGCTTTTTACAGAAGCTCAATAGATAGATAGATACATAGATAGATAGACACACTATTGTCTGAACACAAACCACAATGACTAAAAATAAAGACAAAAAATGGCTGAAAGTCCTCAGTGTTAGTGTGTTACAGAGGGGCAGCATTGTTCATAATGGCACTCAGATTTTTTTAATTCTCTCTTTTGCTACGACTTACATGATGTGTCCTATAAATGTGCCAGCCCTTTTAATTAATTTGTTGATTCGATGGGCCTCTCTTGAAGTGATGTTAACACCCCAGCACAGCATAGAAAATCTCACAGATCACTACAGAGTTAAAGAAGATATGAAGGATATCACTACTCACATTAAAGGAGCACAGTCCCTAAAGAATAAAGCACCTGTTCTGTCCTTTTTTACATACTGCAGTTCCTCTGTGTTATGAGACCGGTCCAGTTTGTTTTTAATGTGGACCCCAACATGCACCACCAAATCCTGCTATAGGCTGCTGCCATAGGCTATTACTCCACTGCCTCTCTACAGTTGGTTTAGTAAGGATTTAGAGTGATGAGGCATAGTAAGGTAGGTGGATTTGAATCATTTAGTTTTGTCTCTGAGGTTCTTGCTTATATCACTCATTCTGTCACCAAAGCTGTTTGTGAACTACTGAATAGGGAAATAAGGAGACTTGCTGAAGGCTGAAAATCCTTTACCTGTGAAACATGCAAGTTGAAAACCTTTGTTCATCCATCTATTCATTTATGATCAGCCAATGCTGGTTTACTAAGTCCAAGGCAGTGCCAAACCCTGAACAAGGTGCCTGCCTTTAGCTTGGAACTTTCTTTCATAAAGTTACCTTGGATTTATATAGAAATGCCAGTGAAATTAAACTTTGTATTATGGTAAAGAAATCATTTAGGCATGAGAGAATGTGCAGAATCCATCAAGGCACTGAATGGGGTGGGGCTTAAATACACGTCCCTGAACTGGTAAGCCAGCAGCATGTATAGTCTCTAAGTTAAATTTGTTTATTGAATTTATTTTCTTAACCCACTTATTGTAATATAGAGTAATGGGGGACAAAAACATGCCAGAAAATGGTGAGAATCAGTCCAGCATGATATGCCAAGCCATCACAAGACCCACTTGCTCACAGCTGGCCTTTAAAGAGATGCCAATCACCTTAATCTTCAGGGAATCTGCAGAAGAAAACCCACATGAGCCAAGGGGAGGTGTGCATACATCACATGGGCAGTGCCCAGGCTGAGGTTTTAACCCAGAATTTTTGATATGCCAGGTGACAGTATTAACTTTTGTGTCCTCTGTCTTGGGAATAGAAATCACTAAATTCATTTGTAATCACTTTATTTATCCAACAGAAATGATTTATTCCAAAGTTAATTAACATGTTTTAGGCAGAAGCCTTTATATTTTTTCTATTAACCTGCACCAGAGGCTTTGTTCCATTTTTTTAAAAGACGTAATATCTGGGTACGGTGATTACCTGTGCCAAATATTTCCATGCTGATGTCTCCTAACATAAACTTTAAAATTCACCTGGGAACTCCCCAGTCTGTGCTGGATGTTTTCCGGAGGCATTACAAGTACAAGCTTGTTTGTTTCATTCTGCGCGCTTGCTCTTTCTACATAACAGTTATTTTGGACGTCAGTCAGAAAGAGCATGTCAAGTCGGGGCTGAGTGATCATGGGAGACAGATCCTTATATTTATGGGCTCTGTTGAGTGATGTTTTAATGGGGGCCAGGAGTAGGCTGGCCAGGTTTCAGCTTTTATTGTACGATTTCTGATTCTTTTTTTTTATTTTCAATTTTTTGATATTTTTTGACCATCCACTTTCCAAAAGGATAGCATAACATTCCATAACCAAAAACCCTCTAATTCAAACCCTCGTAATCTGATTTAGTATCATGGGGCATTGTGGTCTAAACCAGCAGCATCTGGTGCAAAGGAACATCCGACTAATAATGGAACTTTGAAAATGAAGAACAGAGATACCTAAATCCCAGTTTGATGAGCTACAGTTTTCATTTTATTTCAGCTAATGGGATACATGACCAAGGCACCAGTCTGTCTCAATGTCCACATAATTACATGGGCTCTGCCCGTAGCAGACTGTTTAATGAACTTGACACCCATTCAACATTGATCAAACCAGTTTAGGATGAAAGAGGAACTTTAAATGATGGAGTCTGTTGTGCAATAATAGGGTTGATTGACAGAAGGTAATGCAAAGCAAAAAAAATGTGCAGAGCTCTCTAGCATCCTGTTTATGTGCTTTGCACTTGGAAAAATTCTGGCTGACCCAACAAGATGAAGGCATCAAGGCCTTTTATAAGATAAACATGAGTCACTTGAAATGGTTTGGAAGAATAAATTCTCCTTCCATTCATTTATAAAGGTATGTTTGTCTTTAAGCAAGGTGGTAGATAGTGATGAATGAAATGATTCAAAGGGAACATTATTTACAGTGAAACTGAGTGTTTTGTTTAATGAATTGTGTTTCCTTTCCAGCGAAATATGTGGCATTCACACAAAAAGAAAGGGTGTTTTAGTGCCTGTCTGAAAGTGTTTTGTGTATTAATTTCACCTGTGTCTTCCTGTCAGTGTTTCAACTAATATTTTTTGTGGAAAAATAAATCATTGATAGTGTGCATATCCTCAACTAGGATAAAGCGATTACTAGGTAACAGAGGGTTTGCAGTGGCAATCTTCTACTTTCCAGGCTTTAAGGAGCAATATTCCTTGTTTTATCACCCAACAAGAAAACATTAAAACCCCCAAAAAGCTCTTTAGTGAACAATCATAAACAATGCTGCACATCCACTCTCTGACTCACTAACACTGAGACTTTCAGCCAACATATCATTCTCCAGAAGTGTGTCAAGGAACACTAAGGGGGGAGCAATACACCTGCATAATGGCGCACAGGGACTATGACTGGAAAGTCAGAAGTTTACTTTCTTTTGAAAATGTCTTCCTTTTTAGTCATTGTGGTGTGTGTTCAGACAATAGTGTGTGGATGTCTATCTATCTATCTATCTATCTATCTATCTATCTATCTATCTATCTATCTATCTATCTATCTATCTATCTACAGTATCAGGCACGTGCACTTAAGGGGCAGCCAAAGGGTTCAACAAGTGTGAAAGTACAAAAGATCAGGGATTGGAACAAACTATTAATGCATTTTCTCTTCTTTCAACAGAAAAACAGAAGATGTCCTCACTTCATGCCGCACATCGATGACTTCACTTCCGGCATCCTATGATGACGTCATCCCTGTCCCCCGATGAAGATGTCATTTCCATCTCTCACTTCCTGCCAGCTCAGTTCCATTTTTTTTTTGTTTCAATAAAGGTACCCTGAAGGACCGATTCAATTGTCAAATGTATTTTTTGAAATTTTTGACCACGTTTCAGTGTCAAAAGTCTACTCGTCAGTGCCAAATATTGATCCATTTTCTCTGTTTTATCTATCTATCTATCTATCTATCTATCTATCTATCTATCTATCTATCTATCTATCTATCTATCTATCGAGTTTCCATAAAAAGCCATATTTCTCACTGGGGTCAAATAAAGTTTAATCTATCTGCTTTCCTTCAAATTTAACAATTGTTAAATAATCTGCAAAATTAATTAAATAAATAAATTAATAAGTTTTGCAAAACTATATATGGGTCAGGACTTGCCTGTCTCACACATCACTAGTGGCAGATAATTTAGGCTTTCCTAGGTAACATTAGTCATAGTCACAATGCCACTCAGTTACAGGGTATACCCACAATCAGTTCTAGGCTGAATCAAGCCAGAGCAATTTATAACCAATCGTAAACCATAATGGTTAGGTTTAGAATGTGGGAGGAAACTGAAATTTCTAGAGGAACCCTACATAAACATTGTGGGAAAATTCAACTCCCCAGGAGTGAATAAGCAAGAGGTTTAAATCACAGGCGAGATTAGTCCTGAAGGCTCCATGGCCCTGGGTTCACATCCAATGAGTAACAGAACTCTGGAAATGAATAACAGCAGAGATACTAAATAACACATGTAGAGTTTGCATGTTCTCCCAGTCTTTAGGTAGGTTTTAACCTGGGTACTCCAGTTTCCCCACCCAAATGTATACATTATATATTCTTTTGTCTACTCTTAATTGGCTCATTATGAGAGAAAGTAAAACTGAAAATGCACCTGTCCTGTGATGGACTAGTGTTCAATTGAGACTTGGTTCCTGCATGGTGTCAGTGCTAGATTCCTTGTGATTCCAAATTAGAATGATCAGACAAAAGAAACAGATGTCTGTATAGACATTGAGTGGGACACCCCTTAACCAAGCAAACACAACACAGACTCACCAACATCAGCACTACTGTAAACCAAAGAAATCTGATTTTCAAAAATTACAAAGATTGTAGGCATTGGCATGAGTGTACCTGTGATGGGCTGACACCCCATCCAGAGTTGGTCTTTGCAACTAAACAGCTGAGTTTGAGAGAATATTAATTGTGATGGGACAAAAAATACCACTTAATAAATGTCTCCCTCTCGCTCCTCAGGAAGGAAGAATAACCCACAGCCTCCTTGCAATCCTTCCGTTGATGATTCTTGTGTACTGGCTATCAGCCCTTGCTCTGAAATGCTACTGTGGTTTCAAGCTTTTCTTCCAACTTGTGATGAGCAAAACAGGCAAATTTTGATTTGCATACAGTTTAACAACACTGCAACTATCTGCAAAACTCAGTAAAGACTTTTTTTGGGTTTTAAAAGTATTTTTTTGGAATAACAACAACAAAAACATTTATTTATATACAACATTTTCATACAAACAGTAGCTCAAAGTGCTTTACATAATAAAGATTAGAAAAATAAAAGATACAATAAGAAAAACAAAATAAATCAACATTAATTAACATCGAATAAGAGTAAGGTCCAATGGCCAGGGGGGACAGAAAAAACAAAAAATAAAACTCCAGATGGCTGGAGAAAAAAATAAAATCTGTAGGGATTCCAGACCATGAGACCGCCTAGTCCTCTCTGGGCATTCTACCTAACATAAATGAAACAGTCCTCTTTGGATTTAGGGTTCTCACGGAAGGACTTGATGATGATGGTCACGTAGACTTCCGCCTTTTAATCCACCCATCATTGTTGGAGCATCATGAAGCTTTGAGTAGGTGGAGGTGGCACAGGCCACCACCACAAAGAAACCGGAAAAAGAAACAGAAAAAGAGAGTAGGGGTCATTACGGATTTTAGAGCCACCATGAGTAATTATTATGAGGAAATTGAATATACAGAGTATCAGGATTAAGTTAAAGTGAAGTTATAAAAAGGCCATGTTAAAGTAATGTGTTTTCAGCAGTGTTTTAAAGTGGTCTACTGTATTAGCCTGGCGAATTTCTATTGGCAGGCTATTCCAGATTTTAGGTGCATAACAGCAGAAGGCCGCCTCACCACTTCTTTTAAGTTTTGTTCTTGGAATTCTAAGGAGACACTCATTTGAGGATCTAAGGTTACGATTTGGAATATAACGTGTCAGACATTCCGATATATAAGATGGGGCAAGATTATTTAAGGCTTTATAAACCATAAGCAGAATTTTAAAGTCAATCCTGAATGACACAGGTAACCAGTGTAGTGACATCAAAACTGGAGTAATGTGTTCGGATTTTCTTTTCCTAGTTAGGATTCTATCAGCTGCATTCTGCACTAGTTGCAAACGATTTATGTCTTTTTTGGGTAGTCCTGAGAGGAGTGCGTTACAGTAATCTATTTTCTGACTAATTTGCTGATTAACTGTACATACTGCATCTCTGTTGTTAGTCATTAGCACTAAAACATAAGTAACATGATAATTATAATAGAATACTAACCCTCACCTATTCTGTTTCTTTTCTCGGTACCCAAATGTGGCAATTGGTGCCACGGCTCACCTGACAAGTTGTTTGCCTGCCTATGGTAAAGTCACCCCTGATGGAGGATCACAGGAATCATGGGAAAGACGGGTCCTTCCATCGGAGCAACGTTTCAGCCGTGGCATGGCCAAATGGGGAGGCAGCTAGATGGATGAGGTCTCCAGGACTCTAAAAATATCCAAACCTAATTATGTCATATCATCTACTGTTAAACCGTACTTCTAAAATTTTTATTATTATGCTGTATTAAGGAATTGTTCTGTTCTGTGTATTGTATTGTATTGACCCCCTACTTTTGACACCCACTGCACGCCCAACCTACCAGGAAAGGGGTCTCTCTTTGAACTGCCTTTCCCGAGGTTTCTTCCATTTTTCCCTACAAGGTTTTATTGGGAGTTTTCCTTGTCTTCTCAGAGAGTCAAGGCTGGGGGGCTGTCAAAAGGCAGGGCCTTTTAAAGCCCATTGCGGCACTTCCTGTGTGATTTTGGGCTATACAAAAATAAACTGTATTGTATTGTATTGTATTGTAATCTAGTCGACTGAAAACAAATGCGTGAACTAATTTCTCAGCATCTTTCAATGATATAAGAGGTCTAACTTTACTTATGTTTCTTAAGTGAAAAAATGCTGTCCTAGTGATCTGATTAATATGCGATTTAAAATTCAGATTACAGTCAACAATTACCCCTAAGCTTTTTACCTCCGTCTTGACTTTTAATCCTAATGTAGCCAGTTTATTTCTAATTGTATCCATTATTGCTAATCACTAAGATTTCAGTTTTCTCTTTTTTTAACTTGAGAAAGTTACTATTCATCCATTCTGAGATACAAGTCAGACATTGTGTTAGTGAATCAAGAGAATCGGAGTCATCAGGTGCTATTGATAAGTACAGCTGTGTGTCATCAGCTTAGCTGTGGTAGCTCACGTTGTGTCCTGAGATAATCTGACCTAACGGAAGCATGTAGATTGAGAATAACAGCGGACCCCGGCTAGAGCCTTGTTGAACACCATATCGGATATCATGTGTCTTCGTGTTGTAATTACCACAACTAACAAAATATTTTCTCCCTGTCAGGTAGGATTCAAACCAATTCAAGACACTGCCAGAGAAGACCACCCATTGACTAAGGCGATTTCTAAGAATATTATGATCAATGGTGTCAAATGCAGCACTCAGATCTAAGAGGATGAGAACAGATAAATGGTCTCAGTCTGTGTTCACTCGCAAATCATTTACTACTTTAACAAGTGCAGTTTCTGTGCTGTGATTTGTTCTAAAACCCGACTGAAATTTATCAAGAATAGCATGTTTATTTAGGTGGTCATTTAACTGCATAATGGCTGCCTTCTCCAGAACTTTACTTAAGAAAGGCAGGTTAGAGATGGGTCTAAAATTTTCAAGAGCCGAGGGGTCAAGATTATGTTTCTTAAGAAGGGGTTTAACTACAGCAGTCTTAAGACAGTCTGGGAAGACTCCCGTATCTAATGACGAATTTACTATGTCCAGAACATTATTAATTAGCACGCCTGATACTTCTTTGAAAAACCTTGTTGGTACTGGGTCAAGGACGCAGGTGGAGGATTTTAATTGAGATATAATTGGAATGGAAAACATTGCACACTGCAGCATGAAAATAAATGCATAAAAATGCCTTCAAACAGGAATGAAATTTCACTGGATGTGTAATAAAAAATTATTTTATAATTTTGTTTGGAAAATGAAACACTGGAAAGTTGGATAAACTCCCATTCAGTTGTTGTCACTTTGCCCAATGAATATTTTCTCACAAACATTTGACATTGGTATTTAAAATTTAAATGTGTTTATAAATACTACCATGGAGGTAACAGCCCAGAAAATAACTTCTATACTAACAATGTAAGGTATGAGCAAGGAGGACAGAACAAAGGAGCAAATCTTTATTTAGACTGCACAAATGGACAATGTGAAAAACACAATAGCGATGTATTTAAATTATGAAGGAGGCAGATAACAGATATTACATTAAAATAAACTCACTGTGGACATGTAGGTACAACTAGAAGTTGGTTAAGAAATCCATTTCATACAAATCTAAAATACTATTTCTTCACACACAGAACTTTTAATATTAGACACATTAATTTATTAATTTATTTATAAAGCACTTTAAAACAACATCAAGGCTGACCAAAGTGCTGTACAATAAAAACCCAACATATCAGACAAACAGTAACCAAAGGGTAAAATAAGCAGAAACACATAAACACAGAAGAACTGAAGAGATTCATAATAAAAAGTACACAGATAGTCAACATATCATACTGGGTTAAAGGCCATGGAGTAAAAGTGTGTTTTTAAATAAGATTTAAAGAGAGCAAGTGAATGAGCCTGCTTAACGTGCAACGGCAAATAATTCCAGAGTTTTGGAGCTGCAACCGAAAAAGGCAGATCACCTCAGAGTTTGCATCGTGTCTTAGCAACACATAAAAGCATCTGGTCTGCTGACCTGAGAGGGCGAGACGATATATAAGGGTGCAGCAGTTCCGACAAATAAAATGGGGCACAACCATTAAAGGATTTAAAAACACATACAAGGATCTTAAAATTGATTCAAACTGGAAGCCAGTGAAGCGAAGCCAGTTAAAAATCAAGCAGTGGCATTTTGCACCAGCTGTAGGCGAGCAATGGAGGACTGGCTAATTTCACAAAGAAGCACATTACAGTAATCTAGACGAGATAAACAAACAAACAAACAAGCAAATAAATAAATAAATAAACTCATTGAGTACATATGTTGTAAATAAATGTTGATTGATTGATTGATGTTGGAAGCATTGATTTGCATGATAGCAGTGGGCAGAAAAGATCCCCAGAGGTGCTTCCTAGCACACTGCGGTGGAATGAGCCTGTGGCTACAAGTACTCCAAAAGAGTGTCCCTTGGAGGGAATGGAGGGGATTTTTCATGATAGCTTCCAATTTGGGCATCATCCTCTTTTCCACAATAGCTACAGCAGGCTTTCTTGATATGTTTGTTCAGGCATTGTGCTTTCCTTGTGGTCGGGTTGTTTCCCAAAGAGACCACAGCATATTGCACCACACTGGCTACTATGGAGTGGTAGAACATTTCCAGAAGCTTGCTGCACACACGAAAAGACCTGAGTCTCCTTATCAAGTACAGCTAGCTCTGGCCCTTTTTGTACATCACCACTGTGTTGTCAGATCAGTCCAGTCAAGGTACTAGTAGCTCTCCAGAACTTTCACGTCCTCCCTATGAATGGTGACTGATCTCAGAGGCTCCTTGGCACACCTGAAGTCCACCGCCAACTCTTTTGTCTTGCTGATGTTGAGTTGTAAGTTGTTTTCTCTGCACCACAAGACAAAGTCCATGATTTTCCTGTACTCTGACTCATCTCCATAAAGTAGCATATGATGGATAAGTCATCTGAAAAGTTTTATAGATGGCAAGGGCTGGTATTGTGCTGGAAATCAGTTGTGTGGATTGTGAACTGGTAGGGAGACAGGACAGTTCCCTGACGTACTCCAGTATTACTCCACCATAACAGAATTTACCTAACAGAATCAGTTTGTGAACATTTAAAATCTCAATTTAATATTTTATTGGACTCATAAGGAGAATTTAAATAAATGGCCTCAAAAGCATGGTTTTGGGAAAAAAAATCAAATATTTCAAAATCTAAAAATTAAAATCAGTTATATTTTGTGTGTGTTTTTCTGATTTAGACATACTGTCTTACCATTCCTAGTCAATTACATGAAGATATTCCATACTCATATGGAGTGCAGCGGGGTGATTGATCATTTACCTACAAAAAATCAGAAATACATATAATATCATCAGTAACAATATGACACTGGTCTCCACCTGATGTCATTAACCTCTCATTTTGAGCCATCTTTAAAGTTTTTGCTGCCAAGTCCTAGAAATACGTCCTTCAATTAGAATTAGTATAGAAAACAATCAAATAAATAGAAAGATTCAATTCATAGACTGAAGCGTCAGACATCTGTAATTGGTCTGTTCTACAAAAATAAATAATTTTTAAGGTCTAAATCAAGTCATAAAATGGTTAACATTCATGAAGCACTGTTATTGATTATTGTATTTTTGTAAGGGGGCCATTCCTGCAGATGCTGATACTTTATAATTAAAATTCCTTTAAACACTAGTGTAAAGCTAAAGCTACAACTGGTGCAATGCATGACAAAACAGGAGAAGAAAAGTGGTGCCTAATTTTGGTAACCTATTATGAAGTCTTTCTCTTGCATTTATTTAAATCATCATTATTACTATGATTCACAGTGTGAAATTAATTCTTGAGATATTGGCTACTGACTTTCTTAAAATGAGGTGTCAAAACAGTGGAGGGAGAATTCTGCACTCCATTTTTCCCACTGGTTATGCTTTAAACATCTGAAAGGGTTTCCAGCAGCCATACCACATGCACTTCAGAACAGGTCATCCACCTGAAGCTAAGCATGTTTAGGCAAGGCCAGTACTTGGATTGGAGAGCATCTTGGAAAAGCTTGGGTTGCAGCTAGAAGAGGTGCTGATGAGGTCAACGGGGGGTTTGGGGGTATAATTACCCTGAGGTCTAAGTGTAGATCTCAATGCTCCAGTGCAGTAGTGGGGACACTGTGCTTTAAAACTGGTGCAGTCCTTCAGATGAGATGTAAAACCAAGGTCCTGACTCCCTGTGGTCATAAAAGATTCCTAGACATACTTTGTAAAGGGCAGGGTGTATGCTAATGTGCATGCTAAATTGGCCACCACAGTCTGGTCATTCCAGCCCCCTAATTATTCCCTCTCTCTAATTGGCTAGCTCTCTCTCCAGTTTACCTAACATTGAATGTGTGGTGAGCATACTGGAGCAAAAATGGCTGCCGTCGCATCATCCAAGTGGATGTTATACATTAGTGGTGGCTGAATTGGCTCCTCTCTCACTGAAGTGCTTTGAGTAATGACAAAAGAGCTATATAAATGTAAAAAATTATTATTATTACTATAATTTAGCTGTGTAAGCCCATGCTGTAAAAAGCACGGGGTCATAGAAACTATTGAAATCGTCCGAAAAAAATTGAAATGTACAGATGTCAGGTAATTGAAAGAAACTACTCTGGGAATCTCTCTCCTAGGAGGATTCATGTTGCCGACATCCTTGCATCATTCGTGCATTAGCGGCGGGAGGAAAAGTAAAAGGGATACCGTTTTGTCGATGTGCTCACCTCGCTTCTGTATTAGCCGCTAAGCAAGTGACTCTTTCTTCGGAGGTTTTGCTTTGCCGACATGCTGGCCTCGCTTGTGTATCCTCAGAGGTGGAGCTCTTATCCGGACTCCAGCTCTCACTTCCTGGCCAGACAGACACACACACTTCCACGCGTAGAAGTTTTTATATAAGATAGGGAATTACAAAGATTGGGCACCAGGGGCCTCATGTATAAACGGTGCGTACGCACAGAAATGTTGCGTTAGAACTTTTCCACGTTCAAATCGCGATGTATAAAACCTACACTTGGCGTAAAGCCACGCACTTTTCCACGGTACCTCATGCCTTGTCCTACGCAAGTTCTCCGCTCGGTTTTGCAAACTGGCGGCACCCAGCGTCAAAGCAATGGTACTGTTCTTGTGTGATTACTCATTATTTTCATGACGCGGCTTTATAAATACACAGAAACTAATCGCATATTGTTTATTAGTGTAATGCATCTGATTGTAATTAACTCGTAACAATATAATGGTCCAGGGAACAGCCATAGTATTCCAAATACCATAACTGCTTTAGCATTGTTACTCTCACTTCTCCTTCTTCTTCTTCTTCTTTTCTTCTTCTTCTTCTTCTTCTTCTTCTTCTTCTTCTTCTTCTTCTTTCAGCTCCTCCCATTAGGAGTTGCCACAGTGGATCATCTTTTTCCATATTACTCTCACTGCACGATTCGGAGTATTTATATCACTGTATCTGAGTGTGAATCACAGCAGCAGCTGATTGGAAAGAGAATTATCGGTATACAGCTTTAAGGACATGGTGTCTCAGCCAGTGCAAAATGTTTTAAAGCCTTTCCTGTACGGACCTCGCGGTTCAGAAACAGTTTAATCCCAAGAACTTTAAATGCACTCAATCAATTTCTCCTTGTAGAACGGTTTGTACTTATAAGTACAATCACCCCACTGTAAACTTGTACTACAGTTATAATATCGCACAACCTGAGCCACTTTATAAAGGGTGTATTCACATATGATGACGATATCATTTTTAAGGTGAAAAATATGTTTGTTAAATTATACACATAAAACTTTAACTTCATTTAAATAATCTATATTCTTCACTGGGAGTGTCGTGAAGGATAGAATAATTAAACATGTACTACGAAGATATTTCAATGTTCTTTAAACGTTTTGAAGAATCGGCGCTAAGCTTACAGATGGCTTAACGTCTATTACAGAGCTGATTGTATGGCAATCGGTTACTTGGGGAAAGAAAAGCAAGGACTCTTGGGCGCACCCAATATATATTGAATATAAAACAGAAAGAGAAAATAACAACACAGCTAAAAACGCAGCGACAAATTTCGACAAAAGATAAATGCTTGTCATGAGCACGAGGCTCATGAAACACATGTTTAATAATGTGCTTTAGCTCCTATCATCATGAAAATGATATCACGTATACCTCTCAGTATTTTAGTTATTCAGAGAGCTGTAATGTCACAAATGTAATGGACTCTGTGTCCAGTTGGAGGAAGAGAGTCAGTTTAAGAAGCAAGTAGTGATTCACACACATAGATCACATACGATTAGAAGATCAAATACAAAACAAAGCATTTAACGTGCTACTTTAATTACGATGTAATTTTGAGAAACTGATTAATTAAACGATTTTAAGATGAAGTTTATAATGTTCTACTCAATGACAAAATAAACTACGCGATTAAAGTGGAAAATTCGAGATTAAAGTTGACATTTCGTGCTTTTTCCCCACCGTGTGCCTTTTTTCTCTGTACCCTAATAAACTTTCATATGACACTCAGACAGTGGGCTTACAACTCTTCTTTTCACGGCAACTTTGATATGTGACTTCTTTTTTATTTCCGGCACTGTGCGATTTTGTGAATGTGAGCTTTCAAGTTTCTCCAACACGCTATGTCACTCGATCAACTTCATTTTGTTGATTATACCACGGTTTATTTGAACAAATAGTATGTTTTTCCTTTGCCTCCACTTGGTATTCGCTGAAATTCTTATATTTTCCCCGTGCTTTTCCCATTGTCTTTTCACAGAAGTCTGTGCTTAAGGGCGATTTATATTGATTTGCATATTCAAATAGGCGTAATTCTGGGAGGATTTGGGGCGTTACATAATGCGCGTGCATGAGCGTTAGTTTTCACGCTGATCGGGATTTATGTAACGGAAGGACGTGGAAGTTGGAGTACGCACAGATTCCTGCATCTGGATTTTTCTGTGCGTAAGCACATTTCGGCTTTTGTGCTTACACCATGTTATAGTGCGAGTTCTACGCACGGCGTTATACATGAGGCCCCAGGTGATAAATATTTGCAATTTGTTGCTCTAAGTGTATTGGATTTTTTTGTAGAAAGCAAAGGGTGATTTATATTTGGTAAGTTCAAAAAATTTGCAAAATCAAGGGGGAAAAGTAAGTATTATGTCAGAGTGAATTATGAAGTGTCTGGAGAGAGTAAATATAGTGTTTGTAGAGACAAGGAGAAAAGCCGAGACAGAGATAGCGAGTGAAAGGGAGGGTGCCACAAGTACACTGTGAAAATGAATGTATAGCATAAAGGATAAAGGGGTCTAATTAGGGAAGGGCAGCAAAATTTCATTAGTGTATTGAAATGAAAATGTGTTATTTCAGCTTAACATCTGCCTCTGACCCACCTCACGTCACATGGGAAATGGTTCCATATTACAAGGTGCATAGTTTAATTAAATAAGCTAATCACCAGTGTCATCTGCATCATTTTTACATTATAAGGGGACTTTGGTTCAATGAAGGTCAATATTTGAATGTCATTTGTTTTTATTATGTTGACATTAGATATGAAGGCAAAGAAACAATATGGGAGATGAGTGTCATTTATAGTACTGTTGCAAATAATGGATATTATTCAGTGACAAAACCAAATGTAATCTTGTTGGTTTGACAGTTCAGGGTGCTTTACTGGAACAGGGTATCTGGTTCACTGAAGTATTGTAAGAGCACAATGGTTATATGGATACAATAGGGTTTTTTTTTTTTAATGTCTGCTTTCCCCCATTGTATTTTGGTCTGTGTTTTTATTAAGGGTCATAGAAGTGTGGGTTAGGTTTGCTTTATATTTAAAGGTGGAAAACTGCTGCATTAAAACTGAGCTAAAGGTAAGCAGAGAAGTGTTGCATGAAAAACTGACTGAGAACAACAAATGGACTGAATAATCTATGCCCAGGCCAAAGCTATCATGCTCAATAATATAAACTACAGATTACCGGAGATGACAGAGTTTACCTGCGTTCAGGGAGTCTTTACCTAATATTATGTGCATACGTTGTGAAGGTCAGCAGGGTACAGAGGTTTTTATTTTTGTGCAATCCAGAAGCTGGTTGGGACCACTGCCCAGATGGGAAGACACTGTGCTCTCCGGGGCTTTGTTGGGACTACTGCCTGAGACAGACACAAAGCAGTTATCTGGGTACTTGAGATCCCATCTCAGATGGATTTGTAATGGTGACTTAAAGAAGAGTAGTGACCGCATAATAATACATCGACCATGCAGAAGTACCAGGAAGCTATTCTTTGGTTGTAACCACATGTAGGTGCACCTGGCCCTTTAAGTAAACATTATGTAGGCTTGCCAAAAGGTCAGTGATGACCTTTAACCAGTTTGCTATGACCTCCAGAAGTAGTTAAGGACTACACTTTAAAAGCAGCCTCCTTCCTAAGCAAGATGTACTTGGAATTGGGAATAAAATGGAGGCAAGAGCACACCTGGTGAGGAAATAGAGAAGGAGGACAGAAACATGCCAATATCATTGGTTATAGAGAGGAGGAGGAAGGTAGGCCTGGCACCTCCAAAACTGTTACAGACTGTGAAGTCGAATTCACCTGCTGTGACTTAAATGGCTATTCAAATCGCACAAAAACATTTCCATACATGGAAGAAGAGAAGGGAACCATATACACTGTAATAGGTGGTGCACCCAATATTGGTCCTGGTCATGGTCAGACAGAGGTGAAGTCTCCAACTGGATTTGAGTTGATGGTCACTACTGCAGGAGCCCAAGAATTGGTGAACAGAAGCATAATCCCCATAGGCTATGAACATGGATATCGGCATAGATTCTGGAAGGGCCAATGTAATTACAGTTCTCTTAAGTTTTAAAATAGGAAAAGATCTTGGAAAACTACAAGGGATGTAAGAGGAGGATGTCTGGTACTTGGCTATATCATTATTGTCACATGTGCAAAATGCTTTGAAGTTCTTACTTGCATGTGCTAATCAACATGCAGCACATCACCACCAGTGGAGTAGCTAGAATTTTTGTCATCCGGGTTGGTCTTTGAGTTTGACACCCAAAACCGTCCACACCCGCCCCATACCCACCTTACATATCATACAAAAAATTAAAAACAATAAAATTTTAACTGCATTTTTAATCATTAATTACGATTGAGATATTTCAGTAATGCCCCTTCATTCTTTTTCAACTCTTTCAGGGGTAATGTTGATTTTTGTCAAAAGGAGACGTTGATGATGGTAATCGATTGCAAACGGTGACAAAACCTACTGTTATATTTTAGTTGGTCTCTCATTGCTAGAAGGAAAGTTAGATTCATTGGTTTGACCGAGATTCCTGTACTCGCGTGAATAGCAAGGCGCAGACAACAACAAAAATGGCACTGACATCTGGCGAGAGATGAAAGTGGATGTGTAAAGCAAAATACTCCGTGGACGACGTTTTGAATATTCTTATCTCTGAACTGTACTGTGACATGTCGGATTCCGATTTTGATACAAGTGGTCGAAAATGAATGTAAGGTTCCAGCTTCAGCTGATTGGTCCCCAGCTAATAGTGGTACTGGCAATGTTCGCCAGGTAGGACTGCCACTTAACAATGATAAGAGGTAGAAACCAGATTGCAATGCACTGCGACCGTGACCGCCGCACAAAGACAGCCTGGCAGCAAGCCTGCTGCACATTCTTAGCAAATTGGCAGCTACAGCATGCAGCAACAGACATTTATGTTGATTTCTGTGTGAAACCATTGCTTTTCAAAAACTGTCTTTGGGAAAAACATTCAGCCTTCAAAGAGTTAATACTTCTTCCATCACCTTTTTGTTTTATCTAAAAGCAGCACACCTCTCTTTTGTTCGCTTCATCTTAAGATTGAGAGAATAATAAAATATTAATAATGAGATTGAATGGTTTGTCCCTTTTCATTGGAATAAGTCAATGAAGAGAGTCTTTGATCAGAGTAAGTCAGTGGTGAGAGTCTTCAGTCAGAATAAATTGGTGAAATGGTCAAGATTTGTGTTTGTAAGATATAACTTTGCGACTCATGTATTTGTCCCAGTTTTTTTTAATCATTAAAAATGGTGTAATTTTGACATAGATAACACACATTAGCTTGCCAAAGTTCAGCCATCCATTATCCAACCCGCTATATCCTAACACAGGGTCACGTGGGTCTGCTGGAGCAAATCCCAGCCAACACAGGGCGCAAGGCAGGAACAAATCCTGGGCAGGACACACACACACACACTAGGGACAATTTAGGATCACCAGTGCACCTAACCTGCATGTCTTTGGACTGTGAGAGGAAACCAGAGTACCTGGAGGAAACCCACATCAGACACGGGGAGAACATGCAAATTCCACGCAGGGAGGACCCGGGAAGCAAACCCAGGTCTCCTTACTGTTAGGCAGCAGCGCTACCACTGTGCCACTGTGCCGCCCCTTGCCAAAGACCTATCAAATAAAATTGTCACAGTCTAGTACTATAGTTTATTATAAAGTGCCACCTTGGGTGAACTGCCTTGATCCCACCTTCCTTCCCTGCGAATGGGCACCATGATTAATAAGTATAACAACCTTATGGCAAAATTTCTATATTTCTTACCTGAAAAATCTCAGAACACGGTTTACAAAACTGTTTACCATTAGGGCTCATTAGCACTCTGTTCATTGCTATTTTTTATTTATTATGGTTAGTTTTTAATTTTTGTGTTTTTGACCTGGCAACTTCAAATTATTTCAGTCATCCAAGATGGCGATCGTATTGTGAGAACATGGGGTATTGCCATATAGAGAACATCCTATGTTGGCAAATCATTGTCATGAGATCTAGACTGTCATTTGAAGGCTTTATTTAGATCAGCATCTCTTTGGTTCTGTGTGTTACACACTCTGTCTCTTGAATTAATATGTTCCTTTTTTTTTAAAGAATCTTATACATCTCTGACTGGTTTTTCTTTATTTGTTTTGTTTAACTCATTAGATTTGTTTTTGATTTTCTGTTTTATTGTTTGTTGATTTGAGGCTGTTCGTCTTTTCATTATTTTTAGGATTGTTTTGTACTTTTAAAAGATCTAGTGTACTTTTAAGCAGACCACCTTTTTCCACACAAAATCAGAATTTTTTAGAATCAAGCAATAAATCCTCAGTACTTTACACATTTTTAACTACTTGTTTAAGGCTAGTGCTTAACAGAGCTTGACTAAGCTGCTGTTCTTTGCTTTTTAACATTTCTTCTGCATATGGTAATAGTAATAAGGACAGGTCAGTGCCAGGTCAGAAAAAACAAGTCACAAGACACAGTTATTAATATTTTAATATTGCTAAGACAAATTTTTCCTTTTAACCAGTTTTTAGGTCACATTTTTTCTAGTTTTGAGCTTGAAATCAGTAAAAGGACCCTAAATTTAATCTGTTTAAGATGAAACTTTGTAGTCATTTATATATTTCCCCATATTTAATGCATAGTAGAAAAAGTTAAACATCTCGTAATTTTCATAGATGCTAAAAACATTTACCACCTTACAATGCATTTCGGGTCAATTTTGCCCCACCATTAACTTTAATGAATTATCTACTGCATTTAGGGTAGTTTATTTGTTCACATCTCATAGAACATTACAAATACCATCTTAATCATAAGTGCCCTGACTTTACAAAAATCTATCTATCTATCTATCTATCTATCTATCTATCTATCTATCTATCTATTTATGAATCATATAGTGCCTTTCATATCTATCTATCTATCTATCTATCTATCTATCTATCTATCTATCTATCTATCTATCTATCTAAATAAAGCACAGAACAAATGTACTGACATAGCCAGTTTAGAAAGTGAGCAGAATTCAGATGCAAATGTGTTATGTTGTGCAGATGTACTTTTAGGTTATATCATGTACAGTACTACTTGTCAGCAAAGAGTGTGGTGTGGTATCTAGCAGGTATTTTTATATTTCCTACCACATATCAACCTAAACAGGCTTAGGTATAACGGGAGTTCTGACCTAACAATGTATATTTTTTGGATTCTCCATTACTTACATAAGCTGCTGTCACATATACACCTCAGTATACACCCACCTGTTGGCATTAAGTGACTTAAGCCTACTTGTTTCTCTGTTTTCACTCTCCTTGGCCTTTGGGGGTCTCCAGTAATTGACTGTGCTCTGGTGGGAGGTGGGGGGCTGGGCTCATTTCCCACTCAGCCTCATACAGAGCAGATTGAGGCAGTTAGAATTTTCAGTTTGCTTCCTAGTAGCCTCTCAGCAGGGGTGATTCTCAGCCTATTAGAGAGACCCCTCCTGCTAGAGCCCTGTATTTCTATATGACACAGCCGAGTGAACATACAAGGCAGAACAAAACGATGACAATTGGTGACAAATGGACTGCATGGCATCCCATGTCACTGTGGCCCCAAGAGACCATGGCTGGCAAAGACCAAGGGAACCAGTGGCCGTCAATAGCCCAGCAGGGTGTGTGGCACAGGTGGTCAAAAATCGATACAAATCTGTGCTCTGATTTAACCTGACAGTGTAGATGCAAAGAAAAGTGTGGGAATTCGTATAGCGGCTCTAAATTGAATGATAGATGAGCTGAGCAGCAGCTCTCCAATAGGGGGACAGATGACATTATTCAGGCCTGCTGTCAGTAGCTGTGTTTTCATGGATAACTACGGATTTTTTAATACTCGATGGCCAACATTGCATCCATAAGGTTATGGAAACTAATTAATAGCATTTACTGTGCAGAATTGCTGTGAGTTACAAAATCGTAAAATAATAGAATATTACAACTGTAATAAGTCTGCTAATTTTCTTCCTGTAATAAGTATTCAATGTACATTTGTATGTGGTTTATTTAAAGAAAATTCAGAATTCAGCAAGTATTTCAATTATTTTCACTCTGGCACTGTAATCCATTATCAATTTTTTGGTTTGTTTTTACAGACAAAGGATCTTCTTTATTATAAAACTAATGCTGTTTGTTTTTGAACCAGTAGCAAATTTAACACCTTTGATATTTGTTGAGTGTCTTAAAATTTAATTACCTTTATCTTTTTTACCAACATTCTTTCTGTACGTATAAATGACTAAAAATCTTATTGCATTATCACAATGTTACACTTGTCATTGGAGTGTTGTCCAGATGTCACAACAACCCAGTATAATGTAATAAGTGTGTTTACTGAAAAAAACAAAACAAACCAAAATAAACTTGACCCACCTTCAGGACTGGTGCTATGTATATATAACAGTTAATTGTTGATTGAGCATTTATCTGAATGAAATAATGCAATATACTATAGATATGCCATTTACTTCCCATTATTGTGTTCACCCTCATTTCAGCCAACCCCTCAACCTGTTCTGAGTGAAAGGTCAGCAATTGACTACAATTAGCCAGAGAAATGGAACAAGGTCCTGTGTTCAAAAAATACTTTTTAACTGTAACACAGCTGTCAACTAGTTTAAGCTCATAAAACAGACAACCGTAGAGTTCTTTTTTCAGACATATTGTACTTTTATTTTTTTGCTTCACCCATTCACAGATATTCATTTAGTCAAGGACAAAATTGTGCCAGCTACCTGTGGGTATCAAATGGCTGATGGACTGGCTGAAGGATAATTAATCTCTCATTCCCTCCATCACATCATACTCATCATTTTCTTCCTACATTTTTCTGCTGAGGGTTGAGGTAGCAACAACTTTCTCCAAATCTTACAAAATGTTCATAGCTTTTTTTTTAATTATCTGCAACAACTGTTGTCTTTTAAGGATTCTGAATTATTCAGTGTATACAAATGTTAAATGATTAACAGCTTTGAGGAAAGGAAAACACTTTATAACACAATTGTTTTTTATTATTATTATTATTATTATTATTATTATTATTATTATTAGTAGTAGTAGTAGTAGTAGTAGTATGGTACATTTCACCTCTGTTGCACTCCTGCTCAGTCATATATCTTAGTGCCAGCCCACTTTCCCCCTCGTGTGAAATGCTTACAGCCTGCATTGCTAAAGGGTTAAGCGGGGCAGCTGGCCGCCAAATGCCTGTGAAAGTATGTAGTGAAACGTGCTGGCAGAATCAGCTGTCATTCTGAACAATGGAGGGAAGCCAGTCAAGCACACACATAGATTCAAACACGTGCACACACGCACACTCTGGGCCCAGCACTTAGTCGACCACAGGCACAACAATACAACCCCCCTCCCAATCCCCACACAATATCCTGCCCCATTAGGACCTAGCTAAAGAATTAAGCTGCTATGATGCATGCAGGCTGAACTGGTGGAGGTTTTGTAGCGCTCTGCTGATCACATCGACAGTCACGGTTTCTCCTACAGAGCCTGATTAAATTGTGTTATATAATTACTTGCATGGTGCATGTCAAAATGCTGAAAGAAAGAAAGAAAGAAAGAAAGAAAGAAAGAAAGAAAGAAAGAAAGAAAGAAAGAAAGAAAGAAAGAAAGAAATTGTTATATTAATCAGTATTACTGGACAGTTTTACAATCGTTTGAAACAACTGAAGTGACTATTCTTTAAAATTTAAGATCTAGTCTGCCCATACAGAATTCATGTACAATAATTACACTTTGTTATGTCTTGTGTTATTTACAATCACTACAAAGTACATGTAGATATACAATAGATCTACAGTCCTTACTGTGTAAAGCACTAATTCATAAAGACAAATCATGATTAGATCTAATATGTAACTACATAAAATACAAATGTATCAATTAGATTACTTAAAACATATAACCAATTACAGCTTTTTCATTCATTTCTTATACCTGCTAGAAACAATATAATTACTTCAAATACTTATACTGTAATGTAGTTAGAGCCTAATTGTGTTGAAATGAAGAACGATTTCATATTTAATGCCTGCTGTGGTTAATCTCCACATGGCAGCAAATCCAGTTTTCAAGCTCACAAGCCCACTGGGCACGCAAGGAACTTTGGCAGATGAGCAAAAAAAGATCTTTTATTATTTTGGATGGGTAATGCTACTGCAATCACTTGTAGATGAGACTGTCACTTGTTGATAAGAGGTTCACACAGCCAACACTGTTAGGCTCTTGATAGAAATAAATTCTTGCTCTCTGAAGCCCCGATGTTGAGAGTGGAATGGGCTTAATCTTCTATAGCTGGACGGATAACATTGTTGTTATCTGTGAAGATATCATTGTTATTATATTACTACAGAATTGCATGCCAAATACTGTGGAGAGAGATTTCTCATTATTCACTAAAATTATGACACAGAACTGAGGTGCAAGAGGGCCACAGCTACTGTAAGGTTATAAAAATTATGACCTCTTCCTGTCATCTTCATGACTCTTTAGACCAGCTGGACTAATTGCATTTTCTCCATTTTAATTCATGCTTCTTTTTGTTGTTTAATTATAACAGATTCAGTATACAAAGGATTTGTAATCATTCTGAGAGGCTTGGTAATATGTCCCATTCTGTTCAATTAGCTCTTGAATTTCTGGGAACTTTTGGTGAAATGACAACAGCCTGACCAGCAGAGGAGCAGTGTACCCACCATTACTTTCAGCTGCCCATTGCAAAGAGCACTGGGGTCAAATGAAATGAGGGAAATTGAAAGTAGTCCATAAACAGGAAGTCTGCTCGAACAGAAGTGCACTTTTGAATTGAAGACCTGCAATCCCTCTCATTTATTGGTGAAGAGTCCTGTCTTCAGTTCAAGAACAATACCCCATGTAAATGGGCTTCCTGTTTGTGGAGTACTTTCATTTTCCAGAAGTATTTATTTTCCAAAATTTAGCAACAAATGCATGCATTTTGCATGTTGTGAGCATACAACTGGGTGACTTCAAATGTGGATTATGATTTTTTTTTATATTGTTTTCTGTTGTCCAGTACTAGTCACAATAGGCTCCCATTCTATCGGACATGTTGTTATAGTATCTGCATTCTCCACAAAAATATAAGAATAAACTTTTCTCTTGGCCATCACTATAAACTAAATGGGGTAACATACAGTGGGTACGGAAAGTATTCAGACCCCCTTCAATTTTTCACTCTTTGTTATATTGCAGCCATTTGCTAAAATCATTTAAATTAATTTTTTTCCCTCATTAATATACACATAGCACCCCATATTGACAGACAAAAAATAGAATTGTTGGAATTGTTGCAGATTTATTAAAAAAGAAAAACTGAAATATTACATGGTCCTAAGTATTCAGACATTTTGCTCAGTATTTAGTAGAAGCACCCTTTTGAGCTAATACAGCCATGAGTCTTCTTGGGAAAGATGCAACAAGTTTTTCACATCTGGATATGGGGATCCTCTGCCATTCCTCCTTGCAGATCCTCTCCAGTTCTGTCAGGTTGGATGGTAAACGTTGGTGGACAGCCATTTTTAGGTCTCTCCAGAGATGCTCAATTGGGTTTAAGTCAGGGCTCTGGCTAGGCCATTCAAGAACAGTCACAGAGTTGTTGTGAAGCCACTCCTTCATTATTTTAGCTGTGTGCTTAGGGTCGTTGTCTTTTTGGAAGGTAAACCTTCAGCCCAGTCTGAAGTCCTTTGCACTCTGGAGAAGGTTTTTGTCCAGGATATCCCTATACTTAGCCACATTCATCTTTCCCTCGATTGCAACCAGTCGTCCTGTCCCTGCAGCTGAAAAACACCCCCACAGCATGATGCTGCCACCCCCATGCTTCACTGTGGGACTGTATTGGATAAGTGATGAGCAGTGCCTGGTTATCTCCACACATACCGCTTAGAATTAAGGCCAAAAAGTTCTATCTTGGAGTTTGCTAAAAGACACCTGAAGGACTCTGAGATGGTGAGAAATAAGATTCTCTGGTCTGATGAGACCTAAGGACCTCAGACTGGGCCAAAGGTTTGACTTTGACTTATATTTAAATTTTTTAGTTTTTCTTTTTTAATAAATCTGCAACAATTTCATAAATTCTATTTTTTGTCTGTCAATATGGGGTGCTGTGTGTACATTAATGAGGGAAAAAAATAATTTAAATGATTTTAACAAATGGCTGCAATATAACAAAGAGTGAAAAATTGAAGGGGGTCTGAATACTTTCCGTACCTACTGTATACTGTAAACGCTAACCCCGACACAGACAGGCGCTGGAGGCACAAGTACAAAAAGCACACGTGATTTATTTACAGTTCCGTGTCCTCAACAGCTCAAACACACACTTTCTTTCCTTTTTTCTTCTTTCTTTGTCTCTCACTCTTTCTTTTCTCCCAGTCCTTCTTTCTCTCTTTCTCCTCCACTCCTCCTCAGCAAGCTTCGTCCTCCTCCTCCCGACTCTGGCTCCCAGAGTAGTGTCTGCTGGTCCCTTATATAGGGCATCTGGAAGTGCCAAATGTGGTAGAAGAGCTGTTCTCTCAATAACTGTAGCACGCCCTGGAGGCACCCACAGATTCCAACAGGGTTGCACCAAACTCCAACTCCCATGAAGCCGAGGCACCACTATAACCCATGGGGGCTGCCATCTAGTTTTCTTAGGGAGATAACGCTCTGGCCACACTTGCTCCCCTGGTCCTCCCAGCATGGAGGCGTCCTGACTGGGCAGGGGCCCTGACCATCCTCCAGTCCTTTTCAGTCAAAATCCTCTTCACTGAAACTCTTACAAATAAGACCTCTGTCTGCTTACCTTGCTGTTTGTTTGTTTTTATTTGCATGTTCTTCACTCCTAAATTCTGCAGTTTCTTGTGGGTGACTTTTGCTGAACTACAAACTTTAATTTTAATTTTCTAACCAGCTGAGAACTACTTATATCATTACATTCTGAAACCTATTCTATCCAGTTCTGAATTGCAAGGGGATGGAGCATATTCTAACAATGTTTATCATTTAGCAGGAGCCAACCTGGACAAGGTATGCCTGTTCAACCAAAATTCAAATATTTAACATTAATGTTGAGTCATCCTTGCTCTATGCCTGTGACTCATGGAAATGACAAAGCAAACCAGCTCTAAGATGTGAGTATTTGTAAACTGATACCTGAGAAGAACCTGTCAAACATATTGGACTGAATAAATTTCAAATACAGAACTCTGATAAAGAAAAAAGCAGGGCAACACTACGACTGAAATCAAACAATATAAATGAGGTTGGATAGGACATTACTTTCACAGTGGAGACTCAATAGAAATGTGTTTGAGTAGAATCCAAAAGTCCAAGAAGAATGAAAAGACCAGTAAAAGAAGAAATAAAAAACCCGGCTCATGATAAGTCAGAACAGAGAACGTTTTAGAGACCCTATGTTCTTTATAGGAGCTGTAGGAATTATTATTTTCATTATTTACCTGGACTTGCAGCCACAGCATCACAAGGCCAACTTTTCCACATAGAACCAACTTAAAGTCATATATCAATTTAACTTTTATCTTTTAGATGTATGAGGAACCAAAATATCTAACAAAAAACCTAGCTGACATGAGGAGAACATGCAACTAGTGCATAAACAACAGTCAGGTGAGGAATTTGGGTCCAGGATGCTGGAACAATCCACCTAGAATTACTGATGTTGAGCATAATAAAAACCTTTAATTTAATCGAATATTTTAGTAGTGACTTAAGAATTTAAGCAGTACAGGAGGGTGCCTCTTCATGATTTTTGCTCATACTTAGAACTGTAAATTAAAAGGAGAGACAGTGTCCACACAAGTTAGGGAAAGCCCTCAATAATATAAATTTCCATCCCTTTCATGGCATTACTGTTTCTCTTCTCATCTGTTCATTGCTCTCAGAGTGCAGTGTTTTGCAGGGTAAGCCTCATGTAAAAAGATGAAAGCCAAACAGCGTTGATGGAATAACTCACTTTCTTTCAAAAGAGTCAGTACATGGCATTAGAACTCTAAAGGAGTCATCACTTGTGCATTAATTTTGTCAAATGTAAACGATTCACTTACCCACGTAAGTAGCTACGGAGGACCACTGCTGTTGCCTCTGTTTTATGCTGCGGTTATTTTCCATTTTCCCAGACAAATTGAGAACTTTTATATCTCTTAAGGAGAAATTAAAATATTGGAATAATATGGGTAGAAAGTTGTGACAAGATGCCAGAAGCAAATAAGCCATGAAATTTCAACAGGAACCTTTGGGAAAAAAATATTGTGAATGTAAAACAGGAACCTGACTTGGCCTGATCCCTGCAGCTAGTGGAGAGGCTGCGTAGTAGAAATCTTTCAACTGTGGTATATTAGTAAAGTATTTAACACTAACGCTAACATTTTAAAATGGTGTGTGATTACACTTATATAATTTATGATGATATAATATATGGAGCTTACAGGCCTTGTCCTCAGTGTTGCTGACAATGGTTCTGGAGCTCTCTAATGGAAGCTCCATTTTGCTAGGCTTGTTGATAGACATACATGGTCTCCTCTATAAAAAAATAACAGGAAAAACAGAGATGCAGAAAGAAAGGTTCCTTTCTTTCATCTGCATTCCTGAAGGATTCATTTTCATCTTGCAATGCAACCAACAGTTTGCTTTCTGAGTTTTACCTGATAAGTCATGTTAAATCAAAGATGACTTGACATTTCTGTAGGCAAAAAGGTGCCTTGAATTGAAAGACAGATGGCAATAATTCAATCTTTGCAACTGTGATGTACACAACGTTCTGCTAACTGTCAACCCAAAGCTTGGACCCTTATGGACATAAAGACCACAGAGGCCTGGATTTGGCTTCTGGTCCACAGCAGCACACTTTATTGCCTAAAATGTGGCTTGCAACAAAAAGGATGGCTACTGCTCTGTTCTTTGCAACAGGACATTCTGGCATCTCTCTGAATACCCCAGGATGTTCACTAGTTTAGATATGCACTCTTTCAGGCATAAGTTCATTGTAAGCGATTGAGCAAACTTTGGGAAAACTGAGAAGCAGAATAACTTCAAGAAGGGAATTTCTAAAGACAGAAAGAGTTATGCTTTTCCATATGAAATTAATGAAGACAAGATGAAGAGTCAAATAGTGAACTGAGGAAGAAATGTATGCACTACAGACAGAAAAATCCACAGACAAAAGCAATAAAAGTTCTCCCCTCAAACCCAGAACAATGCCATGCAAGTCTACAAGCATCGGACATTATCCGTACCAGATTGGCACTCTAAAACTGTTTTTTCTGTGCCAAGATAAGTTAGAACTCTGAGTAGCTAATAAACAAACAGCTAAAGACCTGCTTTCTCAAGTTTGATTGTTCACGATTAAGTGTGTCAGGTAAACCTCTAGGTTTTACAAGCTTTTAATTAATTTAGGGGTAAAAATCCTTGAATTGCAACAAAGCAATCTAGTCCTCTGTTGTCCACAGAATTGCATTCCAGAAAGAATGAGTTGACCGTGACACTACACTAAAATTTTGAAAGGAATATTAAATGAAAAACCTTAAAACATCATGAAAATCAGCAAATTCCCAAATGAATGAAAAAATTAATTGTTTGTTTCGTTCGTCTCACAGCCCAACAATTATGTTGCCATATAAGTAGTTATATTTCTCTAATCCCTATGTTTGTCAATAAATTGTATTATTATGTTACCTAAAACAATTGTTTTTTAGTTACCTTTATATGAGCCTAATTTCTAGGAACTCTATCTACAGAGAAACTAAAATAATGAGAGGGCCTTACTGAGCTGTCTAATTAACTGTTGGCATTCTCAAAAGCAAAGCTAATATTTAATTAACTGATTGATTAACATCAGTTAATCCATTTCTCTTATTTGCTAAATCTTTTACATGTCAGTTATTCTGAACTGGATTAAGCAGATTTCAAAATATACTGCATTTAATGTATACAGTATGTATCATAGTCAAAGAAAAATGCCATGGAGTTTTATCAGAAAGAGCCTAAAAATATTTTTGAAAAACAGTACATTTCTCCCCAACTAACCTACCTTACTGAAAAATTCCTATTCTAATTGAATGAAACCACTTTTCCAATTTGTCTAAGACATGTATATATACTATTGTGTAAAACATATATAATAATAATAATAACTAATAATTCTTTGCATTTATATAGTGCTTTTCTCACTACTCAAAGCATATATACATATATACACACATATATTATATATATATATATATATATATATATATATATATATATATATATATATATATATATATATATATATATATATATATATATACACATATATAATATATACTGTATATATACATATTGTGGAAGCCGGCACTATATTCAAGGGGAGCATCCCTGGACAGTGCAATACCTCCCCCTGGACGCTAGATGGCCGCCCCCCTGGGCTGGAGTAGTGTTTCCCTCAGGGCTCCCTGGGAATTAGAGTTGGGTGCAGCCCTGTTGGGTCCCGCAGGTCCTGCCAGGGGGTGCTGTGTTTGGGACTCATGAGCCCGTGTTGCTAACAGATTCGTCACACCTGGAAGTGCCGCCAGATCTCAGTGATCAAGCACCTGGAACACTTCCAGGTAACCTATAAAAAGGAGCCAGCAACCACCACTCATCTGCCAGAGTCGGGTGGAGGAGGACAAGGCTGCTGGTGCCAAGGAGAAGAAAGTGCTTGTGCTTTACTGGGGAGTAATAGTGCTTGTGACTGTGTTGTGGCTGGAGGGATTACGGGGAAGACATGCCCTCCAGCTGAAGATAAATAAAAGTCTGGTTATTTACACGTGCCGCCAGTGTCCAATCTGTGTCGGGTCACTATATATATATATATATACTGTATATATTGGCTTCACTTGCCATCCTCCATACCGCTCGTGTATGTGGATTTCACTTTCACCAAACAACAAATTTTTAATTTCTCACAGATAGGCATCTTCTTTCGGAAGAAACACTACTTTTCCCTGATGGCAACACAAATTAGATGATCTACAAGTCTCCAACTAAAAGTTTAAATCTGAACAATAACTACATACTTTAGTCATATCACCTATGTCCATATATCTTTTCTCGTTGTTCCGTTATTTCACCGAGTAATAATTTCTGTTTGTTAGAGCAAATGTAGTCTTTACTATCAGTTGTTTGAGACTTTCGAATTTTAGTATTTTCATAATCTCTAACCTGCTCTGCATGTGTATTGCGGCAATGTTTTTGAACCTTTTTAGGATGTTCTACTTTGTCTTCTACTCTTTGTCTTTTATATCTGACCCTGTTGGAGCTGAGAGTGCAGGAACTGTGTCTGACAATAGCATTCACATGAATGAGAAGCGATTGGACCGTGGGCATGGTTGTAAAAGTTTGAGAGGAGTGTGGGACTTGCCAAAATCTCTTGACAAAAAGTCTTGTCTCGCAGGACCTGAAATTATCTCTTGTGGGAGTTGAAATTATCTCCAAGAAAGTCTCAACCCAGGATTTCCTTTTATAATAGATATACTAAATATATATTTATCTATACTAATAAAAGGCAAAGCCCTCACTTAATTTACTCACTCACTCACTCACTGACTGACTGACTCACTCATCACTAATTCTCCAACTTCCCGTGTAGGTAGAAGGCTGAAATTTGGCAGGCTCATTCCTTACAGCTTACTTACAAAAGTTGGGCAGGTTTCATTTCGAAATTCTACGCGTAATGGTCAAGACTGGAACCTATTGTTCTCCCTATACTGTAATCGACGTTAGCTCGACGGCCATGGGGGGGCGGAGCTGCGTGTGACATCATCACGCCTCCCACGTAATCACGTGAACTGACTGTGACCGCAGTACGTAGAAAAGAAGAAAGAGCTCCCAAAGAGCGCTGCAGAAAAAGACGGCGAATACTTTTTCGCGAGATACAAGTTTAATGAAAAGACACAAGGTATAAACAAGACTTTGGATCACTTTGTAATGGAGTTCAAATTGCTGTAGTGAGAAACTTTTAAGTGCCGGGTCTTAGCTAACATTAAAAAAAGCCATGGACATCGCAACATCACACAAGAGAGCAGCTCACGTGAACTAACTGAACGCAATACGAGTGATCACTTCCATGCATCAAACCAGTTCAAAAAACACATTATACAATTGACAAGACAGGAAAAGAATATGCTCCGAGCTGAGCTCCACAGCTAACACGGTCTTGTGAAAGCAACTTCATCATGCTGCCACCAAATACTCACAGAAAAATCCACAAGTTAATACACACGCTGTCTCTAGAGTATCTCCACACTCAATATATTCCTTGCATCCACGTTATACCCTCTGATCTCCCATTTCAATTCAGATGCCTCCAATTTCCAGTAAGGCTCTGCTGCACGATGACAAGTAATAAGTCTCAGGGACAGACCCTACAAAACGATGGCATTGATTTCAGGCAAGATTGCTTTTCTCTTGGACAACTATATGTTGCATTCTCAAGAGTGAGCTCGTGCAGCTTCGTCATATTACAACCGGAGTGCAGCCAGAAACTTTTAAGTGCCAGGTCTTAGCTAACATTAAATAAAGCCGTGGACATCGCAACATCACACAAGAGAACAGCTCACATGAACTGACTGCACGCAGTACGAGTGATCACTTCCATGCATCAAACCTGTTCAAAAAACGCATTACACAATTGACAAGGTGATGGCTTTATATGTCATTCATTTATAAAACAGCGGAGAAGCTGTGAAAAGGCTGTTTCACAAAAAAACAGTGGAGCGTCTTATATGAGCAGGCAGTCAGATAAAGAAGGGAATCAATAAATATCTATATAGTCGTAATAAACAAGCAAAAAATAACGTACAAGCTGCGGATTAAATAAAGAAAATGGTACCTGAACAGTAAAGTAAGTCTTGAATAGCTACACAATAACTATAAGAATCATAATAAACGAACAATAAAACAGTACAGAAACGCGAAGCAAGGAGAAACGATGGCCTTATATGGTGTTCGTTTATAAAGCAGCGGAGAAGCTGTGTGAAGGCAGTTACACAAAAAAACAGCAGAGCGCCACACTCTGAATGTATTCCTGGCATCACCGTTATACCCTCTGATCTTCCATTTCAATTGAATTGCCTCAAATTTCCAGTAAGGCTCTGCTTCGCGATGACAATTAATAAGTCTCAGGGACACACCCTACAAAAGGTTGCCATTGATTTGAGGCAACATTGCTTTCCTCCTGGACAAAACTATACGTTGCATTCTCAAAAGTTATATATATAATAAATGAACCAGACACCGTGGTGCAACATGAGAGGCTTTGCCTCTAGCGCTGATGTCCGAGGTTCGATTCCCGAGAAGGGGGTACAGTGAGTGTGTACTGCCTGATGAGCCTAGAATTAGGGCAAAACATGTGCCGCGTACTGTTTGCATTATTTGACAGTAAAACTATTTCAATATATTCAATATAAATATATCAGCGCTTCCCGATTCATTTTACCCTCGTACTCCCTTGGTTTGAGAAGAAGTATTAAAAAATATGAGGTTAACACAGAAAAACAGATCACCAATTTATGAATAATGAATATATTTTATTCGCCATCAATAATTGTTTTGGTAAAGCCATACTCAGTGTAATCCTCTTTCTATGTTATAATTTTTCCGCGACTAGCCATGATTAAATGAACAGTAAAAAAGTAAGAGCGATGCGAGGGTGACTTATTAAGGTAGGCAGGCGACAGCTCAATAGCTCGAATTTGGATATAAGTAGGTTCTATTTAGTCGCCAGAAATATCTTTGGTAGGAATGGAAGTTGAATTTAGTCTTTAAATTTCTATGGTGAAGAAAAGTTTATGCAATGATGACTAAATTTAACTTACATTCCTACTAAACATATTTCTGTCGACCAAATAAAAATTGCTTATATTCAAAATTTAAATAGAACTTGAACAGATACGATAGTTCATAATACCCACGCAGCACTAAGTGCATGTAAGAGCAGGAGTCATCCGTTTTAACAAGCAGCGTATTGCACTGATACGAAATAGCCTGACCATTTAATTATTTAGGAATGGATAGATAAATTAAGATTTTGTACAAATAATGTTTTTAATTTTTCTTCCTCCATGGATTCTGGCACCCCCAGCAACAGCTGCTCGCACCCCAAAGGAGATATATATATAAACTGCTCAAAAAAATTAAAGGAACACTTTGAAAACCCATCAGATCTCAATGGGAAAAAGAAATCCTCCTGGATATCTATACTGATATAGACTGGGTAATGTGTTAGGAACGAAAGGATGCCACATCGTTTGATGGAAATGAAAATGATCAACCTACAGAGCCCTGAATTCAAAGACGCCCCAAAATCAGAGTGAAAAAATTATGTGGCAGGCTAGTCCATTTTGCCAAAATTTCATTGCAGCAACTCAAAATTGTACGCAGCACTTTGTATGGCCCCTGTGTTCTTGTATACATGCCTGACAACATCGGTGCATGCTTCTAATGAGATGGCAGATGGTGTTGTGGGGGATCTCCTCCCAGATCTGGACCAGGGTATCACTGAGCTCCGGGACAGTCTGAGGTGCAACCTGGTGGCATTGGATGGACCAAAACATAATGTCCCAGAGGTGTTCTATTGGATTTAGGTCAGGAAAGTGTGGTGGCCAGTCAATGGTATCAATTCCTTCATCCTCCAGGAACTGCCTGCATACTCTCACCACATGAGGCCAGGAATTGTCGTGCACCAGGAGCCACTGTACCAGCATAGGGTCTGACAATGGGTCCAAGGATTTCATCCTGATACCTAATGGCAGCCAAGGTGCCTTAGTCAAGCCTGTAGCGGTCTGTGTGACCCTCCATGGATATGCCTCCCTAGACAATCATTAACCCACCACCAAACTGCTCATGCTGAATGATGTTACAGGCAGCATAATGTTCTCCATGGCTTCTCCAGACCCTTTCACTTCTGTCACGTGCTCAGGGTGAACCTGCTCTCATCTGTCAAAAGCACAGGGCACCAGTGGTGCATCTGCCAATTCTGGTATTCTATGGCGAATGCCAATCGAGCTCCATGCTGCTGGGCAGTGAGCTCAGGGCCCATTAGAAGACATGGGGCCCTTGGGTCACCTTCATGAAGTCTTTCTGGTTGTTTGGTCAGAGACATTCACACCAGTGGCCTGCTGGAGGTCATTTTGTAGGGCTCTGGCAGTGCTCATCCTGTTCCTCCTTGCCCAAAGGAGCAGATACTGGTCCTGCTGATGGGTTATGGACCTTCTATGGCCCTCTCCAGCTCTCCTAGAGTAACTGCTTGTCTCCTAGAATCTCCTCCATGCCCTTGAGACTGTGCAGGGAGACACAGCAAACCTTCTGGCAATGACACGTATTGATGTGCCATCCTGGAGAAGTTGGACTACCTGTGCAACCTCTGTAGGGTCCAGGTATCGCCTCATGCTACTAGTAGTGACACTGACTGTAGCCAAATGCAAAACTAGTGAAGAAACAGTCAGAAAAGATGAGGAGGGAAAAATGTCAGTGGCCTCCACCTGTTAAACCATTCCTGTTTTGGGGTCATCTCATTGTTGCCCCTCTAGTGCATCTGTTGTTAATTTCATTAACACCACAGCAGCTGAAACTGATTAACAACCCCCTCTGCTACTTAACTGACCAGATTAATATCCCATAAGTTTCATTGACTTTATGCTAAACTCTGATTAAAAAGTGTTCCTTTAATTCTTTTGAGCAGTATATATATATATACTCAGCAAAAAAAGAAACGTCCTCTGACTTTCAACTGTTTTTACTTTCAGTAAACTTAATGTGTAAATATTTGTATGAACACTAAAAGAGTCAACACCATAAGACATAAACTAAAAATGTTTCACAATGTGTCCCTGAATGAAGGGAGGCTCAAAATCAAAAGTACCAGTCAGTATCTGGTGTGGCCACCAGCTGCTTGAAGTACTGCAGTGCATCTCCTCCTCATGGACTGGACCAGATTTGTCAGTTCTTGCTGTGAGATGTTACCCCACTCTTCCACCAAGGCACCTGCAAGTTCCTGGACATTTCTGGGGGGAATGGCCCTAGCCCTCACCCTGCGATCCAACAGGTCCCAGACGTGCTCAATGGGATTGAGATCTGGGCTCTTCGCTGGCAATGGCAGAACACTGACATTGCTGTCATGCAGAAAGAGCACTTTTTGCCACTCCTGTCTGGTCCAGCGAAGGTGGGTTTGTGCCCATAGGCGGCGTTGTTGCTGGTGATGTCTGGTAAGGACCTGCCTTACAACAGGCCTACAAGCCCTCAATCCAGCCTCTCTCAGCCTATTGCGGACAGTCCGAGCACTGATGGAGGGATTGTGGGTTCCTGGTGTGACTCGGGCAGTTGTTGTGGCCATCCTGTACCTGTCACGCAGGTGTGATATCTGATGTACCGATCCTGTGCAGGTGTTGTCACACGTGGTCTTCCACTGCAGGGTGATCAGCTGCCTTCTTGTCTCCCTGTAGCGCTGTCTTAAGCGTCTCACAGTGCGGAGATGGCAATTTATTGCCCTAGCCACATCACCAGTCCCCATGCCTCCCTGCAGCATGCCTAATGCACGTTCACGCAGATGAGCAGGGACCCTGGGCATCTTTCTTTGGGTGTTTTTACAGTCGGTAGACAAGTCTCTTTAGTGTCCTGCGTTTTTAGAACTGTGACCTTAAATGCCTACTTTCTGTAAGCTGTTATGGTCTTATTGAGCATTCCACAGGTGCATGTTAATTAATTGATTATGGTTAATTGAAAATGCATGGAAAACACTGTTTAAACCCTTTACAATGAAGATCTGTAAAGTTATTTGGATTTTTAAAACATTATTGTTGAAATACACAGTCCTGAAAAAGGAATGTTTCTTTTTTTGCTGAGTATATATATATTGTGACAGATTTAAGGTTTTCCTCATACCCATGTACCCTCAGACCACACGTCAGACACCAGATAAAAAGTCTGATAATTATTTATTATAATAATAATTGTGCACAAAGCACCACCACTCCACTATTCTTCAATAAACAATACAATAAACAAATAAATCACAATCCTCCACTCCCAGACGCTTAGCCACCCTGCCTCCCAACTCAGCTCGCCGTCTGGGAGCTCCCACAGTCCTTTTATATCCCCCGACCCGGAAGTGTTCCCAATCCAACAGTCCATAAGTCCTTATTCCTTCCGAGTCAGGGTAAACAATGCTTTTTCTCACCCCGGAAGCCCGTCGCTCTTCCTATGACGAACTTCCGGGTCATAGGGCACGAAGAACTCTTCGGTCCTCCCTGCAGCTCCCTCTCGTGGCCCCCATGGCATCCAGCAGGGCAGTGCATAAAAACTCCATTGTCCATGATGCCCTGCTGGTCTTCTGGGGACCTCCATGCTGCAAGGAGGGCTCCACCTGGCGGCTTGGGGGTATTGGCCGGGATAAACAGCCGGCCATCCGCCACAATATATAGATAGATAGATAGATAGATAGATAGATAGATAGATAGATAGATAGATAGATAGATAGATAGATAGATTATATAGTGTAAATAAGGCGCTATATAAAGCGCTCGACCTGGCACAGATTCACACTGAGGCACGTGTAGATTAAACAGAACTTTTTTATTTTTCTATTCACCCGTGGGCGCACGTCTTCCCCGTGTCCCACAGGCCCAACACAGTCCCAAACACTTCAACAGTTCCACCACTCTTCCCCTGTGGAGCACGTCTTCCCCATGAACCCCACAGTTATAACACAGTCCCAAAGCACCTTACTTTACACACAGCAATCCTTCCGCTGGCTCCACCACTCTTCCTCTCAGGCAACCTTGTCCTCTTCCTCCCGATTCTGGCCCAGAGTGGTGGTTGCTGGCTCCTTTATGGCCCTCCCGGGAGTGCTCCTGTTGCTTGTTCACCTGTTCCCAATTGCACTCCCGTGTGGGCCTAATGATTAAACCAGCTGGGCCTAATTATCTGTCTCAATCCCTGGCGGCCATCCTGGGTCCCCACAGGGTTGGGGAGAACTCCATTTCCCATGAAACCCTGCGGGAAACTGAGGCATCATCAACCAGGGAGGCTGCCACCTTTGATGTTTATGAATGTTTAAACTCTCAAAAGCTGGATGTGAGGTTATCAGTGAAACCGGTTGTATACTTACAACGCTTGACAGATGCCAAATGTCTCTTCAACACAAGTCCTACAAATACTGTCGTAATTGAAACAAACCATGTAACTCAAACCGATTATGACAGCAGCAATCCAAGCTGTGAGATTTGAAACAAGATTACTGTTCACATGGCCAACTGTACGTTGCATGCTCAAGAGTAAGCTTAGCGCACAGCTTGGTCATATTACAACCGGAGGGCCGAACTCACAATTTGGTATACAAACAGATCCTTAACAAATAATTATTGGTATATTTTTCCTCAGTTTAAAAAGGTTTGATTTTCTTCTTAATAAAAATTTGAAGGCAGTTCTTCGCCGCTGCGAAGCGGGTATTTTGCTAGTATATATATATATAGGGCAGCACGGTGGCTCCAAAAGAAGATTATACTCCTAAAACCCTCTCCAATACCATGAAAGTATTGTTTATAATACAAAATCTTGGGGCAGCACGCCTCGCAATAAAGAGACCTGGGTTTGCTTCCCGGGTCTTTCCTGTATGAAGTTTGCATGTTCTCCCCGTGTCTGTGTGGATTTCCTTCACGTGCTCTGGTTTCTTACCACAGTCCAAAGACATGCAGGTTAGGTGCATTTGCAATCCTAAATTGTCCCTAGTGTGTGCCTGGTGTATGTGTGTGTGTGTGTGTGTGTCCTGCGGTGGGCTGGTGCCCTGCCTGGGATTTGTTCCTGCCTTGCGCCCTGTGCTGCCTGGGATTGGGTCCAGCAGACCACTGTGACCTTGTGTTAGGATATAGCAGGTTGGAAAATGACTAACATGACCGACTATATATATATATATATAGTATATATAGTAACAACCTTGGGGGGTGCAAGAGACAGATAAATAGAATTAACCTTTTTATGACAATCGCTCACAATTGTATTGTTCCCCTTGCTGGTGGCTTTGCATTTCGGCTGATGGGCTTTCACAGCCGGATGACAAATCTAAACTGCTAAGTGTATATCAATGCCGCCTCCTTACCTGTTGATCAAAGGAACACTTTATAGCTGTCTTGTCTAGGTATTTCAGCCCCCTCAGACAGTCCACTGCCACTTCCATTTGAAGGGTGTGTCCCACTAAGGTCCAGACCCAAAGGCATTGTAATACTGCAGACAGTACTAACAAGAAACAAGATGAAGTTTCAGAGTCTCTCAGATTTCTCCATTTATTAACAACAATGATACGTACCGATAAACACAAAGAAAAAGGGAAGAACTGAAAAAGGTGTTCTGTTTTCTTTATAATGTGAGCTTCTGTGAGTTAACATGGCTTCAGAAAATTTGGATACTATAATGAATACCAACCTCCGATCACCTTGTTTCTTATAAAGGGAAGGGACCAAAAGGGACAGGACTTCCGAAATGGTCCGGAAATGAGGCCATTGCTCTTCTGTGGGCAACTTGGAAGAGGAAAATAAGTTAGTAACTGCACTTCATCCAAACCCATCACCAAGTTCAACTTTTGTGGAAAGCCTCCTGCACATTCCTATAGTACTAGTGTGTGAAAATATATAAAATTTAAAGAGAGACAGCAAAAGGAGGCATACAGACTTCTATAGTGGTATCATAATTTATGAACCTCTTGGTATTATAATGGGTCGTGATTGTTTTTTACAAAAGAAAAAAGGTTGACAAGTTTAACAGGCTAGCCATGTATTTGAATGTCTCCCCTATGGCTGGGTCCACTATCAAGATGATTTGATACACACACCGGGGTCCTGATCGCAAAAGGAACTACACATATGCAAGAAAAAAATGCCTTGTGACAGGAAAAGTCCATATTTTTGCCTACAGTACATCACCCAGATCAATCCACTATCCAGCACAAACCCCAGACCCACTTCAAATCCTCACAATTTTTCCTGTTCTCAGCTGGTCATAGTTCAACAATTAATGGACAGATATTGTTGGTTTTAATGTAGGCCAATTAGTTTCTACTTTGGTTTCTGTGTGTTTTAATAATTCTGTGTCTTTCAGTGTACTAATCCTGCAATTTGTAAAATTTATACTTGCATTTATATTTACATTTCACCTGAGAACTTGTCACATCACTCTGCATCAGTGAAGAGTGTTTTTACAAAATAAACTGAATTGAAGTAAATATTTACACTTCAGTAAAAAAATTTTATAAACCCTCTTGGTTGATTGATATGGGTGGAGCATGGTCAGGGTAGGTGTCTAATAGGTTAATTTTATGACAATGTACAAGTGACATTTTTCCAGGCTTCAAGAAAGAAAAAGTCCAGATGGGTGGTTATTCAAAACAAGAGCCCAGTGGCTCAGCAAAAAGAAAAATTACAAAAAAAAAAATCAATAAATAATACTGTACAAATAAAAGACACCTTTCTGATGAAACCTATTCCTGTCTGTAAATACTGCAGTTCTGACTAATAACACAGACCTTATAGAAAGTCAGGTGAGGAAAAGTCTACCATGGCTGCAGTCCAATTCAGTAGTGCCCCATAACGTCGGCATAAAGGTGAGCAACAGTGTAGAGGACAATGCAAGAAAGATGACACACCAAATAATGGCAGCCTAAAACTCACTGTCTTTTATTTGATTTGGTGTAAATATGTGAACGTTGAGTTACATATCAATTTTTGCCTCAAAGTGGTATAGTCCTTTTAAAATGTTTAATGGAAGTTGTCACACACGTGCATGGAAGGCAGCTAAAGAGCCAGAAAGAGAGTAATCCCATGCCAGACAAGGGGATGGCAGAGTGCATTGACTCATTTTCTCACTTTCATGCAGACCATTCATGGGAACTTTCCTGGCCCTGATGACATCATTTCCAGTTCTGGTCTGTTTGAGGATGTCACTTCTGGTTCCAGCCCTTTTGATGACATCACTTCCTGTCCCAAACCCATGGAGGAGGACCCTTCCAGTTCCAGCCCTTGTAATGATGTCACGTGTGGGTCTGAGCCTATTTTGGAAGATCCTTCCAGTTCCGGCTCTTTGATGACATCATATTCTGTTTTGGCCTTAAAAGCCGTCATCTTACAACCAGTGAATCAGTTCTGTGTTGGACTCTGCCTTGTGCACATCTGTACGATTCTATCATAACCCATTTGCAGCCATGGAGAATATACGGGTCGCTGCCCCAAACCTTTTTATGGCTTCTTGGTCTAATTCTTGTGTCAATGTTCATTAACTGTGCCATCAGGAGACAGTTAATTTCCCATAGATGTGATGTTGCGATCATTGATTTGTTTGTTGCATTCAAGAAAATAAGCTAATGAATAAAAAAGGAGGGTGTAGTAGTAGTAGTATATAAAATTTTGCATTTTTGTCTACTTCAAACCCTGTACCACATTATTAGCATATGTGATGTTCATAATGCATGAGTATATGTGTATGTGAGCCAGGTAAGGTGAGGGAACCCTTTGAGTTTCCATACCCATGGCAAGTAGGGGTCTTCATCTGGGCATGACCTACCCTGATTATGAACACTGGACTTACTTGAAGCATCAGAAATGCTACAAAAACTGAAGGGAATATTTTTACAATTGTCAAAGAGGCAAGGGTCCAAAACAAAATCAATGCAATAAAAACCCATAATTTACTAAAGCTCAAATTCATTTTATGACATAATTTTCCTTTTAATAAGAGACTTCCCTTTAATCAAAACAGAGTCCTGACAGTCTAGAAAGTGAACTGTCATCTTAAATAGCTATGGTGTGATGTTGTCATGTGTAAAATGCAATTCTGAAAAACACAACTTGCAAATTAAAAACAACATGGCAACATCTAGGACAATTAACACAAAGATGGCAGCTTTCCCAGAAAGCAAATTCCAATTTAGTGACACCACACTAACATCATATAACGCAAAAATACACAAAAAAGGAAAAATAGTAATTTTATGATCTATTAAGAAAATTTAAAATGATGTCCTCGCATTCCCAGCAACACCCTTGCTAATGAAGTAATAATATTGTAAACTGAAAACAGTTAAAATTTGAAAAAGTTTCCATCCATTTAATGAACTTAGTTGGTCTAGTTGCTGAATGGTACTGAGCCATGGTCTATCATTAGAACATTCTAAACAAGAACAGGCCATTCAGCCCCACAGTGCTATCCATTTAATTCTTCTAAAATAACATCAAGTTGAGTTTTGAAAGCACCTAAAATTCTACTGTCTACCACACTACTTGGTCACTTATTCCATGTGTCTGTGGATCTTTATAGGAAGAAAAACTTCCTAATATTTGTGAGAAATTTACCCTTAACACGTTTTCATCTGTGTCCCTATGTTCTTGATGAGCTCATTTTAAAGTAACAGTCTCAATCTACTATACTAATTCCCTTCATAATTTTAAATATTTCAGTCATGTCTCTGCTTAATCTTCTTTTGCTTAAACTAAAAAAACTCAGCTCTTTAATTTGCTGTATCCCGGGAATCAGCTTCATTGTTCTTTTTTTAAAATAAGTGTCTTGATCCACTATAATTATCTATCCATCCACCCATTATCCAACCCGCTATATCCCAACTACAGGGTCACGGGGGTCTGCTGGAGCCAATCACAGCCAACACAGGGCGCAAGGCTGGAAATAAATCCCAGGCAGGGCGACTGTAATTATTCACTTGATAATTTTAAGCACACATCTCCTCTCAATTTCTTTTTGCTTAAACTGAAAAGGCTTACCTTTTGCTCTGGATGTTGTAGGACTGTCTTGGTTGACACGTGTCTGCAACATCGCATGGACATCGGGGACAGTGCCTCTGGATTCGTAAACCGGGGTGGTGATCCCTTTCTTTAAAAAGGGGGACCGGAGGGTATGTTCAAACTACAGAGGGATCACACTCCTCAGCCTCCCTGGAAAAGTCTATTCGGGGGTTCTGGAGAGGAGGGTCCATTGGATAGTCAAACCTCGGATTCAGGAGGAACAGTGTGGTTTTCATCCTGGTCGCGGAACAGTGGACCAGCTCTTAGCAGAATCCTGGAGGGTGCATGGGAGTTTGCCCAACCAGTCCGCATGTGTTTTGTGGACTTGAAAAAGGTGTTCGACCGTGTCCCTCGGGGAATCCTGTGGGGGGTGCTCCGGGAGTATGGGGTACCAGACCCCCTGATAAGAGCTGTTTGGTCCCTGTACAACTAGTGTCAGAGTTTGGTCTGCATTGCCGGCAGTAAGTCGAGCCCATTTCCAGTGAGAGTTGGATTCCACCAGGGCTGCCCTTTGTCACCGATTCTGTTCAGAACTTTTATGGACAGAATTTCTAGGCACAGCCAGGGCATTGAGGGGGTCTGGTTGGGTCACTACTTTTTGTAGATGATGTTGTCCTGTTTGTTTCATCAGGCCGTGATCTTCAGCTCTCTCTGAATCAGTTCGCAGCTGAGTGTGAAGCGGCTGTAATGGGAATCAGCACCTCCAAATCCGAGACCATGGTCCTCAGTCGGAAAAGGGTACAGTGCCCTCTCAGGGTTGGGAGCGAGATCCTGCCCCAAGTGGAGGAGTTTAAGTATCTCGGGGTCTTGTTCACGAGTGAGGGAAGAATGGAGCGTGAGATCGACAGGCGGATCGGCGCGCTGTCCGCAGTGATGTGGGCTCTGCATCGGTCTGTCATGGTGAAAAAGGAGCTAAGCCATAAGGCAAAGCTCTCAGTTTACCAGTAGATCTACATTGCTACCCTCACCTATGGTCATGAGCTATGGGTAGTGACCGAAAGAACGAAATCGCGAATACAATAGGCTGAAATGAGTTTCCCCCACAGAGTGTCTGGGCTTTTCCTTAAAGATAGGGTGAGAAGCTCAGTCATCCGGGAGGGGCTCAGAGTAGAGCCACTGCTCCTCCGCATCAGATGAGGTGGCTCGGGCACTGATCAGGATGCCTCCTGGACGCCTCCCTGGTGAGGTGTTCCGGGCACATCCAACTGGGAGGAGGCCCCAGGGAAGACCCAGGACACACTGGAGGAACTATGTTTCCTGGCTGGCCTGGGAATGCCTTGAGATTCTCCCGGAAGAGCTAGAAGAAGTGGCCGGGGAAAGGGAAGCCTGGGCCTCTCTGCTCAAGCTGCTGCCCCCACGACCCAACCTCAGATAAGCGGAAGAGGACGGATGTATGGATGGCTTACCTCTTTTAATCTCTCCTCATAATTCATCCCCTGTAGCCCTGCAATCAGTCTAGTTGTTCTTCTCTGGACACTTTCTAGAGCTGCTATGTCCTATGTCAACCCTGGGTAGCTTACCAGTCCATTTCATGGCAAATGTTCACATTTAACTTATTCCAGTTACTTTTGTGGTGTCACCAATCCACCCATCTTACACATCTGTGGGGTCTGTGAGAAAAATTAAACCTACCAGTAAATTCTGAAACTGGCCTGGTTTCTGCTCTAGCATCCTGGAGCTGTGAAGAAGCAGAGATAATCACTGTCCTACCCCACTGCAATGTGGGATTCTTTAGTAATCAGTACTACTTGTTCAACAAGTGTTTTTTTTTTTTTTAAAGAGGCTGTTGTCAGTTAATAGAGGTGCCCTCTACTTAGATAACAAATTGCTAACTTAGCCCTTTTTATCATACAAATTGTCCAGTGTTCCAGTGGGTGAGTTCCTTCTCTTCTCAATCTCCAAAGTCAGTGGCCCTTCTCTGGTCTTCTGCCTCCTTTATATGGTTCCAGTGACTGAAAGTGGAAGCTCTCCATTATCTAATCTTACTGGCCATGTCAGACTCCCTTGAACATCAGATGAACTTCTGGGGTGCCTATGTGCTCCCTGTTGAGGCTTGTGGTCTGTACTTTGAGACATCCAGAAATAGATGTCCTTTTCTGCTAGGGTTTTCCATTATGCTACTGACTTAGACCACTGTGTAAGGCAACTATATAAATATAAAATCTTAAATTAAAAAAAAAAAAAATGTGTAGAAAAGTATTAGATGGGGCAGCAAAGTTATATTTTCATTTAGGCTAAAAGGAATTGAAAAATATTTTGGGAAGCCTTTTTGGAAATATTGAGCAAGAATATTTAATTATGATTCAATACATAAGGTGAAGCACATTTAATCCATATATGTAAAATAAAGGAAAAAGAAACTCTTAACCTTCATCTTGCCAATGGCACTTTTCAAGGAATTTAATGTACTGTACATACAGTCAGTGAGTCATAAAGCTGATACTACATTCCAAAGCACAGGTGAGAAAAGAGCTCCTAACCCACAATGTTCTTTATTTGACAATACTTCAGCATTTCTTTTTTTTTATTTTCTTTATTCCAGTCTGAACTGTCATTAAGGAAAAGTCTACCCCATAAGCAACTAGGCCGAAGACAAGGAGCTATATCTGGATGGAATACAAGTTCATTGTGAAAATATCCATGGTCACTTATACTTGACCAGATTACATAAAATGCAAGTCTCTTTGGGAGTCAAAACCTAACACACAAATCTGTAGTTGTGAGACAGAAACAGCTACCCATTGCCCTCTAAATTTACAAACTAAAGAAAACAACTTTTACATATTTATGTCTACTTTCCATTCACACAAGGCTTTAATTTAGTGATGATAACACTTCTGATAGATAGATAGATAGATAGATAGATAGATAGATAGATAGATAGATAGATAGATAGATAGATAGATAGATAGATAGATAGATAGATAGATAGATAGATAGATAGATAGATAGATGCTAAATCTAATACATTAGCATTGACAAATATACTCAAAATGTCTTAGAGGCAAGAATTGTAGATAGAATGTGTTTATGTACTGTATATATATCTGTTTGTTCGCCAGACTCATATTCCCAAATTAAAATGAAGTGTTCTGTGGGGACTCCTGTTTTATTTTCACCCCAATAAATTTTCTTCTGCCTGTTACCCAGTTTTGCTCATTTTCTCCGGAGTGCAATTAAAAAGGAGAGAGAAAGAGAGAGAGAGAGAGAGAGAGAAAGATCAAGATGGAATCAGCTGTGCACAGGTTGCCCATCGCAGAGGGGGGTGTATGAGGACACACTCGGCTGTGTGGGAAACCCGCACTCCTCACTTCTCATACATTGTTCCCACCCTTCCACAAGCCGTTCAGGCTACAAAGGATGCTCAGGCTATTGTGGGCTTGGACAGCTGAGGTGATGGGGGATGGAAGCAGGGCAGAGCTGGAGTGTTAGAGCTGGCTGTTCATGGCTTTGCTCACTCTCTTTCTCTCCCTCGCTCTGTGTCTCTCAAGGGGAATGCATTGGTCGAATTAGGAGCCGATGCTTATCATACAAAGGAATTAAACCAATTTGAGACCCTGGCTTTCTCCCGTGTGCTTGCTACTAATCTGGGAATGCTAAGAAGGAGGGCTTAAATAACGTTACATTTTCATTGGGGATCTGATCGCAAATGTGCTTCCATTAGTGAGCGCAGAGCCCACCATTGTGATGGAGATTTATTTTTTTAAGTTAAAAAGAGGAGAGGAGGGCGGTACTTAGAGATTGTAGTGTCTACTTATTCCCCAGACTTTTTATTCATTATATTGTCTCAATCTGGATTCCAGTGTAGGTCTGGCAAGTCACTGTGCAAGACAGACAACTGTGGACCAAAAGCATTTGAAACTGTCCAGAACAACTGAAAAAAGGAGACATTGAGTCTCATATACATTATGGTGAAGATAATAATAATTTGATGTGATTCCATTTTTTATGCTTCTGGTAAATAGCCTTAGCCTGCTTCAGCTGATTATTTGGCTAATTTAACAAATAAAAATATACCATCCATCCATGCATTGGTGAACCTGCTCAGTCCAGTTCATGGTCAAGGGGAACAGAACATAAGTTTATATCTGTATTTACAAATACATAAATGTGCATATATTTCATTATCAAAATATGTATATAATTGTGTGCAAATGCATATACAATGTATACTGCAAATACATTTACAACCTGTAACTATGCATATTTAAATATATATATACTGTATATATACTGTATGGGTGATTATACCATTTGAAATAAATGTACAGATAATATTGTATGGAAATATAGGCACATACATTTATAGAGGTTATGTGCCTTTAATTATGCATATACTGTATAATTATTATGTATACATTGTGGTTCATGGCCGGCCATTTATCCTGGCCAATACCCCCAGGCCGCCAGAGGGAGCCCTCCCTGTGACATGGAGATGCCCCAAATTCCAGCAGGGCATCATGGACTATGGAGTTTTCCTGTAAAGCCATGCTGGATAATGTCGGGACCACCAGGGGTCGCTCCAGGGAGAACCAGGGACTAATATTTGCCCTATGCCCCGGAAGTACGTCCGAGTCACATGGACAGGAGGAATGACGTACTTCCGGGGTGAAGAAAAGGACTTTGTATCTGACCCGGAAGTGATAAGGAATCAAGGACTGAAGGATGGGAAACACTTCCAGGTCAGGAACTATAAAAGGACTCTGGGAACTCCCAGGCGACGAGCTGAGCTGGGTGGAAGGGTGGCAATGTGTCTGGGAGTGGTGGATTGTGTATTATTGAGAATTGTGATTTATTTAATGAGTATTGTGGAGAAGAGGGTGCTTTGTGCACTTTGTGTTAATAAAAGGTCTACTATTTGGACTTTACCTGGTGTCTGGAGTCCTGGACAAAGGTTCAAGGGAGTGATAGCACCCCCTATCTGTCACAACATTTAAAAAGTATAGATATGCATAAATACAAAGATTATAGTTTAATAGTGTTATTATTGCCATTTATGTAGAGTACAATGAAATTCTTACTTGTGTGTGTTAATGAGCATGCATTCTAGAGTAGCATAATTAGTGATTATAGTTATATGTGCATAAATGTATATATACTATAAAAACATATAAATACAAAATGGGTAGATATGCTGGCACCATGTCATGATTTTTCCATTCTTCTATTCACTGTTTCTTGGAAAGGCATCAACTCCCTGCAGCCTGGATAAGTGGGTTACATAGGCAAGGATATATAGATAAACAGAAATATAATACATTATAAATGGGATTATATTTATATGTTTGTATGTAAGCTTTACATGAGTAAATGTATAAATATATGTACTTAAATACAGTAGTTATATTTACATGGGGTTGAATGCCATGCCCAGTGGTTGACTGAAGTGTGTATGTTCTCTACATTTCTGGGAGAGTTTGCCTCTGGATATTTGGGTTTTTCCTCCCACATACCTCAAGATGTGGTTAGTTTATATGGTGATTCCAAATTAGCCCAGTGTGAGTGTGAGATGACCATGTGATAGGCTAGTATCTCAGGCATGGATGTTTGCTTCCTTACACCCAGTGCACCAAGACAAGGGTAGCCATGCATTTCCCTGAATAGAAATAAGTGGGTCACAGAGTGTTATTTAAAGTTTTATGTATCCTGTCTCTTTCTCTCTCTCTCTCTCTCTCTCTCTCCCTGTTTATGCAAGCTTATATTCCCAAGTATGCATGCTTCAGTGGTATCTTCAAGGCTTCAGTAAGTTAGACAATATCATCCTGATTCGGGAGGTTGGGTCACTCTCATTAATTCCAATTTTTTCTCCGTCCACAGCTCAGAAGCTCACTGGCAGAATGATATGTGACCCACTTCCTACTTCAGATGTGAAGCCCTGCCCCTTCTGAGACAGCAATATAAAATTCTCAAAGCCACTGGAAGCTGCCATTCAGTAAAGGACTCATCTTGGAGGAAGACGAAATGATTCTCCTGTGCTATTTTCTTTTCAAACAACTGATGCCAATCTCTTTGCACCTGTGGGTGTATTTTGCTTTCTCTTTTCTTCCAACCAATTTTAAAAAAAGGTTTACTGACTGGTAACTCCATTTATTTTTCTTCCTAACGATCATTTTTTCTCTAACAATAAACTATACATTACAATCTAAAAATTATAAACACGGTATATGGGACACAAAAATTGGAATCATTAAAAAAAAAACTTTATTATATAGCTTACAGCAATTCCCTTTACTTTCTGTCAAAATACTTCCTTGAGATGTGATACACTTGCCCCAGCACTTTTTCAATTCCTGGAAAGATTTCCTGTACTCAGTCATTTGTTATTATGACCAGGGTCTCCTCTGATTTTTTTTCCTGGATTTCTAACATGGTAGCAAATTTTCTTCCCTTCAGTCACAATAAAAAAAGTCAAAGGGAGTGAGATCTCAAGAATGCAAAAGTTGTGATGCAACAACTACATTGTTTTTGTCAAAAAGTCTGATAACGCAATGCGTGCATATGTGCTGTCAAAGTGCAGTGGTGAGCACAGTTGCATATCATGGTGCAAAGTGCAGTTTTGTATGTGTCTCTGCTCCAGGTGCTTTTTATTTCACAATGCTTTCCAGTAGACACCTCAGAAGTTCAGGGTCAGTCAGTCATTGTCCAGCCCGCTATATCCTAACACAGGGTCATGGGGATCTGCAAAGTTCAGGGTAGTGTTCATAAAGAAACAGCTTAGGTCTCATCACCAGAACAGACATGCTAAAAATGCTATTTAACTTCACTGACACCAAAATGCATGATTTTTTTTATGCGTGGTGTAAATTGAATTCATTAATCCTAGAACATTTTTGCTCATCGATTTTATACCTTACAGGTTATGCCACAGTAGAACAATAAAAAAAAAAAAAATATGGGCTGCTCATGTGAAAAAGGCACACAAGAGATCCAGTGAAGAAGTGATTCAGCACAGCCGAGGGCATATTGAGTAACTTAGAGCAGGAAGGCACACTAGGAGTCTTTATCCTGGAACACTCAATAAAGATGGCCAGGGTAGCCAAAAGAATATTTAGAAATAATGAAAACAAAAAACTACATGTAATAAGGTAATTTCATAAGTGAACTGATGATAACTTTTTTGTCTCATTGCTATACTATCTTTCAACTACTGTAATGAACAGCATATTCTTTTTTAACTGCAGTTTTCTAATTACAACTTTCCTCACTGTAGGGCTATTAAATGTCATCTTTTAGAAAAGCCAATACTCATAATTTACATCTCTCAGCACGGTGGACCATTGGCTAGCTTTGATTAAATGACAATTTTTGCAATATTTTTAAAACCGCAGAACAATTTTGTTGTTTTTGTTCCAAGCCCCGAACAACACTTGCATGCTTATTAACAGACCTGACGCGCTTAGCCATAACTCCAAGTGCCGTGCTCAGATAAGGCTGCCATGATTGCCAAAAGTGCAATGCAGTTCCACTTCCTGTGCTCCAGGTCACACTAAGGTCAATATGGGAAGTCTCCCAATCAGATTAGAGAAGATGTTTTGCATGCATTTCTCTTGAATCACAAAATTAGACACGTTAATAAAATGTTTCTTTCGTCTGTTTTATGCTTTTATGCTAATATAATTGGGATTATTATTCTAATAAAATCTATCGCTAGCACAGTGTGCTCTGAGTTGACCATCCTCAAAGTCGTTTCATAACCTCTCCCTAAATGCACGGAGAAAGCGCAAGAGAGAATTGTGCCAAGCTCTGCCATTTTGTTTGCGTTTACTTTCTTGGTAATTGCTCTCAGATGAATTTTATGCAAAGTGGACTACTTAATATGCCAGTGGAGGAGGCCTAGGCAGGCTGATAGGTTAGGAACTATATTAATTAGAAAAAAGGAGCTCCGGCATAATGGCTGGCATGCTAATTTTGCTCTTGCTGGAGCTCGTAAACAAGTTGGCAGGCTTGAAAAAAAAAAGAAAGACATTGTACCTCTGGCTGAGAACTTCAAGAACCTAAGCATCAATACTTCCCAGATGATTGTCCGCCTTAGTGCTCAGAGGCATTCATAATTACATTATTTCTGAATTCTGGAATTCATTGAAACATCATGTTTTTTTTTTTTTTTTTTTGAGCAACAAGCACCAAGCAGCTGGGGAGCCACGGCCCGGCATTATTTAGAAGATATTAAATGGTAGAGCGCTATGCAAATGAGATACTTGTGTTTTTGTTTTAATGGGTGCAGATTATTTAAGGCTAACCCTTCCTGATTGAGTTTTTTTTTTTTATTCTTCCTGGGGGCCCTGAGAAAGTTTTTTCTTTTTTTCATTCCTTCCCCCCACTGTTGTTGCTGGGCTGGAACACTGTGTGTCACCTCCTGCAGATTAAGCCGCTGTCTTGTTTTGTCCCCTACACAACAGTCTGTGGCGTTCCATTACAGCAAAGCTCGCTGGCATGTCACATGGGAGAGATTAGCCAAACTAAGACTTCAATAGAATGCTCACTTTACAGAACGGAACCCCCACGCCCCCTGCCCATTCCATGTATTAAAAAAAGGGGGTGCGGATGTTAACCCTCTGCTGTCTGGGCTCCTCACTCTTACCACTCTCAATGGCTACTGAACCTCTCGGTATTATGTTGTCAGATTGTTCTGTTCGTTTGCCGCACCACCAGGAAAATCTACTTACGGGCTAAACTAAGATTGCTAAACCAATTGCATTTGTGACCTAAACAGCATTCAGTGCCAGACCTCAAGGGGTCCTGGGGTGATGCAGATCTGAACAGCTTGGTAATCCCAGATGGTGCAGTGTCACAGATATCTGGAGCAACGGACACTGAGTGGCGAGCACTCCGAGGTGCCTGGGAATGGGGACAGCATGGCAGGGACGTGGGGGTAAGGAGGGAAAGGCTTGCGATCGATCTGCTCTACACACTTGGTTATATCGCTAAATGCTGGAGGGATGAAAAAAACAAAGCCAGATGACTACATTTCAAAATACATATGCTATGGGTTTATACCATGTCAGCACCCATGCCAGCACTTTTGTTCTAATATCCGAGTTGCTTTATCCCAGCTTGTCTTATTTAAACTCTTAAAACAATTTGTGCTGCTTTCGTTAGACCTGAAAAGCCCAATGAACCTTTACAGTTCTGTGTATTTTATGACTTTTTCAGAATATGCCTTGCCATTTTCCGCAGAACTCTTGCCAGGTAATATGGCAAAGGCTGTGAGGACACCACTTATCTTAAATGCGCATGTGTATTTTGAGTATTTTGTGGCAGTGGAACAGAGTAAAACATGCTGAAGACTCATGACTGTTTTTGAATATCAAAGGGAAGATATAGCCCTGGTAGGAATGATGACCTGAAGCGAGGCAGCAAAGCAGTGGTCAGCAAATATAAGAAAAGAACAAGCAGAATTTGTTTAGGTGGACAGGTGGATGTGCGTTCATATACTACTCATTGGGGAGAAGGTGGGAGAGAATGATTATAATGAAATAGAGTCTCCAGCTCACACCTAAGCCCAAATTGTGAGACTTTGCAAAGCATCCACACATCCATTGTTTTAACATGATTTGCACAGTTTTACATTTCTCTGTCCTTGCAGCATTGGGCCCTATGAAGAAAAGCAGCCTTCGATGGGGTGCTAGTGCATCACAGGGCACAATAACACTGAGAACATTTAGAAATTTAGAATAACCAAGCAACCTAACAAGATTTCTTTGGGATTAGAAAAGAAATTAAAGCACTTGGAGAAACAGCTCAAGCACTCCTAAGCTGTATTTGAACCAAGGTCTCTGGATTAGTGCAATCTGCTGCACGCTTATTATATCAGAGCAAGGAGGGATGAACTAAAGGAGTAATGAAAAAAGGAGTGTAACTTTTCTTCGTTTTGTTTAAATATGTTATATGGGTAGTTTTGTGTGTTTGTCTGCTCTTTAGGCATACTTGAGTTAATGCAAACAAAGCTGGCAGAAAGTTACGCAATAGATTGTTTTGTGTGGACTCACACTATGAAGCATCTTAGTTTGAAGATTCACACTTTGGTGAGTTGCCAGTGGTCCGCTGTGAGCACACAATGTCTGACACAGAAGCAATTTCATTGCAGTACGTGCTACAGTAAAAGGAAAGCAGTGTCCACAGCAACTCCTTTGGCGATGAGGATTGGATTTGCACTGTGTAGCACCGGAACTGCACAGGAAAGGGGGGGTGGGGTGACAGAGAGAGAGAGAGATCAGCTGACATCACCAGAAAGCTCTCAGCTCAAAATGTTCATAAGCAGTCTCTGTGTGGCTGACTAAAGGAGTTCTTCTTTTAGCTCACAATGTAAGGAGGCTGCTTCTGAGTCAGACTTGTAGGTTATTGCTGACCACTGGCAGGTTACCACAGGGAAAATCTTTGAACTGAGATTCTTCATAATGTGAGTCCACACAAAACAAGCTGTATTGTAACTTTCTAACAGCTTTGTTTGCATCAGCTCAGGAATGCATAAAAGAACAAACAGGCAAACATACAAAATTGCCCATAACATAAAATGGTGTGAGTTTACAGATATAAGCAGAGAACCGCCTTCTGTGAACCATCACCACTGCACCTCTTTATCTGTAGAATCTTGGATTTTATATGGGCAGCTTGATTTTGTTTGATGAAAAGTTGGAAATGGAACAAAATTAAAGTGTCAATTAAACAGCATTGTATACTAAAACACCTAGCAATATAAATCAAATCTAATATTTGAAAGGTTTGTTTCATTTTCTGTGATTATTATCAGATATGTTGGCTAGTAAGTGTCAGAGTGCCGATAGCATTTGTTGCTACAGGCCGCTCTTTTATATGTCATTTTAATTCTTTCTGCTTTAGTTAAATGAATAGAATTAGGTGTACGGGGGTTCATTTTACCAAAGTGGATAAATGAATACAGAAAATGTGTGGCTTGACGGGTATCTTTTGGTGAGTTTTCATTGGTTCATTCAGATACATGACACTCACAGGTTTAAATCTGAAGCTAAAAGGAGTAGATGATCAGCAGAGCCATATCTGTTTTTTTGGTTGCCAAGAGTTTCAGTACTTTCCAGAAGTTTATGACTGGGTGGTAGATTTTGGCTAGTTATCATCTTAGCTATCAGTACTCTTAGGCATGGTAAAAAGAGGCAAAGCCCTGCTGACTTCTGTTTATTTTAAACACATGTATCAAGAGACCAAAATTACTGAAAAATGAACTTTTTAAAGATTTTGGAATGAAAAAGTCAAAAGAAAACTATAACCATATTGCTTAAAGATGATGATGATGAAAAAGTGTATGGAAGGCACATTTTTGCAATTTCAGGCAGTTTGAAACAGTGGAGGATGAGAACTGTTTCACCATGCAGTAGAAGGTTGAGTGTTTTTTTTCCATTACACTGTGAGGTAGAACTGACTGTATGTGCTTACAGTTCATTAAACTGAACTCTGACTATTATGGTACAACCAGGGTTTCAGCCCTGACTCAGATGTGTTTTTTCCTTTTGTTTAATTGTTGTTGTAACAAGAATGACCATAAGACATTGAAGGTTTGGGGCAGCCACCCGTATAATTTTTCCCAACTGCAAAAGTGATTCAGTAGAACAGACATGCTCATACGAGTGAGTCCAAAACAGAACAGATTTAGTATAAACAAGATGGCAGCTTTAAAGGCCAATAAGGGAAATGATATCATCAGGGCCAGAACTGGAAGTGATGTTGTTGGCTGCCCCAGAGCCAGGCGGGATTTCTCTGGAATGGTCTGTAAGAGATTGAGAGAGAGAATTAGTGCATTTCGCCACCCCCTGGTCTGGCGTGGAATTACATGTACTCAAGCCCTTTAGTTGTCTTCTAAACACGTGTATGTGACATTGTGCTATTATGTTTATGGATAATGTTTTTTTTTACTTCATTGCCACTTATTTTTTATGAATACATTGTTCAATAAATAGTTATAATATTTACTGCTTTTGTTATGTATCTTAAGCACTTAAAAGGGATGTCAGCAGAGGGACCATCTTCTATCTTTCCTTGCTGGGACATTACATTATATCAGCTTATACTTCTGTTCAGCTTTCTTTATGGAATTATGGATTTTGGATATTGTTTTTTTAATTCATTTCTCTATGTGCTTCTTTTTCTGTTTTTGGTATATTGAACATTTGATGTGTTTTTGGACTTTCAGTTTTGCAGTTTTTGCCCTGAGGTTCACCTTTTTGGCAATACCCAATTAGCATGTCTTTATTTTTTATCTGGAAGACAAAATGTAAGTGAATTCTTTAAATTTTAAGAATCCTTTGTTTGATTATTGTAGGCCAGGGTTTTCGTTTTGCTTCCCTCCTTTTTTTTTTTTTTTTTGGCTTTTTAAATACCCACGCTTTTGCCTATTTGTTAGGCCTGCTTTTCAATTTTGGGGTAAGGCTCACACTGCCCCCTTTAGATCTCATGAGAGCCGTGAAGCCTATTCTAGAGGCAAAGCCTCGGCTTTCAGTTTCTTGAGCCCCACAGATTGTAACATTAACATATGTAAGGAACTTTTCCAGGTTGAGAATGTCCTCTTTTGGCTTCTTTACCCCTGTGTAGAGGGGGCGCAAAAACACCTTTCCTTTTCTGGCTTTTTTAAAATTTAGTGCCATCAAGTTAGAGATAATAGTCATCGCTGTTATGTTTCAGCCAAGGTTTATTTCCTACGTATGACAATCTGGGTTGGCTCCAATCCTCCATGAATCCCAAACCCTAGATAGTCATGAACTGATATGTGCTAGTTTAAATGAGAAGCAATGAACAAGCAAAGGGTGGTACAAAGTGCTCAAGTGCTTTTATTTAAAATAAACAGTGTTCTCAAATGTGTAGTACTCTATCCATTAAATAAATGTTTAATAAACAATCAATAAAAACAGGTGCTCTTCTGTGAAAGGTAAAATCACTATTCTATTAAAATGGTGCACAAATTAAGCTTCTTTCTCACCTAGCCCAGTATATCTTCCACTGTCCATCCCTCAAGCTCACCCTGTTTGGGTCTTGCAGCCAGCGTAGACACCAGGGGCTATGGTCATATTCTCTGGTTCTTACCATTACTGCCTCTGTGTCTTTTTCACACCCTTCTGGCACCTACAGGATCTGCTCTACCTAGTGCTGAAATCCATCCATTATCCAACCTGCTATATCCCAACTACAGGGTAAAGGGGGTCTGGTGGAGCCAGTCCCAGCCAACACAGGGCACAAGGCATGAAACAAACCACGGGCAGGGCACACACACTAGGGACAATTTAGGATTGCCAATCCACCCTGAAATGCCTTGTTCAAATCACTTGCTCTTTCACTGTCTTTTTTTTTTCCATTTCCTCCTTGAAGCCTAACTTGTATTTCATGAGTCCATTATGGACGCGAGGGCTGCAGGGTGGAAATAAAAGCAGATTTAGAAAGACGTGTATCCAAAATAGGGAATTTCAAGGATAGGCTGGTTATGTGGGTGCCAGAATGATGAATGAAGAGCTGAAATTAATGCAGCAGGTCATTAGAACTCAAAGACAACATGCAAAAACATTTGAAATGCATCTGTTAATCAAATAGGTGACCTATACATGAGAATATTATACTCGCCCTTTCTTTGGTCAATAGGTCTGACACCTTTTCTCCCTCTTAAAGTTTGTCATAGCAGGCACAGCTTTTCTTCCATCAGCAGAGTCTCACATCTTCTGCAGCGACTTTATTAGCTATGCAACTTCTTCTTCTTCTTCTTTTGGTTTCTCCCGTTAGGGGTTGCCACAGCTGATCCTCTTGTTCCATATTTTTCTGTCCTCTGAATCTTGCTCTGTTACAACCACCACCACCATGTCCTCTCTCACCACATCCATAAACCTATTCTTAGGCCTTCCTCTTTTCCTCTTACCTGGCAGCTCTATCCTTAACATCCTTCTCCTAATATATTCAGCATCTCTCCTCTGCACATGTCTAAACCAAAACACTCTCGGCTGACTTTGTCTCTCCCAACTGTCAAACCTGAGCCGGCCCTCTAATGTACTCATTTCTAATCCTATCCATCCTCGTCACATCCAGTGCAAATCTTAGCATCTTTAACTCTGCTACCTCCAGCTCTGTCTCCTGCTTTCCGGTCAGTGCCACCGTCTCCAACCCATATAACATAGCTGGTCTCACTATCGTCCTGTAAGACCTTCCCTTTCACTCTTGTTGATACCCGTCTGTCACAAATTACTCCTGACCCTCTTCTCCACCCATTCCACCCTGACAGCACTCTCTTTTTCACTTCTCTTCGGCAATCCTCATTACTCTTTACTGTTGATCCCAAGTATTTAAACTCATCCACCTTTGCCAACTCTACTCCTTGCATCCCCACCATTTCACTGACCTCCCTCTCATTTACACACATGTATTCTGTCTTCTTCTTATTGACCTTCATTCCTCTCCTCTCTAGTGCATATCTCGTCCTCTCCAGGGTCTCCTTAACCTGCTCCCTACTATCACTACAGATCACAATGTCATCAGCAAACATCATAGTCCACAGGAACACCTTTCTAATCTCATCTGCCAACCTGTCCATCATCATTGCAAATAAGAAAGGGCTCAGCGCTGATCCCTGATGTAATCCCACCTCCAGTTTGAATGCATCCGTCACTCCTACCGCAGACCTCACCTCTGTCACACTTCCCTCGTACATATCCTGTACAACCCTTATGTACTTCTCTGCCACTCCCGACTTCCTCATACAATACCACAGCTCCTTTCAAGGCACTCTGTCATATGCTTTCTCCAAGTCCACAAAGAAACAATGCAACTCCTTCTAGCCTTCTCTATACTTCTCCATCAATATCCTCATAGCAAACATTGCATCTGTGGTGCTCTTTCTTAGCATGAAACCATACTGCTGCTCACTAATCATCACCTCACTTCTTAACCTAGCTTCCACTACTCTTTCCCATAACTTCATGCTGTGGCTCATCAATTTTAATCCCCTGTACTTACTAAAGTCCTACACATCCCCCTTATTCTTAAATATTGCCACCAGTACACTTCTTCTCCACTCCTCAGGCATCCTCTCACTTTCCAAGATTCCATTAAAAAATCTGGTTAAAATCTCCACTGCCATCTCTCCTAAACACATCCATGTTTCCACAGGTATACCTTCTGGGCCAACGGCCTTTCCATTTTTAATCCTCTTCATAGCTGTCCTTACGTAATACTTGCTAAGTAACCGTTGCAGTTGCTAATTTACTATGTCCATATCATCCAACCTTCTCTCTCTCTCTCATTCTCTTCATTCATCAGCTTCTCAAAGTATTTTTGCCATCTGCTCAACACACTCTCCTCGCTTGTGAGTACATTTCCATCTTTATCCTTTATCACCCTAACCTGATGCACATCTTTCCCAGCTCGCTCCCTCTGTCTAGCCAATCGGTACAGGTCCTTTTCTCCCTCCTTATGGCGCTTTTCCACTGCATAGTACGGCACAGCACGGTTCAGTACAGCTCACCTTGGTTCGGCTCAGTTCGGCTCGGTTTGCGTTTCGACTGCAGTTTAGTACCGCTTTAGAGTGGGCAGGATTATTCACGTGTCGTTATAGTTGCGCCGCCTCTACTGCCGTGACATCATCGTAAACGCGCCACAAGCGACCTCCTGAAAAACTTTTTCATTCCGCGTCGCCCCATCCAGCTCTCGCTGGATCCGCTCCTTGGCTACCAATGAGAGGAATGTCTGTACTTCCTCAATAGACCACGAAACAGCCATTTTTGGTTAAAACAAAATGGTGCGTCTGAACCTTTGCTGGCTGTGCTAAAAATCTAGCGGGTCTGTTGTGTCTCGTGTCGCAAGTTCAGTGACGCAGTAATGACGATTTTCTCCGGCCAAACAGTGACCAGCAGAGTTTACACGTCACGTTTTGGTAACGGTTCGGCGCGCTTGGAACCTCGGCTGAGGTGGTACTAAAAAAAGGACCAGGTACCAGGTACTGTTCCCAGTGGAAAACCCCCCAAAAGTGAGTTGAACTGAACCATGTCGTGCCGTACTATGCAGTGGAAAAGCACCATTAGTGTCCATCCTCTCAAACAACTCATCATACGCCTTTTCTTTAGCCTTCGCCACCTTTCTCTTTACCTTGTGCATTATCTCCTTGTACTCTTGTCTACTTTCTGTATCACTCTGACTATCCCACTTCTTCTTCACCATCCTCTTCCTCTGTATACTCTACTGTACTTCCCCATTCCACCACCAGGTTTCCTTTTTCTCCCTCCTCTGTCCAGTTGTCATGCCAAGCACCCTTCTTGCTGTCACCCTTACTACGTCTGCTGTAGTTTCCCAGCTGTCTGGTAATTCTTCACTGCCACCTATTGCCTGTCTTGCCTCCTCCCCAAACTCAACCTTGCAGTCTTCCTTTTTCAACTTCCACCATTTGATCCTTGGCTCTGCCTCTGCCTTAATATTCCAGTGGATCAGATGGCTTGCCTCCAGCTGTCATTGAGTGTTGTTTGGAGTTTACAACTAGTGGTTTTTCCCTTGAAATTATGATGTGGATTTTCCTTTTGTTTAAGAACTCTAATTTCTGGATTGTGTATTGGGACATGTTGGATCTGGATTAACTTTTAGACAAATTCTTTTCACTTGCTATTTATGCCTGTTGGTCATTCTTTGATAATATCTTCTTCATTTATGAAGGTATTTTTGTTGGGCTGTTTCTGTACTGCATAGGGCTCTAGCAGTTTAAAGAAGGACGGAATTTGGAGATGTAACGTGATAGTAAGCCAAGTTTAAATCCGGAAAGACTTAATAGCAATAAATAATCTCCAGGATTTGAAACAAAATCATAAATTGAGAGTTGTGGTTAGAGAGTCAAATATCAGAATACTACGCGTACCCTAAGCCAAAGAGCAAGACAAAATCAAAGTCGAACAACAGAAAGCAATTCATAGCGAGAGAGATCTTTAAAACAATGACGCTAGAGTAATGAGTTAGTAACAAACTCAGCCAGTAAAGGAGTTTATATCACCTTGTTAATTACATCTCAAGTCACACACTACTTTACATCTTGTCTAGCAACAGAGTGGCAATCTTGCATTAGAAACAGTAAGCAATTGCAGCGCAATAAAAATGGTGCCTCAGGATGATGTATTTCAAAATTACCATTTTAAATAAATACATAAATAAATAACAGGCCAAATCATTAAATTGCTTGACCTCTACTGCCCCACAAACAATGTTTCCAATGTTTTTAGAGACCAAGGAAAAGACTGTAAAAATAATAAACAAATAAAAATAAAAACAAAGTCCAAATCGTGACAGTTTGAAGCCAGGGGTTTATGGTGAACCTCTCTCTAGTAAGACATTTAGGTATATTTTGGGACGTTTATTGGATTTTGAAGTTTTAAAGCCATCTCCCCATTTTTCAACCAGTGTAGACCAAACCCTGCTTGTAGTAGTTTGGGACTGGCTTTCTGAGGTAGTTCTGTGAAGGGTCTGGCCTGAGTTTTGGGACTTTTAGTGTACCTTTCACCCTTTTGGCATATTTGTGAGCCCAGTTCACAACCAGTGGTAGCAGTGGGTGTAGATTAAAATATGCTCCCCAACCACATTACAATTAGGGTAATGTTTTATGCACAAAGCATTAGTATTCCAAGATTACAAATTATTTTTGTCACTCAGCTTTTAACAGAGCAAATAGAGAGCAAACAGAGCAAATGGACTTTTCATGGCTTGTCACTGGATTGCACTATAATGCCTTGACTAGGAAAAGCTCAACCCAGAAGTGCAGACACACAATTAAAAAAAAACATAGCATCATTCTTTTTTTTTCCTGCTAAAAAATTTCCATATAAGGGCCCTAGCCTCCAGGCCCCATCAGGAAACTGAAAGTTCCGGTTGTACATGCACAAACACACATGCAAAGGTATGCCTAAAACACTGCAGGGTCAAAAAGGCCAGCCCACTAAAGTTAACCCTAAAGAGGCTAGCAGCACCTGGCACAAATACTTTTAAAAACAATATTTTTCTAGATAGGAAATTGCAATCAGCATGTGATGAAAAATTGTACAAACTCATTAAGAAAACAAAGCTGAGTTTGCCTTAAACATTTTCGTAATAAGTTAAAAAACGGTGGGAAGCTTGTTATGTACTTTGCACAACAGTGGAATCTGCCCCCTTACTTCCTAATGCCAGATGTAACAGATTCTTGCAAATGCTTGGCTGCAAATCACATTTAAGACACTTTCAGTTGCAGTGGCAGGTAGATTTTACATCACTTTCCAACTTCAATCGGAGACAGTTGCCATACGGAAATGTCATCTGAAAAGTCTACAGTCAGACTTCAGTGCTGTCTACCAGCACTCTGCAGAAACACACATGTAGAAATCTGGAGGCGCAGACAGAAATTCCCTCCTACTCGATACATTAACAATTAAGGCCCTGACCTTAGACAGAGCAGGGCCACCCTGTGCTTGTACACTGGATGCCATATGGTTCAGCCTCTGAAGCTAGCTCATCTTTACAGCTCATGTTGCTTAGTATTATGTGATAGTGTACTCTCTAAATGATGCTATATTATATAAAGATAAATTGTTTCTGCATGATTCTTACTCAAAGAAGGGCACTGGTTAACATAATGCTGTGGTGCCAACTACTAGCAGCAGATTCATCTCACTGCAAAAAAGAAAGGTGGCTCATATACTGTAGATGACATACACTAGGATAGGAACCTGTCCAGCTCGGTGACTCCTAAACCGCACAATATGTCCATAGGTAGTTGCTGGAACCCCTTCTTTTTCATACAATAAAATAAACAACTTTCCACCTTCAAAGCATTGTTGTTTTTCTGCTCTTTCTAAGAGCACTGTCAAAATGTTTTGGTGACCAACCTTAAGATCAACCTTACCAAGACCACTTCTCTTTAATTTCAGATATTGTGTAATGGGCAGAGGGGAGCTGGTCATGTGGTGGCTTGTTTTGTGTCTCATTATTGTTTGGCTGCTAATTAAAGAAAAAGAAACAACTAAAGGAAGTAATCAGCCGCAAAAACGGGTCACTAATTAAGAAGATGGTAAGAATGAAAACCTGCAGCCACTGTGGCCTGGAGTTCACCACCCCGATCTATTAAATTATTAAAAAAGTGCAATTCATAATTTATGAAATACCACAACAGTGAGAACTGCAATGTGGTGTCATGTGGAAATCAGCAGGGCCTCTTCTAGAAAAGTACCCAAACTATAAGAATACTCTTCTCAATATACAGGATGTCATAGTCATAACTGACATTGATGTCATGTCACCTGGTTATCATAGCGATACATGTTTATGGCCTACAAATAAAATGTGAGTTTCAGTGTTTCGACAGGAAGTGTAAAATTAACATAGATGTATCATTATGAAATCTCGTTCAGAGACGAAAATCCACTTTTCTTGCCTTCCAATTGTAAAAGTCGTTGATGACATCTTTCGTTGTCTAATCTGGATGCAATGCCTTTTTCTATAGATAGGATCGCCAGACCACAAAGCCTGTCTTGAGACATGTTTGATCTATCCTTGAGAATATAACTTGACAAATCCACTTGAATGGGCACACTGTCCTCAAAAGCAGGGCCCCCTTAGGTGCAGGGCCTGAGTTGGTTATCCTACTTGCCACCCCCAAACGCCGCTCTTGTGTCAAGGCAAATGTCACCAGTCACCATGCTAAATATTATCTGGTGTTGTGCAGACTGGATATTATGTTTTAGTGCTGCACAGAGCTAATCATTTTTTGTTAACACATGCAAAACAATAATTTGATGTACACAAGACATTGTAGAACAAAAATTGTGTTAAAAGAAATAAATGACTGTGATAAAACAAGGCATATATTCTGCAGAAAAATCGTGGTAACATAGACCAGAACAGAACAAGCTAGAGGTGTGGCATCATTGCCCAGGCTACTCTAAATCAAGTCCCATGTATGCCATAACTTGCCATAAAGTTAGGTGCAGTGCAGGGGCACAGAAAATGAATGCTATGTGGATATGAGGTTATAAGGAAGGGTTAATCAACCATGGCATGCAACTTGACACATGGAAGATAGAGAAGTGACATGTGGAGAAAAAACATTTTCAACACCTGATCGGAATTAAGTGAGTTCAATAATGGATGAATGGATTTATTTTATTCCACCAGCAATGGATCTTCTGTCCTGTATCTCTCTCCTCATGATCCAGATAACCTCTAACATATTTGGGTTATGTTGGCTGGTGGCACAAACTGGCTCAGAAAATGAATGAGTGATAAATGCATAAAGAAAAAGTAATATTTTAGATTTTCCTCAAGGATAAACTGCCCTTCAGAAAATTCCTTGGTCATTTCCTTCCTAAGCTGAAACTCAAATTGGTTTTCACTTGACTTGCTTGTTCTAAAGGAAAAACAAAGCACTAGTACATAACAAATAAACTACCATAAAGTATATTTCATAGCTACTATTTGCCTTCAGCACTTTATGACATTAACTCGTTCATTCACTCATTCATTCATTAATTCACTTTGCCAAGATTAACCAGCAGCAATGACATTTAAACTGGAACTGGATATTGCCAATATGAGAGTCCATTATTAGCATTTCAGAATGGCCATGAGTGCAGAATAGCAAATCATATAAAGACTTCACCCATAGGTTTCACTCATTCTAATAATTGTAAACAGATTTTCTCTTTGTCGAAAATCCACTGATCCAATGTCATTTCTTTGAACATTAATAAAACATGTGAGCATCTGGAGAACGCAAATGCCAAAGCATTTGACAATTTGGCCTTATTTCCTTCTTTTTTGCCAAAGTGGAAGGTTTAAATTAGGATCATTTTTAAATATATTTGGGAAAAAAAAGACATATGGTAGCTCATATTCAATATACACACATTTATAATCGAGTATATCTTAGATGGACAGTTTGAACAACATTTCTGATTGTTGAGTATGGTTAAGCAAATGGGGAAATGAATTAAACATTCTGGTTTAGTTAAAAATTTAACATCACAATATAGTTTTCATAATTCCAGTGGACAACTTGTATGCATGTCCTTATTGTTTTAGACCTTTTCTGTACAGGCTATGGAAATGATCATTTAGGGTTAATCAACTAATCATTCACACCATCCATTTTTATATAACAGAAAAACAATCAAGGCTACAGTTGTAGAAAATCAAAAGACAAGCTGACTTGGCACAGGACTCAGGCATCTAAAATAACTTTTCAGTGACATGCCACATTTAGGTTACAGATTTGTAAAGACTTTTCAGTTCCAATTTTTAGAACTTTTCTTAATGTTCTTGAAAAACTGAATAAGAAATTTCCAGAACTTTTTTGGGGAAATCTTGGGGCCAATTAAAGTGGCTTACTGCTTAGTATGGCTGAGGAGCCTTGTAACTGGGTTCTATCATTACCACTGCCATGGTAGTATTTTATCTTATATCCATTATTAGTTTTTCTCTTTAATTCAGTTTTTCTAATTACCCTGTCAACTTGGCAGATACTGTAAACAGAATTTTAATTAACAGCACTATGCTCTAAATGTCATGGCAGAGTTTCATATATTAGGCCACTAATTTTGCTCTTGATAATTGGTTCATTCACATTTGCAGCTTTTCTGAGTATTGGTGGCATATTTCTTAATACTAGTAAAATTCTGTCTATCTTGAAGTAAATGAAAATCATAAAGGTTGGTACATTGTATTATGAACATGTCATCTGTCACATAAAAAAAGTCCTGCATTGAGAAAATAAATGATGAGCACATTATGCATTGTGCAATGAGGCACACAACGGAGCAAAGAACCCACCAGGTCAAAATCGAAACCTCTTCATAGCCATATTATTTCAAGATAAGCCCAAAAAAGAATTAGATAAATTAGCATTTCATTGTAACATATTAATATATAGTGTACAAATTTCAGATTTCTGTTCTTGATTGAAAGAAAAGAAATGAGTAGCCTTCTATCTTCATGCATTCACAAAGGTTGATGAAGTAAATCTAAACAGATTGCTTGCAGCTTCTTATAAGTTCATGCAATTAAAAGCACAAATGTTCATATAATGTTCTAAAAAACAAGGCCTCCTTTTCTCATGGGTGGGGGTTGATTTGAAATTAGTTTTTTTAAGTTCTGACTTGATTGTATGGAATGTTATATGTTTTTAACAAATCCAATCAAAGATCCCCAAAAAAATAAATAAAAAATAAGGCCTTAACAATTCATAACGTGATTTTTAGGATCATTTTGAAAAAGGCAGATTAATAAACTAAACAGTTTGAGTAAATATTCTCTTGTTAAAAGAAAATACTGTTAAGTTAGTCACTTGAAAATAAAAGTGTATGGATCTATACTAATAAAAGGCAAAGCCCTCACTGACTCACTCACTGACTCACTGACTGACTCACTCATCACTAATTCTCCAACTTTCCGTGTAGGTAGAAGGCTGAAATTTGGCAGGCTCATTCCTTACAGCTTACTTACAAAAGTTGGGTAGGTTTCCTTTCAAAATTCTACGCGTAATGGTCATAACTGGAATGTATTTTTGTCCATATATACTGTAATAGAATGCAGCTTGATAGCCGTGGGAGGCGGAGTTTCGTATTAAAGCATTTAACCAATCACATTTCAGCCATCATTTGTTGCCAGGCAGAGAGGCTTTCACAATCTGTTGTGCAGGCACTCTAACACAAAATAAATCGATTAAGTCGATTAACTGGTTGCTTCAAACAATCAGATTTTGAGTTGGTGCAAGTAGAGCCCTTTGGCAGGTGTACGGCAACGTCACGGTATTCAGACCCATTGATTGAATAGAATCCAATATAAGGAACTCTACAAGGCCACTGAAAGCACCGCAAACGCTCCGAGCAAAAGATTGTCGCGTGCACTACAGCCAACTCCATGGCAGGATTCTGGACAATATTATTTGCCAGACACAGACCAGATTTCAAGACCACGAAAACCTGATGTTTGTCACGCTCCTCGAGCCCCAGAAGTTTTGGGAATACAAGAAAAATTTCAAGCATGCGGCCTTCTCCACTTTAACACAAAAGCCACGGAGTGCTTTTTGATCTGTCTCGGCTAAAAACAGAACTGACAGTAATGTATGCCATGGATGATTTTGCAGGAGAATCTCCCACTGATCTCCTTGACTTCCTTCATCAGAAAAATCTGAATGAGAGCATGTGGCAGCTGTTCACATTGGTATATTTGGCGGTGAGCATTCCTGTGTACACTGCTTCTGTCGAGGGGACATTTTCAGCCATAAAGCGAAATCAAACTTATGCCAGAAATAGCATGGGGCGGGTTCGCCTTTCAGCATTAGCTTTGATGGCGATAGAAAGTGAGGTTTTGATGGAACTGAAGTGCACGGATAATCCGTACAACAGAGTAATTGCACTGTTTTTGAGGAAAGAGAGGAGGATGGATTTTGTTTACAAATAATCCAAATTTTTGGTGAGTAAAATGTTGCGATTTTCCTAAATAATATTGCAAGTTTATGAGTTATTATTGATGTTTTTATGTGTGTCGCGGCTGTGGCTGCAGTAGAAAGGAACTTGTCCATCCCTGGTTTGTCTATAAAATAAAGGCATTTATTGTGGCTACAGGAGTATATATATATATATATATATATATATATATATATATATATATATATATATATATATATATACACAGTATATATATATATATATATATATATATATATATATATATATATATATATATATATATATATATATATATATATATATATATATACACACCCGATCTACATACTGTCAAGTAAACAAACCACAGACAGTGGCGCAACACGAGAGGCTTTGCCTCTAGCGCTGACTTCCGAGGTTCGATTCCTGAGAGGGGGTGCAGTGCGTGTGTATGCCTGATGAGCCCAGAATTAGGGCGAAACACGTGCCATGTACTGTTTGCATTATTTGACAGTAAAACTTTTTCAATATATTCAATGTATATATATCAGCGCTTCCTGATTCATTTTACCCTCGCACCCCCTTGGTTTGAGAAGAACTATGAAAAAATATGAGGTTCACGCAGAAAAACAGATCACCAATTGAAGCTTAATAAATAATGGATACTTTATTCGCCATCAATAATTGTTTTGGTAAAGCCATACTCAGTGTAATCCTCCTTCCATGTTCTAATTTTTTTAACTAGCCATTATTAAATGAACGGTAAAAAAGTAAGAGCGAAGCGAGGGTGACTTATCCAGGCAGACGACAGCTCAATAGCTCGAATTTGGATATAAATAGGTTCTATGTAGTTGACAGAAATATATTTGGTAGGAATGTAAGTTGAATTTAGTCTTTAACTTTCTATGGTGAAGAAAAATGTATGCAATGATGACTAATTTGTACATTTAATTATTTAGGAATGGATTGATAAATTAAGATTTTGTACAAATAATGTTTTTCATTTTTCTTCCTCGATGGATTCTGGCACCCAGATAAATATACATATATACATACATACACATATATATATGTATGTATGTATGTATGTATGTATGTATATATATATATATATATATATATATATATATATATATATATATATGTATGTGTATATATATATATATATGTATGTGTATGGGTGTATATATGTATATTTATCTGTATGTATGTATGTATATATGTACATGTGTGTGTATGTGTATGTACAAACCGGATTCCAAAAAAGTTGGGACACTATGCAAATCGTAAATAAAAACTGAATGCAATGATGTGGAGGTGCCAACTTCTAATATTTTATTCAGAATAGAACATAAATCACGGAACAAAAGTTTAAACTGAGAAAATGTATCATTTTAAGGGAAGAATATGTTGATTCAGAATTTCATGGTGTCAACAAATCCCAAAAAGTTGGGACAAGGCCATTTTCACCACTGTGTGGCATCTCCCTCCTTCTTACAACACTCAACAGGCGTCTGGGGACCGAGGAGACCAGTTTCTCAAGTTTAGAAATAGGAATGCTCTCCCATTCTTGTCTAATACAGGCCTCTAACTGTTCAATCGTCTTGGGCCTTCTTTGTCGCACCTTCCTCTTTATGATGCGCCAAATGTTCTCTATAGGTGAAAGATCTGGACTGCAGACTGGCCATTTCAGTACCGGATCCTTCTCCTACGCAACCATGATGTTGTGATTGATGCAGAATGTGGTCTGGCATTATCTTGTTGAAAAATGCATGGTCTTCCCTGAAAGAGATGGCGTCTGGATGGGAGCATATGTTGTTCTAGAACCTGAATATATTTTTCTGCATTGATGGTGCCTTTCCAGACATGCAAGCTGCCCATGCCACACGCACTCATGCAACCCCATACCATCAGAGATGCAGGCTTCTGAACTGAGCGTTAATAACAACTTGGGTTGTCCTTGTCCTCTTTGGTCCGGATGACATGGCGTCCCAGATTTCCAAAAGAACTTGAATCGTGACTCGTCTGACCACAGAACAGTCTTCCATTTTGCCACACTCCATTTTAAATGATCCCTGGCCCAGTGAAACGCCTGAGCTTGTGGATCTTGCTTAGAAATGGCTTCTTCTTTGCACTGTAGAGTTTCAGCTGGCAACGGCGGATGGCACGGTGGATTGTGTTCACTGACAATGGTTTCTGGAAGTATTCCTGAGCCCATTCTGTGATTTCCTTTACAGTAGCATTCCTGTTTGTGGTGCAGTGTCGTTTAAGGGCCGGAGATCACGGGCATCCAGTATGGTTTTACGGCCTTGACCCTTACGCACAGAGATTGTTCCAGATTCTCTGAATCTTGGATGATGTTATGCACAGTTGATGATGATAGATGCAAAGTCTTTGCAATTTTTCGCTGGGTAACACCTTTCTGATATTGCTCCACTATCTTTCTGCGCAACATTGTGGGAATTGGTGATCCTCTACCCATCTTGGCTTCTGAGAGACACTGCCACTCTGAGAAGCTCTTTTTATACCCAATCATGTTGCCAATTGACCTAATTAGTGTTAATTGGTCTTCCAGCTCTTCGTTATGCTCAAATTTACTTTTTCCAGCCCCTTATTGCTACTTGTCCCAACTTTTTTGGGATTTGTTGACACCGTGAAATTTTGAATCAACATATTTTTCCTTTAAAATGATACATTTACTCGGATTAAATGTTTGATCTGTCATCTACGTTTTATTACAAATAAAATATTGACATTTGCCATCTCCACATCATTGCATTCAGTTTTTATTCACAATTTGTTTAGTGTCCCAACTTTTTTGGAATCCGGTTTGTATTGTATATATATGTTGATATGTGTATATCTATGTGTATATATATGTAGATGTGTATATGTATATATACATATATATATATATATATATATATATACAGTAGATATGTGTATATGTAGATATGTTTATATATATGTTGATATGTATGTTTATATGTATATGTATAAGTTTATCTGTGTGTGTGTGTGTGTGTGTGTGTGTATATATATATATATATATGACAGCAACACTCAACAGTGACAAAACAATTACATTGACAATCATGTTACGTTATTTTTAAAATGTTTCCTTTTCTTTTCATAACTTCTTTAACACACTACTTCTCCGCTGCGAAGCGCAGGTATTTTGCTAGTATTACTTAAAAGTGAATGGTCGCTCTGAGGCTAAGGATCTGCGGTGGCATCCAGAAGTTTGCCGTTTTGAATCCCCATCACTGCCAAAAACATCCTACTCTGCTGGGCAAATGAGCAAGGCCCTTAACCTTCAATTGCTCCATGAGTACTGTACAATGCCTGACCCTGCGTTCTGACCCCAAGGGGTATGCGAAAACTATCAAATTACTAATACGAGAAATTGTATAAGGTGAAATAAAGAACAAAAAAAAACATTTAGGCACTGCTACATGAACCCCACAACATGTTGCTGTCTATGTGGAGTTTCTCTCCGTACACAAGTGGATTTTTCACTCAGTACCCCATTTTTCTATCACATTCCTATCTAAGATATATGCATTTTAGTTTACTTAATGATTCTACTCTGGCTCTGGTGTAGTGTGGGTGTGTGCAAATGGGCCCTGAAGCCTCCAGTCCGAGGCTGGTAACTACCTTGCTCCTAGTGCTGCCCCAGGTGTAGGCTCTGGTCACTATGACTGAGAACTGGATTATAAAGGCTTAATACTGTTAGGTTATGTATGATGTCTAATATGAGGGATAGCTTATTATATTATCACAACACAGCTGTGTCCAGAATGCCACACATCTCAGGGCTCTCCCATACACATACACAACACACAAACACACAGACTGGCTCTTTTACCATCTTGTGTCAGTCATTGTTTCAACTTGCTTCTAGAACTAAGTCATTGCATACTTCTGTGCCAAATGCTTTATAATTTTTACTTCATTTATATGGGGATCACTGGCTGGTGTCCCAACCCTTCATCATTTTTTTCTTTATTTGTTATTAGCTGTGCCACCCATCTAAGATGGGTTGAAATCTAAATAATCAATGTAGACCCCAGAGTTAACATTTGTAGTGCACCATGCAATGCTTATATCTCAGTTATATTCCATTTGGTATAGGATTTGTAAAACATGTTAATGTTTGTGATACGCCATCTATTGGAATGACAGAGGCATAGCAACCAGATGGATACACACACACACACAAATATATATATATACACTGCATACAGGGCTGGTGCCACCATTATGGAAAATTAGGCCTTTGCCAAGGGGGCATATCATAAGGTGTGAAAACACAGTCGCTCAGGTTAGCTACCGAACAGTCAGTTGGCACACTAATAAGCTTGGCCTAGGGTGCAAAATAACCTAACACTAGCACTGAATGTATATATATATATATATATATATATATATATATATATATATATATATACTGTATATATATATATATATATATATGCACTCACCTAAAGGATTATTAGGAACACCTGTTCAATTTCTCATTAATGCAATTATCTAATCAACCAATCACATGGCAGTTGCTTCAATGCATTTAGGGTGTGGTCCTGGTCAAGACAATCTCCTGAACTCCAAACTGAATGTCAGAATGGGAAAGAAAGGTGATTTAAGCAATTTTGAGCGTGGCATGGTTGTTGGTGCCAGACGGGCCAGTCTGAGTATTTCACAATCTGCTCAGTTACTGGGATTTTCACGCACAACCATTTCTAGGGTTTACAAAGAATGGTGTGAAAAGGGAAAAACATCAGTATCGCGGCAGTCCTGTGGCGAAAATGCCTTGTTGATGCTAGAGGTCAGAGGAGAATGGGCCGACTGATTCAAGCTGATAGAAGAGCAACTTTGACTGAAATAACCACTCGTTACAACTGAGGTATGCAGCAAAGCATTTGTGAAGCCACAACATGCACAACCTTGAGGCGGATGGGCTACAACAGCAGAAGACCCCACCGGGTACCACTCATCTCCACTACAAATAGGAAAAAGAGGCTACAATTTGCACGAGCTCACCAAAATTGGACAGTTGAAGACTGGAAAAATGTTGCCTGGTCTGATGAGTCTCGATTTCTGTTGAGACATTCAAATGGAGTCAGAATTTGGCGTAAGCAGAATGAGAACATGGATCCATCATGCCTTGTTACCACTGTGCAGGCTGGTGCTGGTGGTGTAATGGTGTGGGGGATGTTTTCTTGGCACACTTTAAGCCCCTTAGTGCCAATTGGGCATCGTTTAAATGCCACAGGCTACCTGAGCATTGTTTCTGACCATGTCCATCCCTTCATGACCACCCTGTACCCATCCTCTGATGGCTACTTCCAGCAGGATAATGCACCATCTCACAAAGCTCAAATCATTTTAAATTGGTTTCATGAACATGACAATGAGTTCACTGTACTAAAGTGGCCCCCACAGTCACCAGATCTCAACCCAATAGAGCATCTTTGGGATGTGGTGGAACGGGAGCTTCGTGCCCTGGATGTGCATCCCACAAATCTCCATCAACTGCAAGATGCTATCCTATCAATAGGGGCCAACATTTCTAAAGAATGCTTTCAGCACCTTGTTAAATCAATGCCACGTAGAATTCAGGCAGTTCTGAAGGTGAAAGGGGGCCAAACACTGTATTAGTATGGTGTTCCTAATAATCCTTTAGGTGAGTGTATATACTGTATATATAACAATCTTGTCTCCTTTATCCCACAAAGTGCCAAGAAACCACTCTTTGAGGGCAATAAAGCCAAAGAAGCCCAGCAGCTTCTGGTCCAGCTGATAGAAAAAGGGAGGCATCTCTGGATCTCCCAGCCCAATTATCAGGAAAGCCAAACCTACCCAGAAACAGCACCAGAGGGCGATAAGAGGCTATTGCCTGCATTTGTTTGCTTGCGCTATTGTGCACCTGTTAAATTTGTTTTTGTTTTGTTGCATATTAATTTGGGATTGCCTGGTTGGCACCCCAACTATTTTAGGATTTGCTCTGTCTTCTCACTCAACCCCATACATATATGTATATGTATATATATTAGTAGCTACAAATTCACAAAGGGAGAAATTGAGTCACATATCTTAAAATAGTTTTTTATTCCTAAGTTTTCGACAACCTACTAGGTGTCATCATCACTGGTAGATGATTAGACATACAGGAATCAAAGACAATATATACAAAATAGGAGAAGGGGAATGTAAGGGGAGTGGATTAATAAGGTGTGGTTTAGAGGGTGTTGGTCTAAGAGGCTGGTTATAATGATATCCAAACTGGAGCTGATCACAACTTTCTGGAATATTCTTTTCAGTGTATTCTAGTACCAGTCTCTCAAAGCATTTCATCATGATTGGAGTAAGTGTCGCCTGTCTCTATTTATTCAGACAGTCCAGTTTTCTGTTTGTCTGGAAGCAGGGTTAAAATCAACCCAATACTGGAGCCATCCCTTGCAGTGATGTTTGCTGTGAAGTTCCTGGTCCCTGGACAAGGTTAAGAGTCCAGTAAGGTTCAGCCTGAACTATCTGTGTTGATCCACCATACTTTTTCAGGGAAAGGCAAAGACTGGAGTGTTTTTTGTGATATACTGTAGATCATGTGACAGCCATGTGTGGAACATTTTCACTCATTTACTGAACCTGCATTTTTCATTAGCCTGTTGCAAAGAGCTGATGCCTACCCCAGCAGCATCAAGCAGAAGACAGGACTCAGAATAAGATCCTATTTTTTTGTAGGTAAACTCATACACCAATCCATAATTATTTTCATGAGCCCAATTTAGAGTCGCTGATCAACCTAACAAAATATTTTTAGATTACTAACTACTACATTTGTACGACTGCACAAAAAAATGTTAAAAACCCGACAGCTTTTTTAATTTATTTTAATTTACTTTAAACTTTTTGAATAAATTTTCATGTCACTCGGTCTTTAAAACTCTTCACTATGAAGTAGATCATTCATAAACCGTAATACCAAAAATCTATTTTCTAGCTCAGTTAATCCAATTTCAAGGTTGTGGGGGGATGCTGTCTACGTTGGCAGCAAAGCTGGACACTTTTCCATCAAACTCCAAACTCACATTAAGTCCCATCATTGGAATGTCAGAAGAAAGCTAGAGAAACTGAGGAAAAAACTCCAACAGACACGGGTAGAACATGCAGACTCCACACAGAGAGTACTCTGGAGGTTTGTAGCAGCAGGACTGTACCACCTTGTCTCTCAAAGCCCAGACATTTTATTTTTTTACTGTTTTTTTTGGACTATGGTTACATTAAAGTATATTCAATTACAGAAATTTCCAACGAATGTAGCATTTGAATTTTTAAGTTATGCGATAGTCACTCAGTTAGTGAATTAATTTCACCAGGGGAAAATATTTATTGACTTCACTGCTGTATTTGTTCCATTGATATTCTGTTTAGGTAACAAAACCTGAAGGCATTGTAATGCAATCTTTCTTCAATCCATTGATCATACTATTGATTTATCTTTGAATTAAATAAAATTACCAAATAAAGACTGGTTATTTTATTTAATGCCAGCAACTCTGCCAGAAAAAGAACATCCCCAGTTTCAATTGGTAATGCTTGGGAGCCGTTTGTTTCACTTTTTGTCTCCATTGTGCTGTAACACGATCAATATCCCAAATGATGTATTAATCTGTTAGCTGAAGTATAAATCATACTGTTGACTTCTCAGTGAACTGTTCAACTTTTCGCCACTCACGTCGAGCTTGATGACTGTATATAGTAGCTGTCAGCCACCTCAGGGGTTTCCATGTAATTCACTTTGACCCTCTGATGATTCCTGGGAGCCGTCTCCTCCCAAAAAGTCGGATCAAATCATTAGTATGCACCAGGCATGAGCAGAACGTCTGATCATTTGTTCTCATGAGAGTTCGCACCATAAATATTTTCGAAGGTTACAGATAAAGACAGACTTTGATAGTTTAACTGCAGTAATTACCCTGTTGTTGTGTGTTTAATATTATTTGAATGCTCTATGGTATCCTAGGAAAGCAGTACCATAAGAAGAGTTGTAGAATGTTTCTCTTAAAAAGTCAGCAGTTTTGTATTTAAAGATTGAAGATTAAAAATATTTGGATCAAATAATTTTCCTCTTTGTGGTTAAATAATGGTCATCAAAATTAAGCAAGTACACTTTTTCACTTCCTTTTATCTCAAAAAACATTCAGATAGTGTTTATTAGTATATCTTTTTTAACTGTGTGACTTGCTGAATTAAACAAGGTTGTCCTAATGTTCTACTTCAATTCTGCTATTTTAGCAAGCGTAAACATAATGTTGTTCCTTCTTTTCCTTTGCTTACTAATAAAACCTGCCCTTATATATCACAAACCATTTCTACGTCAGGGAAAGTTTACAACGTCCTTAAGAAGATTTTCATCTGTTTCCCAGAATTTAGTGTACCACTATAAAAAAAAGAAAAGAAAAAAAGAGAAAACTCCCTTTCAAGGAATTTTGTATGATTTTTGATTATTGATGCATCATGAAAAGGGGATGCCCACTCTTGCCTACAAGTGCGTAAGTGATCAGAATATATGGAAGTAAAAGAAGGTCATTTATAAAACCTCAAAAGTCAATGGGCCATCCATAGCAAGGTCTGAGGTTGGACAGTTTGTCAGTTTCCAGACACATTCTCGTGAATCAAAAAAACACTGCGGCTGAACCACATCTGCTTTTTTCAGTGTATCTAATAAAACTCAGGGAGATGTATGCGTGACAGGGACTTCACACAGGATGCACTAAGAAGACGTATTTCATAGTTCCCTCTGTCTCGCCCTCCCTTTCTGTTCCTGGTATCCAGCCAGACTTCATCCTCTTTGTAAGGTGGCTTAGGGCTGCAGCTTGCGTCTGGGAAAAATGTGACACAAGATTTTGTTTGCCTAATGCAGCTGGGCACTGATTAGTTAAATAAAATAAGAGAAAGGGAGAAATCCTCTGGACTTCCAGAGACAGGATTCTTTCAAGGTTTTAATCAAGGCTCAAGGACCAAAATGCAGCTTCGATGTTTCTTATTTTTAACTCTGCCACCTGCTGTTTCTTAATTTTAATAATAAAACACAGTTTTTTTGAAGTTTTTGGTTATTCATTTTTGTTACTAATATATATATATATATATAGTTGAACTGGGCCTGGACACAGACAGGTGGTCACTGATAGTTCACCCAACACACGTTTGTTATACGTAATTCTATTTACAATTAGTGTACACACAACCCCAGTACTTCCCCAAAGTCCAGGCCTTCCTTCACACTCCCTTCCTCAGGTCCGCCTCCACTCCTCTCCTCCAAGACTCTGTCTCTCTTCCAACCGACTCCAATCATCAAATTGAGGTGTCTCCTGATGACAGAAGCACTCTGGGTGTCCCTGGTCTTCTTCCCCAGGCCTCCATAGGCATTGGGGTGCCCCCTAGCGTTGACAATGGTCCCCTATAGGGTTAAGCTTCTAACCTCCATTACCTTGGTACCCAAAGCCACCAGGGCGGTCGCCCCCTCATGGTCTGGAGGTGTTGTGGAATGGCAGGGCGCTAAGGCGCAGCGGCTACTCCGGATCCAAAAAAAAGTGCATTTTAGCTGTTTTTACCTATTTATTTTGTCCATGCAGTCAATAAATCATGTGTGTGAAAGACACACAAAGACTTTCATACAATCGCTTCACTCTTCTGGAAATCAATACAAGATTTAACACCAGCAATTTACCTGAAGACACTCTAGCAAAAGAGCTCCGCGAGCTAGGCCTGCTCCGTGAACTTGCCCCCGAATCGCCTACAGGTACCATCTCAGCGAGGAGACGCCGTGAGCGGTGTGAGCGTACCCGGAAGCGAGGTAAACGAGGAGGTGTTGGAGCTAAGCTAAAGGCTAATCCAACCAGACCAGCTGTTCCATCCATCATTCTGGCAAATGTTCGTTCATTGGACAACAAACTTGACCATATCCGACTTCTAAGAGCAAAACAACGCGAAGTAAGAGACTGCTATGTTTTTATCTTCACGGAAACCTGGCTGAATGATAATATCTCTGACGCGGCTATACAGCTAACAGGGCTACATGCTATCTGTGCGGATAGAGATGCCAGCAGATCCGGAAAAACCCGCAGCGGTGGCCTGTGTGTATACATCAACACAGAATGGTGTGAAAACACAGGTATGATCACGAAGCACTGCTCATCGCTGGTGGAATTTGTGGCAGTTAAGTGCAGACCTTATTATTAGTCGCGAGAATTCAGTGTTATTGTTATTGTGGCATTGTACATTCCTCCTGATGCTAATGCTAAGGAGGCGCTACGCGAACTGTATGAGGCCATTGGTGACCTGCAATCTCGCCACCCTGAGGGATTTTTTATTATCGCTGGGGACTTCAATCAAGCAAATTTAAAGACTGTTCTGCCTAAACTCCACCAGCATGTTAAATTTCCGACTAGAGTAGACAATATATTGAACTTGGTATACAGTATATTAACACCAAGTCTGCATACAGAGCAACCCCCCACCCTCACATTGGACTGTCTGATCACATTACAGTAATGCTGACTCCAGCATATATGCCATTGCTGAAGACAAAAAGCCGGTAATAAAGCAGGTCAGAACATGGCCAGATGGAGCTATTTAAGCCCATCAGGACTGTTTTGAGTGCACAGAATGGAGTGTCTTCAGAGAAACATTGACATTAATGAATATGCCGAAGCAGTTACGGGATAGATTGACAAATGCATTGGAGATGTCACCGTCATCAAATTTGTCTCAACACGTGCTAACCAGAAGTCATGGTTCACAGTAGAAGTTCACAAGCTGCTAAAAACAAGGGATTCTGCCTACAAAGCCAACGATGAAGTGGCACTCAGAGCAGCCAGAACCAACCTGTCCGGAGGCATCAAGCCAGCAAAGCGGGAGTATTCAAAGAAAATTAGCGATCACTTCGCCTGCTCAAGAGATTCTCGGCAAATGTGGCAGGGCATCCAAACCATCACAGATTATAAGGCCCCACCGCGTATGTGTGTTAACGTCACCTCTCTTCCAGACGCTCTTAACACCTTCTATGCCAGGTTTGAGACACAGAACAACAAACCAGCATGGAAGACCACCCCCACGCCAGACAATCAAGTTCTGTCCCTGTCTGCAGCTAGTGTGAGAAGGACTCTCACCAAGGTCAACCCACACAAAGCAGGACCAGATAACATACCTGGACGTGTGCTCAGAGTCTGTGCTGACAAGTTGACTGATGTCCTAGTGGACATCTTCAACATCTCTCTGAGCCAAGCTGTTTGCGCCACAGTGTTTTAAAAATACCATCATCAGACCTGTCCCAAAGACAGCCACAGCTTCGGAACTCAATGACTACTATGCAGCTGTCTCACAGATCCATCTTCCATCAGGAGCTAAAAAACATGTCTCTTATAAAACTGTACTTCATTAAGAAAGTATAAAACCTATTACATAAATCTGTCAATCAATCCTTCTTTATATGATGAAGAAATATTGTCATTAAGAGAAAGCACTGTCACAAGAGCATTACAGGGCTAACAAGATCATAATAGAAATCAAATATTAACAAGTACAATATCCTGAATAAGCACATACACACAAGATAAAAGAGTTGCACTTCTATTGGAGACCAAGTATTGTGTTTATTTATTTTTTCTTTCTGACAAACATTTTTTAGTTTTTCATGTAAAAAGTTTTAGAAAAACCTAAAATCTACATCTGGAAAATGTCTGAATTTTCTTGATTTTAGTCTTTACAGTACAGCAAAAAAAAGTCTAAACATTTTCTATGGTTGTACTGACAGATTTATACTGCAACGGTCAAGAGGAACTAAACACATCCATGAGAGTTATGATGAAAAATAACTAAAGAGGGTGCACAAATAATTGTAGAAAATTAACACCAACACTCTATACATCAAGAATGGGCACAAAACAAATCTACATAATCTGGTTGCAGAACTCAGAGGAACTATTAAATTTGAAAACCCAAACCTCTCAGTGCACCTCAGTGCAAGCCATCATCTTATATAGCTGCAGCATGATTATTTGATAAGTTGCTAAGAGCAGAGGTTTTCAAACTAGGTGCCACAGTATGTAGCCCCTGGGGGTCCACAATAGCCCTGCAAAGAATGACATTCTTAAAAAAAGTTGAAGCCAAATTTGAAAGATTTTGTTTACATTTGCTCGGGTAGTTTTTAAACAAATACAGTATAACACTAAATGTTCTTCAGTTTCTGCTCAGGTAAAAAGTAGATTTATATCAATATAGAGAGGCAGATTTGCAACACGTGTGATACACAAGCAGCTCACAGATGATATGCAAGGGAACACAAAGACAAAAGAAGTGCCCCTTAAAAGCAAATAATGGATGAACCCATGTCTCTGTGCTCAGCTTAGCTTCAGTCCCACCACTCCAATGTGCTCCAAACCCTCTCACAGGGCTTCTGCTTCCAGACTGCACCCCAATCACGCTAACCCGACCTCGGTCTATAATTCATTGTCTGCTACTAAATTAAAAGACACATCCACACACACACAAACACACACAAACTTAACAATAACCACTTGTTCAAATCCCAAAATGCAATATTATGGATGGGGAGTGAAGAAACATCACATTAGTTGTTTGTGTCTAATAAGAATTCAGTACATAACAGTTTAAGACCAACAGATTGTGGTAGTTTAAATCACTCTGCTTCAGGAGCCGATAGGAAAGGCTCAGAATCCCTGGCCTAGAGACATCACACATCACTTGATCACACGTGTCAATAGTCCAGTGTAGTTATTGTCAAAGTCAGTGACAATGTCAATTTATTTATATAGCACATTTAAAACAACATAGGAATGCTGTGGCCAAAGTGCTTTACAATAAAAGAAGAAAAAACATACAATTAACATAAAAAACATAAAAAGAAATAAAATAAATGAACATAAATAAAATAAATAATAAATATAAATAAGATTACATAATCACAATGAGGAAACCATCAGTATTACTGAAGGACACGGATGAGTCTTTAATCTTGTTTTGAACAGTTCAATTGTAGATGACTCCTTTATGTAATGAAGGAAAGAGTTCCACAGGCAAGGAGCAGCAGCTGCAAAAGCTCTGTCCCCCTTAGTTTTACACTTGGTACAAGGGACAAGAAGAGACAACTAATCAGAAGATCTAAGCACTCTAGATGGCTGGTGTAAAGCACACAATTCAGATAAATAGGCAGGAGGAAGCCCATGTAAAGATTTAAAAACTAGCAACAAATTTTAAAATCAATTCAAAAACTGTCAGGCAGCCAGTGTAAAGAAGCTAATATTGGAGAAACAGACACTGCATGAAAAGAGCTGTATCCGGACAAATATGGTATGAGAAATCTCCGCTAAACTCTACGTCTGCCAGATGTATAAGGTAGAGTGCATGGAAAGGTAGCATGCAAAAGGAAATTTTGTGAAACAACCAGATACCTTACGTATGTGGATGTATACAGGAATCGGTGGAAGTTTCAAAGAATCCTCACAGCTAGCAATGAGGTGTGATGGCTGTGAGGTGTAAGAGCCTTTCATATGTTAATGACTATCAAGTAGAGGTGTTGTCTTTGTTATCATAGCCGGGTGGGGGGATTAGCAGCAGGCTGCATACTGCTTTTCCCGAAGAGGCTATCCAGCGTCTTGATGCGCTTGAGCGCAAGTTTGGCGAGCAAAGACCGCAGGAACGTTCAAGCCATGCGCTTAAAAGAGTCAAGAGGGCGCATAACGTGGGCATTGCGGTAAGTTGAGCTTTATGTTAGCCGACAATATAGTAGAAAATTATACCTCGCCAAGTTAGCCTAAGCTAGCACTTGGCTACACATCTACTTTTGTTCCTTGTTCCTCGAACTTATTTAACAGTTTGTCACGTCCGAATTATACGATGTTGTTTGAAAATTCTTTGTTTCCCATGCATGTATGTGTGTATCTACTAAAGTGTTTTTAATTCAATGTTACAGGAAGCTGTAAGGCACCTCCATAATTCAGAAAACAGCCCGCATAAATATGATCCACAAACTGGGTAAGCAGTGTTTTTTTTTATATGTTATGTATGGGGTTTTATGTAATCATTTTAAATGTAATTAATGACACTACTCTCTTTCCACACAGAATAAGTTCACCTCATAACCAGGCAGTAATGACATACTGTATCTGCTGGAGGAATTGAAGACGACTTTTGCAGATGCAGACCCTGAGTGTATAAAGGGTAATTTATACACTTAATATTTGTATATAAAGGGGAATTGTTATTATAATTATGTTCATGCCCCCTTTATTGTTGTCCCTCTAATAATTTGAATTAGTTTTGTCACTTATATGAATTATTTTGTTATTCAGCATGCTGTAGGACTTACTATGAGACATTGCGGAGGAAATACTCTTTGTCTCAGCCAGGAAAGTCCCAGCGAAGAGACTCCATTAAGATAGGGGCTAAAAACCGATGGAAGACCGGTGTGGGTTGTGAGGTCTCCACCTCACAGGAGCCCACAATTGCCTGAGCTTTGCCAGCAGCTTCAGTCCAGATTGGAGGCAGATATGCACTATGCTCTTACACACCGTCAGCGTGTAAGAGCTGATGGAATCGGGCCAGAAGAAGATTCATTTTTGGAACTTTAATAAGTACTGGTGCATGTGTTTGTTTCAGTTTGTTTCATTGCTTTTAATTTACATTTTTTTCTCCATATTTTAAGTTTTTTCTTATTCTTACGTTGTATATTTATTAGTGTTTGGTTTTATTTTAATAAAAATATTTCTGAATCAATTTTATTCTTATTTTTTAAACAGTGCGGGGGATGTACGGTACAGTGGGGGGTGGGGGTTGGGAGTGTATATGGTCCATCTACATACCTGCCCAATAACCAATCAAGTCAATAAGCTATGAGGGCTTGGGTTGGGCTAAATAAAAAGTGTGACCAATGGAAGTGTTTTTTTTTTTTCAACCAATCAATGTTGAGATAAAAGACCAATGTAGAACAGCAGAGTTGTGCAGAGGTGTAAAATGCAAATGGTTCTTGAGGTGTGAATGTCTCCTTGCAAGAGCCTTGAGTGGATTATTTTCCATCGCAACAAATGGCTGTACCATGGAAGAATCCCTCAGCAAGATACATCCGAATTGGTATTAATCCGGAATTATCCTAGGTTGGTGGAATTTGATGTATGTATGATGTATCAGTGTTACTTGTAGATACTTCTGAAAATCAGTGGTGTATACAGGAGTTTCCTAGTACAGATACACCTCTTTCATGCAGTGAGAATCAGACTTTCTTGCCCCAACCAGAAAGCAAGCAGCAGCATTCTGCACCAACTGTAACCTGCGTATCAGGGATTTGCTAATCCCAGAATATAGTGAGTTGCAGTAATCAAGGCGAGAAAAGAGAAAAGCATGAATAGCTTTCTCAAGATCCCTAAAAGATAAAAAAAGGCTTGATCTTACCTAAAAGACAAAGCTGGAAAAAGCAATTCTTAACTACAGAATTAATCTGTTTCTCAAAAGAGAGGTTACTGTCAAGAATAACACCAAAATTGCGGACTTGAGGTTTGCAAAAGACAGAGAAAGAGCCTAGAAGTTCAAGACCAACTTGGGCTTTAGCTGATGGACCCACTATAAGCACCTCTGTGTTTTTTTGATTCAGATCAAAAAAATTATTAGCCATCCAGGATCTTAGTTCAAAAAGACATTTGTGCAGTTGATTCATTGCAGAGTTGCAGATGGGAATATAAACCAGTGTATCATCGGCATAGCAGTGAAAAAGAAATGTTAAATTGCCTAAAACTAGCTCCAATAGGGTGAAGGTACATAGAGAATAAAAATTACCAAAAATGGATCCCTGAGGATCACCACATTCAAGAGGAGCAGTGGACGAAAAAGAGGAATTTAAAGTCACTAAAACGTGTCTACCAATTAGATATGACCTGAACAAGTTAAGAGCAGCCCCTTTAAGCCCAACAAGATGTTCAAGCTGCAACAGCAATGTCTCATGGTCAATTGTGTCAAAGGCAGCGGACGGGTCAAGGATGACAATGACTGCAGCACCATGTGAGTCAGTAATAATAGAGATATCATTGAATACTTTAAGGAAGGCTGTCTCAACACCATGATAATGCCTAAAGCCTGATTGGTAGATCTCAAATAAATTATTGGAGTTAAAGTAATCAATCAATTGATTATAAATAATTCTTTCTAATATTTGGCAGAAATGGTAATTGGGAAATCGGGCAAAAATTGGCTAAAACTCTAGGAACTAATTCTGCCTTTTTTAGACAGGGACGCACCGCAGCATGTTTAAAAAATGAGGGCACAACTCCCTCACTAATAAAACCATTGACAATGGCTAGTAAAGGTGGACCCAAAAAATCACAGGCTTCCACTAAGAGGCGTGGTGGTACAATATCAAGAGGACTGAGAGTAGGTTTAAGACTGTCAATAGTACTTTTTAACTGTGAAAGTGAGACAAGATCAAAAGATTCCAAGACAATACCATGATTAACAGTAGGAAGTTCATAGCCAGTTGCAACAATACCACAGCGGATTGTATCAATTTTATGGACAATGAATTAAAGAAACTGCTCACATGAAAGAACAGTACTATTAAATCCCGCCACAAAATGAGGGTGAATGGCCGCATTAATTTAATTAAATAAGACCCTAAAATTCCTAGAATGACAGGATACTAAATCAGTGAAGAAATCATGTTTAGCTTTCTTAACTGCAACCTGGAATTTAAATAGAGAAGTCCTAAAAATCTGTTTAGAAACAATCAGTCCAACTTTTTTCCAACGCCATTCCGCAGTTTGACAGGCACGGCGTAGTGGTCGCGTGGTTTCATTTAGCCAGGGAGCAGGTCTACCCTTATTACAGCATATCTTGAGCGGAGCAATTGAGTTTAAAAACGTTTTACAAGAAGAATTACATTCTAAAACAGAATCATCAATACCATCATATTGGACATGTACACCAAGACTAGAGAATACGATTTTAAAATCAGATATAATAGAACAATTTAAAAAGCAAAAACAGCGTGGAGCACAACTAGTAGTAGGAACATTAACAGTAATATTCATGTCCATCATTATAGAAAAGTGATCAGTAAAAAAAATCACATAAATCATTATTAACTTAAATGTCACATGTAAGAACAAGTATTAAAGCTGTGACCGAGAGAGTGAGTTGGCGTATTAATATGCTGGATAAAATCAAATGAGTCCAATAGTGAAAAAAAGTAATTAACCAAAGCTTTCAATTGACAACAAATGTGAATGTTAAAATCACCAACAATAAATACTTTGTCATGGGAGAGGGTAACATCAGTCAGGAGATCAAAGAATTCACAAATGAAGACATCATTAATTACAGGAGGTCCATAAATCACAGCAAACAACAAAGAACGGGAGCTGCACACTTCGAAAAGTTGCAGTTCGAAGCTACTAAACGGACCCCTTGTAGGGCTCCGACACAAGAACATACTTTTAAAAACAGTGGCAATGCCCCCACCACGACGAGTCACCCAAAGAGAGTTTAAAAATGAATAACCTGATGGTGCCAAGTCAGTAAAACATGAAGAGTCACCATTTACAATCCATGTCTCAGTGATGAAAAATAAGTCCAGGTTATTTGAGATAATAAAGTCTTGCAGAATAAAAGTTTTATTAAACACAGATCTCACTTTCAAAAGAGCAGCCATCATAGAAATAAAAGAGCTCTCTGCGGGCCGAGCACAGGTGAGCGTGCAAAGATTAGCAGCGTTTACTCCTCAAGAGCACACCAAGGAAGAGTGATGCCACCTTGAGATGGAGAAATTAAATCTGGTATCCAGCGATCATGGACCAGGGATGGAGTCCTGTGCAGGAGAAGATGGGTCATAGACGACTCGCAGATATCGGGAGTCCATGCTCTGGGACTTGAGTCGGCGTTGTTTAACAGCAATACTGGCTTTTCTTCCATGGAGGTGGCGGGTGCGTTTGCGTCTTCGAGAGGCATTCAGCTCACTAATACACTGATACACATTTACTTTGATCAACAGGTCTGTTATTAGCCAAAACCATGCAGTGTGACCACTGTTAGCACTAACCAAGAATTCAGGATCATGCTCTAATTTGCAGCATATTAGTGGGGGGCTCTGAACAGAAGGTACAAATTTTGGGGGGCCTTGGCATAAGAAGGTTTGTCCAAGGACATCATTGCCATAATCATATGGCCACAGGTCAGGTCAAGTCAGGTTGGGGAGCATGGACTGGTACAGCGCATTGCCTCACCCACCACACAATGAAACAGCTTGGGATCCTAGTTGGCAACCCGAGAGGCAGAAACGCAGCTCAGTCCCACCCTCTGGAAATGACCCTCTATCTGCTGCAGCCAGGTTACGTAGGTGTCCCCTTGGCCTAATCCAGACAATTAGGTACTCAACAATGAGGTCCTGCAAGCCATAGTGCCATAACTAACACTCTCTCACAATGCAGGTAATATGCCTTATTCAGGACTCCATGAGCAACCACTTATTCGACACAAAGTCAAACCAGTGGTTCCCAAGGATTCTCCGAAGACCCACAGTACCTAAGGAGTCCAGTCTTTGTCACAGGTCACTATATAGCGTCCATGTCTCAAAACAACAGAGCAAGACAGAAAGCACCAGAACTCTAAATATTTGGACCTTCGACCTTTTGCATAGATATCGGGAGCGGCATACACCCTTTCCAACAACCTCATGAACCCCCATGCTCTCCCAATCTGTCTACTGATTTCATAGGGAGAGTCACCAAAGACATAAATACCACTACCAAGGTAAGGAAACCTGTTGACAAGTTTGACACTCTCTCCGCAGACAGACATACTGCTGATGGCTGTGCCTAAGAGATTAGGATTTGTGCCTGGATCTTGGTTTTTGTCCAGGACACTCACAAGCACAAGCCCAAGCACTCAGACTCCCCAATTAGTCTCTTGAGATCCACAATCAGTGCCTCCATTGACTTTGCAAAGATCACAGCATTGTTGGCAAAGTCAAGATCAGTGAATCCTTCATCGCCGACAGATCCCCAACAGCTGCTGGAACCCACGACCTTGCCCAACACCCAGTCTATACAAGCATTGAACAGAGTAGGAGCAAGAACATCTCTGACAAAACCGAAAATCAACTGAGAATGAAATAATAAATAACAATAATTATACATTAAATATTTCCAATTAATAAAAAACATAGAAAAATAACCTTACACAATGGTATATGTTCTTGATACAGGTAGCATTAATTATTCTAATTTTTGGATCGCTTAATACAAATTTTAGAAATGGACTGTTACAGTATATTGTATAAAACATGCCAAGAAATGCTTCACAATGAATGAAATGTACATTTTAACAAAATACTTACATATATTTTATTTGTTTAAGTCTTACAGTCTCCTGACTCCTGAAATAGAAATCTGATTACAATGCGTGAGCACCTGCCTATGTTGGATATCCCTAATGGGCACAAACAAGCACAGTTCCAAACAAGACATGAAAAATAAGGCACTAAATAAGCACAACCCAAAAAGAAGAGACAATGTGCAAAAGTGAAATATAAAAGGAGTAAAAATAGCAAATTAGTAGCCAGGATGTGGCAATTCCAGAAAGACTGTAACAGCTGACAGGCCCTCTTTTTTTATAAGGGAAAATGGCCCCAGTGACACCAGATGCCAAGAAATAACCACACACCCCATGTAATCCCACAGCATTTTATCTAACAACTAATGTGAAAAAAACATAAAATGCATTGCTCAATGTGGAAATGTGTCCAGTCAAAACTGGAATGAGTTATCTTTTATACAGTGCTGTTCCTGATTGAGTTAAAATAGCCATTTTAATATTAACCTTTCTGTCTATGTATAAAAACACCAATTTTGTTCTTGATGTACAGCTTCATTTTTTAAGCCACAGACTTGAAATTTTGCCTATGGGTACTTCTTACCACAAGCCAGGTTTTTGAATGAGTGGTTTAAAACATTTGAGTGCTCCAGCAACAGAGAAACAGCACCAGGCAGGTTGTGATGGTAGTCCAATGGTTAGCTTGATTGTCTCTGGGACTGACTGCATTGCACTTCTTCAATCAAAGACTTCACTCACTATTTTTGTCCCAGTCTCAAGCCACCCTGGGTGTGGTCGTATTGTCTCTGGAAGCATTTATTACAATAAGGAGAAACAAACTTAAGCTCACCATTGCAAAACCATTTCAACCTGCCCTGAACTGTGTCTTTTTCATATTTAAAGCTGTACTTTGCTATTTTGTAGTTGTAACCCCATAGCTGAGTCAAATCTCTTAATGAATGTGGATTACTAATCATATTTTAAACTAAATATAATACTTTTTCCTCACTTTAAATTTAACTTAACAGCCAACTTTTAAAAATAATACCCAGGCAAACACAACTATAGAGTATCTATACTGCTCAAAAAAATTAAAGGCACACTTTTGAATCAGAGTATAGCATCAAGTCAATGAAACTTCTGGGCTATTGATCTAGTCAGTTAAGTAGCAGAGGGGGTTGTTAATTAATTTCAGCTGCTTTGGTGTTCATGAAATTAACAACACGTGCAGTAGAGGGGCAACAATGAGATGACCCCCAAAACAGGAATGGTTTAACAGTGGAAGCCACTGACATTTTTCCCTTCTCGACTTTTCTGACTGTTTATCACTAGTTTTGCATTTGGCTATGGTCAGTGTCACTACTGGTAGTATTAGGCAATACCTGTACCCTACAGAGGTTGCACAGGTAGTCCAACTTCTCCAGGATGGCACACCACTAGGTGCCATTGCCAGAAGGTTTGCTTCCCAGCACAGTCTCAAGGGCATTGAGGAGATTCCAGGAGACAGGCAGTTACTCTAGGAGAGCTGGACAGAGCCACTCATAGAAGGTCCTTAACCCATCAGCAGGACTGGTATCTGCTGCTTTGGGGAAGGAGGAACAGGACGAGCACTGCCAGAGCCCTACAAAATGACTTACAGCAGACCATTGGTGTGAATGTCTCTGACCAAACAATCAGAAACAGACTTCATGAGGGTGGCCTAAAGGCCAACATCCTCTAGTGGGTCCTGTGCTCACTGCCCGGCACAGTGGAGCTCGATTGGCATTTGCCATAGAATACCAGAATTGGCAGGTCCACCAGGGGTGCCCTGTGTGTTTCACAGATGAGAGCAGGTTCACCCTGAGCACATGTGACAGAGGTGAAAGGGTCTGGAGAAGCCATGGAGAATGTTATGCTGCCTGTAACATCGTTCAGCATGACTAGTTTGGTGGTGGGTCAGTGATGGTCTGGGGAGGCATATCCATGGACGGACACACAGACCTCTATAGGCTAGACAATGGCATCTTGACTGCCATTAGGTATCGGGATGAAATCCTTGGACACATTGTTAGACCCCTGGTGCAGTGAGTCCTTGGCTCCTTCTAGTGCACAACAATGCCCAGCCTCATGTGGCAAAGGTATGCAGACAGTTCCTGGAGGATGAAGGAATTGATACCATTGACTGGTCCCCCACGCTCGCCTGACCTAAATCCAATAGAACATCTCTGGGACATTATGTTTCGGTCCATCTGACGCCACCAGGTTGCACCTCAGACTGTCCAGGAGCTCAGTGATGCCCTGGTCCAGATCTGGGAGGAGATCCCCCAGGACATCCATCGTCTCATTAGGAGCATGCCCGCATGCATATAAGCACGTGGGGGCCATACAAACTACTGAGTATGATTTTGAGTTGCTGCAATGAAATTTTGGCAAAATGGATTCGCCTACTGCATCATTTTTTCACTTTGATGTTCTGGGTGTCTTTGAATTCAGCCCTCTGTAGGTTGATAATTTTCATTTCCATCAAATGATGTGGCATCCTTTTGTTCCTAACACATTACCCAGTCCATATCAGTATAGATATCCAGCATGGTTTTTTCCCATTGAGATCTGATGTGTTTTCAAAGTGTTCCTTGAATGTTTTGAGCAGTTTATATACATAAATAAAGCTGACTTGGCATATTGGTTTATATGAGTATAACAACAACAACAACAACATTTATTTATATAGCACATTTTCATACAAACAGTAGCTCAAAGTGCTTTACATATTAAAGAATAGAAAAATGAAAGACACAATTATAAAACAAAATAAATCAACATTAATTAACATCGAATAAGAGTAAGGTTCAATGGCCAGGGGACAGAAAAACAAAAACTCCAGACGGCTGGAGAAAAAATAAAATCTGTAGGGATTCCAGACCATGTGACCGCCCAGTCCCCTCTGGGCATTCTACCTAACATAAATGAAACAGTCCTCTTTGGATTTAGGGTTCTCATGGAAGGACTTGATGATGATGATGGTCACGTAGACTTCTGCCTTTTAATCCGTCCATCATTGTTGGAGCATCATGAAGCTTTGAGTAGGTGGAGGTGACGCAGGCCACCACCACAAAGAAACCGGAAAAGAAACAGAAAAGAGAGTAGGGGTCAGTACGGATTTTAGAGCCACCATGAATAGTTATTATGAGGAAATTGAACATATAGAGTATCAGGATTAAGTTAAATTAAGATTAAATTGAAGTTATAGAAAGGCCATGTTAAAGTAATGTGTTTTCAGCAGTGTTTTAAACTGCTCTACTGTATCAGCCTGGCAAATTCCTATTGGCAGGCTATTCCAGATTTTAGGTGCATAGCAGCAGAAGGCCGCCTCACCACTTCTTTTAAGTTTTGTTCTTGGAATTCTAAGGAGACACTCATTTGAGGATCTGAGGTTACGATTTGGAATATAAGGTGTCAGACATTCCGATATATAAGATGGGGCGAGATTATTTAAGGCTTTATAAACCATAAGCAGAATTTTAAAGTCAATTCTGAATGACACAGGTAACCAGTGTAGTGATATTTAAACTGGAAAAATGTGTTCGGATTTTCTTTTCCTAGTTAGGATTCTAGCAGCTGCATTCTGCACTCGTTGCAAACGATTTATGTCTTTTTTGGGTAGTCCTGAGAGGAGTGCGTTACAGTAATCTAGTCGACTGAAACAAATGCGTGAACTAATTTCTCAGCATCTTTCAGTGATATAAGAGGTCTAACTTTACTTATGTTTCTTAAGTGAAAAATGCTGTCCTAATGATCTGATTAATATGTGATTTAAAATTCAGATTACAGTCAACAATCACCCCTAAGCTTTTTACCTCCGTCTTGACTTTTAATCCTAATGTATCCAGTTTATTTCTAATAGCCTCATTGTATCCATTATTGCTGATCACTAAGATTTCAGTTTTCTCTTTATTTAACTTGAGAAAATTACTATTCATCCATTCTGAGATACAAGTCAGACATTCTGTTAGTGAATCAATAGAATCGGGGTCATCAGGAGCTATTGATAAGTACAGCTGTGTGTCATCAGCATAGCTGTGGTAGCTCACGTTGTGCCCTGAGATAATCTGACCTAACGGAAGCATGTAGATTGAGAATAACAGTGGACCCAGGATAGAGCCTTGTGGAACACCATATCAGATATCATGTGTCTTTGAGTTGTAATTACCACAACTAACAAAATATTTTCTCCCTGTCAGGTAGGATTCAAACCAATTTAAGACTGTGCCAGAGAGGCCCACCCATTGACTAAGGCGATTTCTAAGAATGTTGTGATCAATGGTGTCAAATGCAGCACTCAGATCTAAGAGGATGAGAACAGATAAATGGCCTCTGTCTGCATTTACCCGCAAGTCATTTACTACTTTAACAAGTGCAGTTTCTGTGCTGTGATTTGTTCTAAAACCCGACTGAAATTTATCAAGAATAGCATGTTTATTTAGGTGGTCATTTAACTGCATAATGGCTGCCTTCTCCAGAACTTTACTTAAGAAAGGCAGGTTAGAGATGGGTCTAAAATTTTCAAGAGCTGAGGGGTCGAGATTATGTTTCTTAAGTAGAGGTTTAACTACAGCAGTCTTAAGACAGTCTGGGAAGACCCCAGTATCTAGTGACGAATTTACTATGTCCAGAACATTATCAATTAGCACGCCTATTACTTCTTTGAAAAACCTATATGTATACAGTATATGTTTGTTGTGGCATCACTCAAAAACGTCTGCAGATAATTTTATGAACATTGTCTAATAACGTAGGAAGGGTTTAGCTTGGAGTACAGAGTAACCCCTGATAATGGCTCTACAGATTTTATCCTTGTACCTAACAGCAGTCAACCTACCATTGCCTAGCATGTGGAGGGCTCTGTGACCCTCCAAGGATATGCCTCCTCAGACCATCACTGACTCACCGGCAAACCAGTCATGCTGGATGATGTTGTAAGCTGTGTAACGTTCACTACAGTGTCTCCAGTGTCTTTCACATCTCAGTGTGAACCTGCTCTCATCTATGAACAGAATGGGGCACAAATGGCAGAGTGGCCAATTGTGTATTCTCTGGCAGATGCCAAACAAGCTGCAGGGTGATGGGCTGTGAGCACAGGTCCCACTAGAGGATGCCAGGCCCTCATGTCACCCTCTTGGAGTATGTTTCTGATAGTTTGGTCAGAAACATGCACACCAGCAGCCAGATGGAGGTAATTTTCTTGGGATTTGGCAACTGTCCCACTGCTGAATTGATGCCCTTCTACGGCCCTGTCCAGCTATCCACAGGTAACGGCCCATTTCTTGGTATCTCCTCCATGCTCTTAAGACTGTGCTGGGAAACACAGCAAACTTTCTTGTTGTGGCATATACTGTATAGATGTGCCATCCTGGAGGAGCTGAGCTAACTGTGCAGCCTAAATCGGCTGTAGGTACTGCCTCATGCTAACAGTAGTAACAAAGAAACTAGCAAAATGCAAAACCAGAGAAGAATCAGTAAGGAAGGATAAGGATAGAGCAATTGTCTGTGGCCACCACCTCCAAAACCACTCCCTTTCTGAGAGTTGTCCTGCCTATTGTCACTTTCATTTACACCAAATTAGGCGAAGTTGATTGAAAATCACTTATGCCTCCTAACTGAACAGATTGATATCCCTGACACTTAACTAACTTGGTGTTAGACTGTGATGATTAAGTGTCCCCTTCATTTTTTGAGCAGTGGAATAAAAATAATTTGAATTGGAATATAAGTAACAAGCTGGTTAAGTTTGCAGGTCATACCAAGCTTGGTGAATTGGCAGATAAAAATCTAAACTTCATTGAAGCATTACAGAAGGACTTGTACTCCATGGCTTAGACAGATTTGTGGCAGATGAAATTTAATGTCAGTAAATATGAAATATCACACGTAAAAATGTTAGATTTGTGGTCTGAAAACTGAAAGTACACCTTATGCCAGACAATGTTTAGAAGCCATTAAGAAATCTAACAGAATGTTAGGTTATATAGCACGATGCGTGGAGAACAAGTCCAAGGAGGTTATGCTCAGGCTTTATAATGCACTGGTGAGGCCTTATCTGGAGTATTGTATGCAGTTTTGGTCTCCAGGCTATAAAAAGGACATAATAGTACAAGAAAAGGTCCAGAGAAGAGCGACTAGACTGATTCCAGGGCTACAGGGGTTGAATTATGAGGAAAGATTAAAAGAGCTGAGCCTATACAGTTTAAGCAAAAGAAGATTAAGAGGTGACATGATTGAAGTGTTTAAAATTATGAAGGGAATTAGTATAGTGGATCGAGACTGTTACTTTAAAATGAGTTCAACAAGAACATGGGGGCACAATTGGAAACATGCTAAGGGTTAATTTTGCACAAACATTAGCAAGCGTGAACAAGCAAATTCCATACATACAGTGGCAGAGCCACTAACCTAGTGGATAAAGTTGGCAGTTGCTCACTGGAATTTCTATATTTTGCTGTCTGGGGTAATGGAAGTTGTTCCTGTATAGCAGCAGTGTTTGAAGTCACTCAGTGCTCACCAATTGGCAGTATACCTATTCCCAATCTCCAAGTCTAATATCTTTCCATCCTAGTAGTGATCAGACAAAGCATGATAAAAAGAGCTGGTGCACTTCCCTTTTCACCCATATCTTATATATAAACATCAACACGAGGAAGTGTGTGTGTGTCTCTCCGGCCCGGGAGTGAGAGGTGGAGTCGGGGTAAGGACTTCACCTCTGAGGAAACAGAAAACTCGCTTAGCTTCTAATAACACAAGTGAGGCAAGCACGTCAGCAAAATGAAACCTCAGAAGAAAGACAAAGCCGCTTAACCACTAACATCGCCAAAATGGTATCACTTTTACTTTTTCTCCCTCCTCTAATGCACAAGCAATGCAAGCATGTCGGCAAAATGAATCCTCCTAGGAGAGAGATGCCCAGTTCCTTTCAATTACCTGACATCTCCACATTGCAATTTTTTTTCTGACGATTTCATTAGTTTCTAGGACCCTGGGCTTTTTACAGTATGGGCTTACACAGGTAGCATATAATACTGTATATATATATATATATATATATATATATATATATATATATATATATATATATATATATATATATATATATATATATATATATATAATTGGAATGCAGCAAAAACAAGACAATGAGCAATAATTGGAAAAAACGTCTTTTCAGACACGAGTTTCAACGTGAACTGTATTCAAAATGGCTGAACGTCCAGTCACATCTTCTTCCAGTAGAAAGAGATGGGTGTAGGAGGACGGACACTGGAAGTGATGCCAGAGATGTTACAGGTGTCAATCATCCAGTTTGCTGAGGAAGGAAGAGAAAAGACATTAGAACATAGCGCCAGGTGCAGGAGTGTCAGTTAATTAAAATCACCAGAGCCATTACGTTGTTCCATATCTAGGTGATAAAACCCGAAACATATTGAGTACCACTAGATTTTTTTTTTTTTTCACTTCAACTACTGCACTAAGTAGTTTCTACCTTGCCACCATGAGTAAGTCACTAATTACTAGATAATAATATTTAGATCTGAGCTGGTTCCTGCTTTGTGTTCATTGGGAAGGATTAGGCAAAAGATCTACACAGCTCTAAGCAAGAACTGACCAAACTGTTAATTTAGTTTTGCCAGGTGTTCTTCTGCATAATCCAAGGTTCCTTGTCATGGAAAATCATGCCAAGTGTTTATTATAAGCTCCATGGTTGTTTTTCTTGGTACCTTTTGCATGTTGTAATGCAAGGTGTCATACAGAGTCACCTTGATGAAATGTTACACTAATACATAAAAACAGAACTGCTGTGCAACCTGAGGAGGTAAGTATGTTCTTCATTTTTTGACCAATCCCCATTTAGTTCCCAAAAACCTAATGAAATGGATGACATAACCTTTAAGACATGGAATTCATTTTGGCATGTTTCAGAAAAAAGAGCTGAGAGTCTTTTCTAAATATGACAAAAATGGTTAAAAATACTGGTCTTTTATTTCTGTGTTGCTACCCACAGAGTTTAAAGTTCAACTTTATTGTCACCCGTACAGAGTATCCCGTAGTGAAACTCTTACTTGAACGTCCACCCTGCTTGCTATGAGTTTTCAGTGTTTCAGATGGAGAAGAAGAGAAGTGCATGATGGACAATTTATAAAGTTCTGGTGGCCTGTTACAGATTGTTTGACCACATTTACAGTATGTCTGTACACATGTATTTTGCCAACAGGGATGATAAATCTTCCAATTCTGTTATAAATGTATCTGAATGTAAGAATAATTTATATCCTCTTTGCAGATTAGCATGATAGTACATGGCCCAGATTTATGGCTGCTTTGACTGTTCATGCTTTATGCACATTTTTAATAGGAATCTATACATTAAAATGCATGTAAAGGTCTCAAACATTTCAAGCGTGTCTTTCATAAAATATTTCTTTTTTTTTATCTGAATCTAGTTGAGACCTGTGTTAAGAAAGGAGTCCCATACTTTTAGCTCAAGGAATTTTTTAGGACTAAATAAAAACAGAGAGCGACAGAATCTAACTTTTATTTGGAATGCTATTGTTTCCAAAATAAATGGCCATTAACTTCAATGAAGGAGCAGATTTTGTTGTGCATTAAACTTACCCGAGAGTATACACTTTCGAAAGCAACTTCAAAGCTAATGCACTGTAATCTGATTCCATTTTTTCCTGCTGGGTCCTGTTTTTCTATAATAAGGATGATCCACAGGAGCCAAGATACCTGTAGCAACAACATTTCAAGAAGACGGCGGAGAGTGAAGAAGACGAAGGGACGGTGGGATGGAATTCAAGACTTCTTGCTGTCTCTGACAGAGATCTGTCAGCACTTGGAGAATGAGACAAGGCAGGAGGATCTCCATGGCAACAATGAAATGTTTCTTTTAATAATAGGTGGGATATTTTTCAAACCTCTTATTCAGGGAAGTAAAAATAGGCTCACAGCTCATTTCATTTTGATGAAACAAAATTCTGAAAATGTTAACTGCCCTGCCAACCCACAACTCAAACCAAGACAACCCCCGTTTTATCCCTCAGGTAGAAGCATTCCAGATATAAGGGGTCATTTTCTGTTTAAAAATAAAATAAAATTCTTTCTAATGTCCTCCCACTTCACACCCTCACCCTTTCTTCAAGGTGGGTGCTTAGCTTATAGTATGAGGATCCAGATACCTTTTCTGAGTGAGGTGAAGAGAAGAGGTGCTACCTGCCCAGGAGAACCCCGAGAAACGTTGTCTTCCAACCATTAACAGAAAAAGAATCTGGTGATCTCTAACAGGAGGCCAGAGGTGATTTGACAAAGATTGTCCCAATGGAAAAGTGCAGAACTATATATAATTGAGAGAAAACACAAAAAGATCTGAGGAAATAGACATATGGCCATAGTAAAGATAGAAGATATAAAAGTACCGGCATTAGATCAAAGGGCAGCCACAGTGGGACATTCCCAAAGCATATGAAGGAAGGGTCCCAATGCCCTAGTTTGACATAGAGAGTTGAAAGGGTCTGAGGTCAGCCTCATAGTGAACTTTCTCTGAGTTGTCACAAATGGCCTGTGTACTAATTTAAACTGGACATTTTAAAGATTGGGATTCATGGCTAAATTGAGAATATTTTTGAAAATGGGGAGCCATCAAAGTGGAGGAGCTGTAAGGAGATCATTTTGCCCAAAAAGATTTAATGAACAGAGGCTACACTTTCTGCTGCTGGTCTAGAGGGCCACATGATAGCCTTCAGTTATGGTTTTATACTGTTCCAATCCAAATGGTACCGCGTGTCATACAAGTCAAAGAAGGTTCTACTCAAGCTTTATAATGTATGTAAGGCCTCATTTAGAATACTTGGTACAGTTTTTGACTCCAGACAACACAAAGAACATGACAGTGCTAGAAAAAGTCCAGAGAACAGTGAAGCAGTGCCAACTCCAGGGCTACAGGAATAATGTAGAAAGAATTATGAATTATGAAGAAAGATTAAAAGAGCTGAGCCTTTTCAGGTCAAGCAAAACAAGATTAAGAGGAAACATGATTGAAATTTTTAAAATTATGAAGGGAATTAGACTGTTATTTTAAAATGATTTCAACAAGAACACAGGGACACAGTTTGGAACTTGTTAAAGGTAAATTACATTAGGAAGTTCTTCTTCACATAAAGAGTCACAGACACATAAAACATGCATACCAGATAGTGTGGTAGACACTAGGACTTTAGGGACTTTCAAAACTAGACTTGATGTTATTTTGGAAGAATTAAGTGCATAGGACTGGTGAACTTTGTCAGGCTGAATGTCCTGTTCTTGTCTTTATTATTCTAATGTTCTAATTTAACTCAGGACAGATGGTAAACCATTATGAAGGTCTTTTGACTTTTTAAAAATTTTACAACCTGTCCAGCTTACCAATCATTCAGCTTTCCACATTTATAAAGACCAAATGATTCTTTCTCTTCTATTTTTGTCATATTTCCCTTTATGTTATCCAGGGCTTACAGCAACTACTGCTTTCATTCTGAAGGCTATCATGCAAATTTTTTAATGAGCCTGGTTATGATTCAGCCATTGCTCAGGTAAAGGGCCAGCCCACACAAATAGGAAATTCTGTGATTAAATAAGGTGTAAGTTAAATGAATGAAATGGCAAACAAGTAATAAAACAGTAGTGTTGATTACATTTTTCACAATGACCATACTGTGTTCTATGGTGACCTTGTTTGCTAAATATTTTTCTGGAAATTTAGCTTTTTTTCAGTATCCCAGAATGCTATCGAAGGTCAGCATGACATCACAGAGCTGTAGCAGCCTTGAACAAAACTTTGATGCATGCATACTGTAAGTGAACTCCAACTCATATTTTACGTTGCTGCCCAATCTGCTTCACACATGCATGATGTCACTATCCAATCTGTACTCCAGCCAGATTTGTACCCCACATGCATTAAAAAAATAGAAACTTGCAGTATTTTCATTTGAGGGGTGCAGTAGCTGACTATATTGATAATTTTAGGAGTACTGCCACCAAATATATAACACTAATTCATCTGCACTCAATTACTCACTGCAGTGTGGTATGACTAACATCATAAGCTGACTGAATGCATGCATAATTAGCCATGTGCCACAGCTTAGAGTCAAAACAAACCTTAAAGGAACCCTCCTCCTTCTCTTCCATGAGTCAGAAAATACATGACAACCTTGTAAAATAATAGCAATGACAAAATATGTTTTACTAATTACAAAGTAATTTCTACCATCGTGATGGAAGAAAAAATTGCAAAGCATCTGCACAGATAGATCTGAAACAAAACAGTTGCTGGTGGAGCCATGCCTACAAACCATGGAACAAACAGGCCCCATGCCACCCCCTTGTGGCATAGTCAATTTGTACTCTGAAAATTGCAACTTTGTGGCTGCAATGACTTTTTTTTTTTTTTGTTAACTTATTGCTTGTTTATGGCTAGTTGTATTTTTTTTGTGGCTATCATTCTGTCTGTGTCTGTTGTGGTTTGAAGCAGTAGCACTGCTGCCTCACATCTCAGGTAACTTTTTGTGGCTACAATAATTAGTCCAGCATAGATGTCAGATACTTCCTTAGCCTTTTTGAACACTTAGAAAACCCTTACATCATTATAACCCACTTACTACTAGCTCAGTTCCTCTTTCCCCAATGACTTCAATGTATTTCACATTTCAACGATTTCGCCGATCTCATGGGCAAAGTAAAGTTTACCAGTTCGCTCATCACTATTACACAGCTTTGGTGCAACATATCTCTGGGTTCACAGAGATGGATGGGTGGATGGATAAAGGAATGGGTGGATAAATTACGAGATGAATAAATATGGTTAGGTTTTCAGCTTTACTACTTGGAAAAATGATAAAATGTTTAACTGAAAGCAGCTTCTTGGTGATATTAATTTCTTCATTGCAATATTTTCAAAACATATGGTCAGTCAGTCAGTCAGTCATCATCCAACCCGTTATATCACAAATGAAATTCTTGAACATAGCCAGCATTGACCAGAAATGTCTAACCCAAAAGGAGGAAAGTGAAATGGAACCAGGCTGATTCATTGTGTCGGCTACATTTTAACAGGAACCCAACCAAGAAGGTGTTATGTTAAAAAAATGTCTTTCAAGAAGTTGGTTTTCCTTAAAGCTGGATCCTGTAATAAGCAAACATATCTCTGTTTGTGGCTTTCTCTCCACTTTTTTTCTGTCTCTGTGTGTTTGATGATAGATAGATAGATAGATAGATAGATAGATAGATAGATAGATAGATAGATAGATAGATAGATAGATAGATAGATAGATAGATAGATAGATAGATAGATAGAGTTGATTTTGTGACAAACTGCTGCCTTTTTATCAGGTTTACACAAACTAGCACTGAGGCCCCCTCTCCACATGGGATGTCCTCAAAGTCCTGATATAAATATGCCATCTTATTCCTGGGCTCTATGCAGGCTCAGTGGTTGCTCCCCAAAATCCAGTTAATGCCCAAATGACACGTGTTCTGCCTATGTATTTGAAGAACCAGGAATTCTTGAAAATTATTGTTCTGTGTCATGCACTGGTTACCCATAGGGTACATAAACCTAAACCTGCTTTAGTAAAGTAAGTTTAGACTGTGCATTCCTAGAGTGGACCCTGGGATAAAACAAACAGGTTTTTCTATAACTTTGGTGACAGTTTTCATCTCTATGCAATATTCAAAGGATACGCCTCCACTCACAAAAATTCAATGTACAAAGGAATCAGCTTATTTTACATAAGAAAATAGTTAAGAGCACAAACGTTAACACATTCACAAATCAGTAAACACCTAAAAGCCATACAAGGCCTCTCTACCTGCTCTTCCCACACTCTCACCGCCTCCATCTCACCAACCTTTTCTCTTTTTTCTTGCTGGCAGTCTTTTTCCCACCAGAGAACTCTTATCACTGCCTCTTTCTGTAAGTTTAATGAGTCCTGGTATGGAGCAGTCTTATACAAATCATCATTGTTTTCACTTCCATGGGACCCTCGAGTCAGCTTAGGGGTCAAGATTTGTCCTTGCTGTCTACCACTATTACTACCACTAAGACTGCCTGATGCTTGATTGAGCAAGTAGGAGCTGCCGATTTTATTGTCACCGGAACACAATATTCTAAATATTGACCACAGTGGCTGCCAGGCCAGTGGAGTGAGAGGGAGGGTGTGTTCATTTGACCAGGCTTTCAGTCAGTTAGGTCCAAGAGAGGATTCCAGTTCTGCTGAAGTGTGACTGATTCCCACATATCATGCGAGAGGAATAATACAAACTGCCAAATGTGTATGGTAGTGGTGGAAGATTAGATTATTTCTATGCTCTATCTCTGATATGCATGTGAGCAACACTTTAGAACCACAAGGGAAGGTCCTATCTCATTTTCTCTTCACTCTGTACACCTCAGACTATAAATACAACTACAAGTCATTTTGCTTGCAGAAGCTTTCTGATGGGGAATGAGACAAAGTACAGCAGTCAGGTGGAGAATTTTGTTTCTTGTTTCTTGGTGCAGACTTCCACCAATCCAAAGAGACTCTATGCCAGGTCACTCACTATTCAGGGAGTGGATATAGAGGTGGTGCATTGCTACAACTACTTAGGGCTTCGCAGTAGTGAGAGGCTGGACTGGTCTCATAACATAAAGGACCTATATAAGAAAGGGCAGAACAGACTCTTTTTTTCTTAGGGGACTGTGCTACTTCAACTTAAATGTGGGATGTGATATCCTTTACATCTACTACAACTCTGTGATGGCCAATGAGATTTTATATGCTGTGTTGTCTTGGCCCAATAACATCACTTTAAGAGAGGCCCAAATGAATCAACAAGCTGATTAAAAAGATAACTTCAGTTATGGGACACACTCTGGGCCCCCTGGAGGTAGCATCATCTCTCTCTAAAACACTAAAACTGAGGACTTTCAGCCAACAAATTTAGAAGTGTGTCAAGAAACACTCCACAAGCTCATTTTATACTAACAGTAATACACCTGTGTAATGCCTCACTGTGAATTCCAGGTCAGAATTTTCTTTTTCTTTTTAATTATTGTGGTGTATATTTGAGAGGGGTTTTGTTGTTTGACATAATATAATGATATTATTTAATAGGTTTCGAAAATGTACTTAATTATTTATTTATTGGGTTTCTTTAACAAAAACCCAATTTCCCTCTAAAATTCCCCCCAAAAGTATTCCATTCTTAATACATAGGCTTTAATATCGAGTTGGCCCACCCTTTGCATTTATAACGTCTTCAACTCTTCTGGGAAAGTTTCCCACAAGGTTTAGCAGTATGTTTATGGGAATCTTTGACCATTCTTCCGGGAGAGCATTTGTGAGGTTAGGCAGTGATGTTGGATGAGAAGGCCTGGCTCGCAGTCTCCACTGTAAATAATCCCAAAGGTTTTCTATCAGGTTGATATCAGAGCTCTGTGCAGGTCTGTCAAGTTCCTCCACACCAAACTTGCTCATCTATTTCTTTATTGACCTTGCTTTGTGCACTGGTGCACAATCATGGTGGAACAGGAAGGGGCCATCCCCAAACTGTTCCCACAAAGTTGGGAGGATGAAATTATCCAAAATGGCTTCATATGCCAAAGCATTAAGAGATTCTTTCAACCCCTGAAAAACAACCCCACACCATAACCCCCCCTCTACCAAACTTCACACTTGGCACAAGTACCATTCTCTTGGCAACCGCCAAACCCAGACTCGTCCACAGGATTGCCAGACACAGAAGCGTGATTCGTCTCTCCAGAGGAAACATCTCTATTGCTCTAGAGTCCAGTGGCAGTGTGCTTTACACCACTACATCCGATGCTTTCCATTGCACTTGGTGGTGTAAGGCTTAGCTGCTCTATGTACTGTTCTTGAGCTAATCTGGAGGGTGCGTTAAGTTTGGAAGTCTTTAGCAATTAATTCTGCAGAAAAGTGTCAACTTCTGCACACTGTGCGCCTCAGCATGTGCTGTCCCTGCTGTGTGATTTTATGTGGCCTACCACTATGTTTTGAGTTGCTGTTATTCCCAATTGTTTCCACTTTGTTATAATACAACTAACAGTTGACTGTGAAATATTATCTATCTATCTATTGTTATGAACTTGGAGCTTAGAGTCTCAGAAATATCTCAAAATACCCACCAAAGGGAGAAAACAATCAAACCCTGACTTGTGTCAAGAGGGCAAATTTTGAATCTTTATAAAATAACAAGATATGTAGTCACTAAAGTTAAAGAGTGAAGCTCCAAAGAGCACAGAAGGCAAAAGGAGCTACCTGAAATAGGAAATCCCATAGCAAAGAATGTCCCAAAACAAGAATAAAAAGAACATTAAAAAAAAAGTGCTAAAGGCTGAAATCCATACAGTTACAAAAACACAAAGTGAATCAGAATCCAACAGACTTTCCAATGTCTGCACATTCAATAAGCCATAAGGAACTGTTGGTTTTCTTCAGCCTTTATATGGCCCCATATCTGTAGGAGAACCACCCACAGACAATAACAGTAAATACGTAGATACATAGAAACTAAATGACCAAGAATATTCTCACAAAAAACAAAATCAAAAATGAACAAAAAGGAAATAAAAATGGCATTTGAGCACCAGCTATTGGGGGAGCACTTGTTGAAACACAACATCGGTCTACCTGTTTATCACCAATAAAACAAGTCAACTAGAAGCTGTATTAACGCATTCTGTGATACCTGAAAGGTTATACCAAAACATTATAATGATGAAAAATCAGCTCCAGGACAAGTGGTATTTGTCAATGCTGGCCCACTATCGGTGCACACTGAAACAAGACGCATGAGATCCTGAGTACAAATGAAAATCAGCAGCAAACATTTTAGGCCAACTGTAATTTAATGTGTCAGCATCATTAAGGAATTAAAACACTCTAAACTCAATGCAAGTTAATTTAATGTTTTTCCAAATTTCTGTGTGATACAGTTGACTTGAAATTATATTTGTGTGCATCTTATATATGCCTATGACAATCACCATAAATTTTACAGGAAGGAAAATTAAAAAGAAAAATGTTGTCTATTGTAATTAAATCATAAAGTAAATTACTGGAGGCATATATTGGACATATTGGATTTTCCCAACAAGTTGTCAGATGACTCTCTGCAGCTATACAGTTTTATTAAGTTTTATTAAAAATTGAGAATGAGTGTGATGGAATATCTAGATTTAGGAAAAGCTTCAAACAACAGGGAATAATAACATCCAGAGTAAATGAAAGAGAGGTGGAAATGGGGGACCACAAAGATATGGTGGGTGTGAAGGTATGACCAATACATATGAAGAAAGTAACTTTAAGGGAGCAAAGATTAGAAATTGAGTTAGAAGTTAAATACACACTGCTGCAGTTAACTATTTTTAGTTCCAGAAACTTGCACCCTGACTTACTAAAATATAATGGCTAACGGGGGTCTTCAATAAAGAGGATCAGAGGAACTATGATGGGATTCTGATGACATTTTGAGCCTGTTTTAAGAAGAAAGAAATCATAATAAATTTGTTGCTTGCTCAAGGGGCATTTGAGAAAGGATAGGTATAAAGATTCATTATTGTCACGTGTACAGGAAAATTCTTACTTGCATGTAGTAATCAATATGCAATACATTGCCACCTTCCAGCATCATATCTAGAACTACCTCACCTTAAAACCGCTTACATAAAAGGGCACTTCTGATAGCAACCAAGAGACAGATGGGAGCAATAAATAAACTAGCCACCATGTTAGCCACAATTGTCTGTGGTTAGTAGGTGACTGTACAGTATATAGGCCCTGTGTACGGTACGTGAGTTATGGACGTGTGTGTGAGGGTACCCTATGACAAATGCTGCCTTGTCCAGGGTTTGTTCCTGCTCTCTAGCCAAAGCAACTAGGATAGGCTCAGGTTACAGAGTACAATTCTGATGCCAAAGGAGAGTTTCTTTTCCTCTATGGTATAGTAAATGAGGCTACTGTTATGAATAAAATATGTTACTGGCTCAGAAGTTTAATTTTTGAATCTCTTCTGAAGATTTGTTCACATATGAAGCAATTTTAATATTATCCTTAGTTGGCAGACTCTGAACACAAGCCATGTGTTATGAGTTAGGATAAACTGCATTGGTGCTGCTTATAAGGATAAAGAACTGAGCAGGTCCAACATTTGGCTGTGCAATTAACACCCACATGCAATGAGGTCTATTACATATATAAATACATTTTATTAGAAAGTTTGCTGTTGTCTTGGAAGAGAACCAGATCTTACTATACCAACAATCACACTTAAAATAATTGGTTAGTGAGGCTGTAATGGTCAAAGTATTTTAACAAGAACTTCTTTTTCTGGATTTCTTTTCTGATATCTTTAATGTATATTTTTAATTTCTTAATTTTCATGTCTCAAGCCATTTCAGCTAACATATGTCATTTAAAAGGACTCCAAAAGAATGCAGAGCACCGTCTTGACCTCACAACGATGTTGATCTGGAGGAAACCATGCAAAGGATATATAATTAAGAAATTAACTTCTTTGTTAGCAGAGAATACCACAAGAAAGACTATACCTCCATGTGAGTTTATCAAGAATTTTTATCTTTCATCACCTGTGTTTCTTTGGTGTATTTAAAAAAGGTTTGGATTTATTTCATAGAACTAATTTATCAGTGGAAAAAAGGAGGCCTTATCATTTCTGAATTAAGTTGTGCATACATGGGTAGAATAGATGGCAAAATATGAGACAAGTTCACGCAACTTTCTATTAATTAATTCATTTTCTGTGCCCAGCTTTTCCATTACTGAGTCACAGGTATCAAGAGTCTATACCAGCATTATGAAGTGCAAAGCAGGAAGCAAGCGCTAAATGTAACTCAATCCCAATGCTGGCGTGCTTCTGCAACAACAGCAACACTTATTTATATACAGTAGCACATTTTCATACATTGGAGTAGCTCAAAATATAGATAGATAGATAGATAGATAGATAGATAGATAGATAGATAGATAGATAGATAGATAGATAGATAGATAGATAGATAGATAGATAGAATTTGACAAACACGGGAAAAGGTTTGGGGGCAGCTGCCCATATACATGAAGTAGGCTGCCAATGATGAAGGCTTGGTTCAGGTTAAACAGGTCTTCAGTCCAACAAATTATTGAATAAACAGGCAAACATGGCAGCTTTAAAGTCAGGCAGGGGAAGTTATGTCATTGGGGCAGGAAACCAGAAGTGACATCCTTGGGGCCAACACAGGAAGTGACATCATCAAATCCAGTAGATCTATCTAAGATAGATAGATAGATAGATAGATAGATAGATAGATAGATAGATAGATAGATAGATAGATAGATGTTATTAATCCAGAAGCAAATTGCAGTAAAAAATCATAATGTACAAAAATTTGGCCAGAGGGGACTGGTAAATAAAAACTCTACTTGGCAAGATGTTGGAGAGAAATAAACCTCAGAGGGTTTCAAGGCCAAAAGACCACTCAGCCCAATCTGGAAATTCCACAGTCCACGAATGGTTCTCCATTAACAGGATAATCTCGTGTGGAGCTCTCTTCATCTTTCCAGCAAAGCAGGTTGCTGCCATATACTGAGTCCAGGAAACATTAACATACAGAGCTCTACCACAGAGTACTGAAAAAAAAAGAAAACACACAAAAGTAGAGATTACTGACAAATCTATCAAACAATAAATAAATTAGCATTTCCTGAAAGAACCTATTTTCTCCTCCACTCAGTAGGAAGGAATGCTAGTGATGCTTGTAATCCCTTAAATGATCATGAGAAGGCCATGTTCAAGAGGTTAGTATTTTTTTAATTGCTCAACTGTACTGACCTGGTGTGTCTCTAACATTCAAATGCTGCCGGCTGAAGCATTGAAATCAAATGCCACCTCACTAGTTCTCAGTATTCCAAGAATGAAGCCTAAGAGAACTGGTGAGGTGGCATTTAACATCTATGCTCCAGCCTGGAGTTGTGTTAGAGAATTGTGTTAGAGGATATAAGACTATGATTGTGAATATAAGGGGAGAAGCACTCCAAAAAATAGGAAGGTACCAGATTGTTTAGAGCCTTATTTACACTTAAAAATATTTTAAACTGAATACTAAAAAACACAGACAGCCAGTGGGATGAAGCTAAGATTTTCTCTTTTTAGTTAAAATTAATTTTACTATAAATCAAAAACTGAAATCTCTCATTCATAGAAGTACTTAGACCTTCAATTCAGTACTTTGTAGACACCCCTTTAGCAGCAATGTGAGTCTTCTTGGGTTAAGTCTCTATAAGGTTTGCATACCTGGACTTGGGCAGTTTATTCAATTCTTTCTGGAAGATCCTGTCAAGCTCCATTATGTTAGATGGAAAGTGTCTGTAATCTGCTATCTTCGGATCTCTTTGCAGATGTTCTTTGGGGTTTACGCCTGGGCAGGGGTTGGGCCATGTAAGGACAGTCAGGCACTCAAGAGTTGTAGTTGCTGCATGTTTTAGGTCATGCTGAAAGGTGAACTGTCTCTCAAGTCTAAGGTTGTATGCACTCTGGGGCAGGTTTTCTTCAAGGACCTCTCTGTTATTTGACTGCATTCATCCTCCCCTCAAATATGACTAGTCTTCCTGTTCTTACCGCTGAGAAGCACCTTATAGAATGATGCTGGCACCACTATGCTTCACTGTAGTGATAATATTAAGCAGGTGATGAGCAGTTCCTGGTCTTCACCAGACATACGGCTTAGTCCTACCAAAAGAGTTCAAGTTTTGTTGCATCCTATCGCAATCTTTTTCCTCCATGACCAGTTACTCAATTTGGACAGACAGCTAAGTCTATGAAGAGCCCTGGTGGTTCCAAAATTATTCTGTTTCACAATTATTGAGTTTGCTGTGCTCCTAGGAACACATAAAGCTTTCAAAATTGTTTTACACCCTTGCAGTTTTATTTTGGAAATCTACAGAGAGTTCCTTTAACTTAATTGCTTGGTTTTTGTCTTGAAATGCAGTTTCAATTGTGGAACCTCATATACTGTACACAGTGTAATGACATTCAATCAATACAGGTTGTGCCCAGTGGACTCCAATGGACACTAGTAGGTACACCTGACCACAATTTGGGATGCCACAGCAAAGGATTTGAATAGTTCTATAAATAAAAGATTTCAGTTTTTGATTTTTAATAAATTTGCACACCTTTCTTAAAACATTTTCACTTTGTCATTTGGGCTATTGAGTGTAATTTAAAGGGTTAAAATGGCAAATGTATCCTTTTAAAATTAAATCTATAAAACAATGAAATATGCAGAAAGAAGTCTGAATACTCTCAGGATCCACTGTAAGTGCATTACAATAATCTAGACTGCTAAAGACAAATGCACATTTTCACTTTTCATCATCTTCCAATGATTTAAGAGGTCTAATTCACTCGGTGCTTCTCAAGTGACTGAACACAGTCTTAGTAATATGCTTAAAGTGTGACTTGAAGTTTAACTCTAAATCTGAAATGATTTCTAGTTTCTTTACTTCTGGCCTTATTTGTAAACCCAGATGGTCTAGTTTATTTCTAAGGTCTTCACTTTTTTGTTTCTTGCCAATATTTAAAATTGATGTTTTTTTTCCTTTTAAGTTTTAGGAAATGATTACTCATCCATTCAATGATACTAGTAAGACACTGGGTCAGAGGAATTAGTGCCTCGGGGTCATCTGGCACTATTGATAAATAGATTTGTGTGTCATCTGCATATCTATGGGAGTTCACTTTTTGTTTTTTGAAATGATAAGGCCTAAAGGGAGCATGTAGATTGAGAATAATAAGGTATCCAAAACAGATACTTTGTCGCTGACATATAATCACCACAAATGACAGAATTTTCTTCCTCTGCTCTATGAGTGAAACCAACTCAAGGTTTTAACTGAAAAGAGCACAGCACAAAAGGAGTGCAAAAATGGTGAACATCTCAAAATAAAAAAACTTTCTTTCTGCCCCTATCAACTTCTTGTTCCTTTTTGCACAGCTCATCGTCCTGCCAGCAAACTTTTTTCCATTCTCAATTTCCTTTTTAGTCCCTCCCTAGAATTACAGTATGCTTTCAGGCAACCCAACTACCCCTTCTGGTGTCAGGCAAGAACGAAAGAGATACTGAAGTCATCCTAGCAGAACTAGGACTAAGTGTTGAAGCATCGCTGAATTCTGTCCTTCCAATATGTGGACAGGCAACCCACTCAATCCATCATACTGCGGTGCAGAAATATACAAATTAGATAACGAGTCTCTCCACCAACACCTAACGGAATGGTGGACTGCAGGAGCACCAATGGTCACACTGACCATTGTCTACCCAGTACACTGGACTTAAATTAATCCTCTAGAAGTTACTTGCTCTGAGGCTTCATACACAATATTGTCACAGTCACAGGCACTGAAAATGTCTGTGCCACCTGGATAATCTTAAAATACAATTCCTGTCCTTCATTTTGTGAACACTTTAACAGTTACCACTTGTTAACTTATATTAAAAAAAAACTTTGGGGTATAGGATTACACTAGAGGAACAATCAGACAGCACCAGTCCAACAACTGAACCCCAGTCTCTAAAATAATGAGGCAGCATCACTAACCCCTGCACTATTGTGCAAACTACTGTAAATGACTGTTTAGTATATGTTTCTGCAGAAGTTATTCTAATAAAATAGTAAAACAGAGAAGACAAGGTGCGTCCGCACAACAAGATCACCATCTTCACAAAACCAGATGATGTGCTGAAAGGCAGGCAAGTGCCAATAGAACTCCTGCCTAGCTACATTTCACCCCAGATGGAAACTGGGCACTGGAGAATCTGTGCCAGCCTTGCCAAGTCATACCAGGATAGACAGGAGTGAAAGGAAATGGACTCCTCCATTTCTCATTGACATGAATGATTCACTTCTTACCAGAAAAATAACTTCTTGCAAAGCCTTGTGATTTTATAGACAAAGTGGCAAAGCTGTACAGCCATTTGTTTCAGACAAAGCTTTTGAAATCTGACCATATGTATACAGTTAATGCATCTCTTAACTTAGCTGACATCAGTATACCATGCAAAGATCATTAAGGTCTTTATTTGGCAACCCCCCTAATGCAGACACACAGTCCAGTCCTACCAATTTAGAAATGACCCTCTATCTGCAGTAGCCAGGTGTTATGTGTGCATCCTGTTGGCCTGGTCCAGCCATTCGGGTCCTTAACAATGAAGACCTTGCGAGCCGTATCACCCTCAGGTAATCATGCCACATGGCTGTAGCGCCATAACTGGCACTCCCTCATATGGCACGTAATGTGCTTCATTTGAGACTCCATGAGCAACCTCTCATTCAACACAAAGTTAAACCAGTGGTACCCAAGAATTTTCTGAAGAGACACAGTTCCAAAGTAGTCCAGTCTTCATCTCAGGTTATTGGATAGTATACATGTCTCGCAACAATATAGCAAGTCAAGAAGCACCAGGACTCTAAAGACTTGGAGTGTGAGCTCCACACACCCCTTTCCAGTGACCTCATGAACCCCCAAAGCTCTCCCAATCCATCTACTGACTTCATAGGAAGAGTCAACAGAGATATCAATGTCACTGTCGAGGTAAGTAAACCTCTTGACAAGGTCAACACTCTCTCCACAGCTGATGGCTGTGCCCATGAAGTCATTAAAGGCCTGGATCTTGGTTTTAATTCAGGACACTCAGAAGCCAAACACTCAAATTCCTCACTCAGTCTCTTGAAAGACTTGATCATTATTCAGCTAATGACCGCATTTTAGCTAAAAGATTCTGCTGAAGGGTCTTTTCTGCAGCTGTGTGAAAATTAATGTCTTAAGGTGGGTTTGTTTTGTAATATAATGGATTTATTATAATTTGTATCATAAGATGCCCTGGTGTCATCTCAGTGGTAAGCATACACTTGTCCAGTAAAACCTAAAAACATAATTGGTGCCTAATTTTAAGTACTTTCTGGTACTAACAGACAACAATATCAGAACAAGCATCCTGGTGTTTCACAAAAGTTATTTCTGAGAAGAAGAAATTTTAAAAAGGGCTATTTTTGGCTTAGTTCACTGCAGTGAAGCAGAAACTTCTTCACACCTTTGTATATTTATGAAGCATTGTTGCCTAAATCATACAATTAAAAATATATAAGAGTAGGAGTTTATGGCAACTCTAAATTCATTCTGCAAACAATACTAGAAATATATTTAAAGATATGTTGTAATCATTTTTTAAATATTTTTTGTAGTTATTTTAATTTGTATAAAGATCACTTTCATAGTTTAATCCAATAAGACATCTAAATTCAAGATTTATTTAAATGATCTACCTTAATAAAAGGACAAACATCTGTGTCTGTGTATCTGTGTATCTGTGTATCTGTGTGTCCATCCAGTTGCTGGGGTAAGAAAGCAAACTTCATAACTAGGCAAAAAATGTACAATGAGGGTTAAAAACACACAAAATGTAATAAAAATGCCAAATAAGTGTTGAAACATATGAAAATTGGTTTTATCAGCCTATCCTGTATTCCAACATTATACACTGGTAGCGGAAGCATGGTAATGACTTTCTTGCAACCACTCAGGCCACATAAAATGAGTTTATAGCTCTAGTGCAAATGACTGATAACTTCATGTGGATGAATTGGATAAATTGAAGCACACGTCGGGTAAACAAAGCCCTGACATGACTAGGCTGGAGTCACTAAACCATGCCAATACAGTAGCAACTACAGATGAATTTTTCCCAGCAAAATATTTTGACCATAACTGTTGAAACTTTGAGAAACAACACTAAAAGGGAGTGATGAAAATAGGCAGCTCTATCTGAAAAAGAATGGGCACCACCGCTAGGAAAAGGGATCGGATGAGTATTATCGTACCAGTCCAAGTTAACAATGCAGGAATCAAAAAAAAGAGGTCTACATTGATTACTTAGATTTCAATCCATCTTAGACAGGTTACACAGCTAGTATACAGATATTATGGACTGACTTATACTCACTTACTTTTGAACAGTTCATCCAGGTGAAGGCTTTTAGGGCAACATGCCAAGCTGAGCAGACACACTACCCAATCCCCAGCAAAATTCATCTTTCCCTCCTGTGGAATTCCCAGATGCACTCAGGCTAGCCTGTAGACAGAATTTTTCCAGTATGACTAGATTTTCCCAGTGGATTATGCTTATTACACCTCATGTGGAAGGTGCCCATGTTGCTTCTTAACTGTACACAAACCCTTATTTAGAGAAGCAGCAGGCCTACTTTGATGCATTCCCAATAGATAGATAGATAGATAGATAGATAGATAGATAGATAGACAGATAGATAGATAGACAGATAGATAGATAGACTGTATTTTGTATTTAATGAACTTATTTATATTTTTGGAATGTCTGTGTCAAGAATATGTAATAGGAAATGTTTACTTTGAAAATTTTTGCTGCCAACTTTAAAACCAAGCAGAAATAAGGATAAAGATGTGAAAACCACCGATGCTCTATTAATATTTAAGGTACTCATTTAAAGGAGATTGAAGATTGAATTAGCATATTTTAAACTAATTAATCAATTAGATATATTTAGAGAAATCTGGGCTGTAAATGATGTTTTAGGGTCCACAGAAAATTAATGTCTAGTGCTAAAGCATGAGTAGAAAAATTTTCTTTTTTCTAAATGTAGTTGAATTTTGTCATTTAATATGACTGCAATTATGTTCTAATTGTTAATAAAGGTCTATTTAAAATTTAAAAAGATAGATAGATAGATAGATAGATAGATAGATAGATAGATAGATAGATAGATAGATAGATAGATAGATAGATAGATAGATAGATAGATCACACTTTATTTGTCCTAAGGAGGAAATTTGGCTTTTTACAGAAGCTCAATAATTAAATAAGACATATTATATTATGCCAAACAACAAACCTCTTCTCAAATACACACCAAAATAATTAAAAAGAAAGAAAACTTCTGACTCGGTTTAACATAAAAAGAGGTCACAGTCACAATGAGGCATTATAAAAACAAATTGCATAGATATAAAATTACCACAGCAACATTTCTTTAAACATTTCAACTGAATAATTTGTTGGCTGAAAGTCTTTGCTGTTAGTGTGTTAGCCTTGTGCATAATGACCATTGGGTTTGTCTTCATCCTCTCCTCTGCTACTACCTCCAGGGGGCCTAGAGGGCACCCCATAATTGAGCCTGCCCTTTTAATTAGCTTGTTTATTCAGTAGGTGACTCTTGAAGTGATGTAACTGGCCCAGCTCACTACAGCATAGAGTTGTAGAACATGTAAAGGATGTCAATCCCATATTCCTAATAATCCCCCTAAGAAAAAAAGTCTACTCTGCCCATTTTTATATAATTCTTCTTCAGTCCAGCCTGTCAGTATTGTTCCTTGTAGTGCTCCAGTATTGCTCACATCTGTATCAGAGACACAGTCCTGGAGTATGACATACTGCAGTCTGCCCAACAGATAGTCCATTATCCAGGACACCATTGGCTCATCTACCTAGAAATCTCTAAACATATACCTTAACAGGGATGGCTGGATCGTATCAGAGATGATGGAGAGATCAAAATGCATAATCCTCACAGTGCTCCAAGTTTTGTCCAGGTGGCAATAAGCCTTGAGGAACAGATAGATTTTTTCAACTTCCACTCCACTTTTTGCCCAATAGGCAAACTGCAGACAGTCAAGGTAGTCTTTCACAAGAGGACACATATAGTCCAGGACCTGCAGTCACTACATGAAGAGGTTAGAGCCTTCTTTAGACTGGAACAATGCAAGATGTTTTCCATAGCAGCAACATTGTTTACAGGCTTAGTTATAGACTGAGCAGGTAACAGATGACACCACAACATTGAGCAGCATAGTCCTTAAGAACATGAGGACTGACTCCATCTTGTCCCAAAGCTTTTCCTGCTTGTGGATTCATCAGTTGTTTTCTCAGTTGGTCATCAATTGTAGACCGCCCATACTGATGAACAGAAATTAACTTATGACTGGCCATACCATTTGAAGTGGCAATAGTTTTTGATGTAGTAGAAATGCTATGGGGGAACTTGTGAAGGTAGTGGTGGAGGGAGGTGAAAATATTTATTAAAAAATTGGTTCACGGTGTTAGGTTTGTCCTTGTTTTCTTCTACCTGAGTTCTAGATTGCCCAAGTCCAGTAATTATGCCCCAAGCCATTCCAAGCATTTTTCATGTTAGTGAATGAGTTTCAAAAAAAGTTCGCCCAGCAACGTCCTGTAGAAATTCTACTGTAATTATTGTCCTTGCAGATGTGATGCCACTCTTTGAGTCATTATGTAAAGTTCATGATTATAGGTGAAGATGGATTAAAGAATCACTGGTAAACCACTACTTAAACTGCTCTACTGTGCTATGGTTTTTTTCCATACAAGTGTGGATGTTTTGATTTTTATATTTTGAGTCTGTTTTGTATTAATTCCATGCAAGCTTTTCACTTTGGACTTTGCTTTATGGCTGGGATTGGCTCCAGCAGACCCCCGTTACCCTGTGTTAGGATATAGCGGATTGGAGAATGACCGACTGACTTTGCTTTATTATTGTTTACAATTTTATTGGCATTATGTTACACTAACATATTGAACATTGTTTTGAGTCATGATAATTGCCCTTTTCTGGGTTTACCATGCAGTTGTAGTAATTTTTTATTGGGTGAGAACAAATGAATGACTGGATTGTTGGATGATGCAGTGTTGCTACCACATGGCACCATAGTGGTGACATGTGATGTCACAGTTTATTTAAGATGGCGGCATGCTGCAAACCACATCCAACTTTCTGGATAAACAAAACAATTCGCAGTGATACGTGTAGTAGGTTCCTCAAGATATTAGGATATTAGGAATCTTTGCTTATTTTTCTCAACTCTAAATTTTGTCTGACATTTTGGTTTAATTACTTTCAGCTTCTCTTTGCTCTTAAGAATTAAACTGCTGCATACTGATAGACTACAGTTTTGGCTTCATTTACTAGGTCCAGTGTCAGCTAGTTTTCAGTCTTGCCTATCCTTTCTTTAAGGCAGAAAAATAGATGCTTTCATTTAATGAAGTTTCAGAGAACTTGGAGTCATTACAAGTATACTCAAACATAGCCAAGGCCAAAACAAAGTAAGGAAAGAGATCTATAATGAGGTTTAAGGAATTGTGATAAGTTAGAAATCAAAACCAAAGCTTGCGTTAAAAACAGAATTTTTCTAACAGGAAGTTATTTCATGAACTTCTTTCCTTTAAATTACTACAAAGTTTGGATGCTGTTTTTGTTGTGTTCCTTCCAACTCCAACAAATAATAACTACAGAGGCACAGGTAATTCAACGTGTTCTTTATTCAATTTCAAATGTGTGTGTATAACACTTCCTTTTTCCCACAAGGCTAAGCACACAACATTTCTTTATGTAGATTAAGTTATTAACATTGCTAATTAACAAAGGCAAGATACATAACAGTTTTAATGTGTGAAGCCACCTTTATTGCATTGACACCATGGCACATAAAAGAACCAAAGTAAACACACAAAATGTCAGCACCAATTCAGAAATAAAATGGTGATGACATGAACTTTACCAAACAATGGCAAAGGCAATGAAAAAGGCAATATAATTAAAAGGCAGAATTACACAATTGTCAAATCAAATCAGATCAAAATCAAATCAAATCAAATCTTTATTGTCATTGTAGCAGTTAGACATTGTACAACAAAATTTTTAGGTGAAATTTCCAGTGCAAAAAATAAAATAAAAACAAAAAAAAACACAATTACTCAAGTTAGAACTAAAATAAAAAGGGAATAAAATAAGTACCAAAATAGTCCATAACAGCAGAACACTGTTTTCCACTCATACATATATCATATTGCACTTGTCCCTTATCCAATGTTAACGTAGAGCTGTATTGTAAACATAAGAGTGTATTGTATTGTAAACATGAAGGTGCACTAGGTCAGATTGACCACTTGGCAGCATTTAGCATGGTGATGGCTTAAGGATAGAAACTGTTTCTCAGTCTATTTGCCTTAGTCTTTATGGATCTGAAATGTCTGCCTGAAGGCAAGCGTTCAAACAATGCATGTCCTGGGTGTGATGGGTCCTGAAGAATTTTATTGACATTCCTGAGACAACAGGAACTATGTAGTTCTTCTAGTGAGGAGAGAGGACAGCCGACTATCCGCTGGGTGACCTTAATGACCCTGTGGAGCTCTTTCCTCTGTGCTACTGTGCAGCGGTAAAAGGAAATCGGCAGTTTTTCAGGGATGTTGTTCTTCCTAAGCACCCTCAGGAAGTAGAGTCTCCTTAGGGCCTTCTTCACTACCTCAGCAGTGTGTGTTCCCCAGCTCAAGTCCTCCCTAATGGTGACTCCCAAGAAGCGTAAGTCTGAGACCCTCTCCACACAGTCCCTGTTGATGATGAGTGGCTGGATGTTGTCTGCCTTCTACCTGAAGTCCACAATGAGCTCCTTGGTCTTGGCTATGTTTAGGAGCAAGTTGTTATTCCAACACGATGTTGTTAGCCGCTCCACTTTATCCCTGTAGGCTGACTCATCCCCCCAAGAGATGAGCCCTGCTACCGTGGTATCGTCAACCAGTGATGAGGCTGATAAGTGTGGAGAAGTAGGGGCCAACTCTAACCCTCTGAGTGCGATCACTCAGACGTCCTTGATCCAAAGGCAGATGGAGTGTGGAAGCCCTTTGTCTGACAGTTTGGTCACCAGTCTGTGGGGTAAGATGGTATTAAAGGCAGAGTTGAAGTCTATAAAGAGCAGCTGTGTGTAGCTCCCCTGCTGGTCCAGATGGGACAGAACAGCATAGAGAACAGTGGCCACAGCGTCTTCCATAGACCTGCTTGCTCTGTAGGCCGACTGGTACGGATCAAGCATGGGAGAAATGAATGACATGATGTGGCTCCTGATGAGCTTCTCAAAGCACTTCATAACCACAGGGGTCAGTGCAACTGACCTGTAGCCATTAAGACTGGTAATGGTCTTTTTCTTGGCCACAGGCACTATAACAGAGGATTTCAGGCAGGATGGCACAGTGGACTAAGACAGAGACTGGTTGAAGAGACTAGTGAAGACCCCAGCCAGTTGGTCTGCATAGTCTTTCAGCACACGTCCTGAGATGCCGTCAGGTCCAGCTGCCTTCCATGGGTTGACAGCCTGCAGCGTGCGTCTCACCTCGTGCTCTCCTACTGTGAAGCTGGTGCTGTTGTTGGTATCTGGATGGGGTCTGGCTGTCTCTGGTGGTTCAGTTCCTCAGCCAGCGATAAATAACCTTGTAACAGAGTTTAGACCAATTCAGGGCACCAAACAAATGCATTTAGTGTCAACAGTTGTTTAAAAATTGAAGACTTTCATAATAAGAAATTTTGATTATTTCTTGAGAATTCAACAATAGGTGGGAATGAATTCTAATATTGGAAATTGTTGATATTGTAATGATCTGGCAAACAATTTCTAAAAAGGAGGGTGCCTCATGGGCTGAGTCCTGACAAGAGGCATGCATACAGGGCTTCTCAGAGCACTGTGGAGGAAGGAGAGACACAATGGAGTTACATCAGCTTGCTCTTCATCAAAAACAGGCAGGGGTTGGGTTTGAAAGCTGGTCTCTAAGGAGAACTGGAGTGTTTTTTATGTTTGCAGGGAATCAGCAACAGAACTCAGCTGTGTGTAGGATGGAGAATTTGTCTGCTGTGCTGGAACCTGCAGGATTGCAACATTTCAAGCTCCTGGGAACTGCTGTGACTTTAAAGCACCAATGCTGAAAGTGCAAGCCAAACCAGTTTTATTTCTGCTCAGCAGTCAGTGCAGTTTTGCTTCTTGCAACATGTTTTTCCAGTTCGTGGTTTATTTGCTGCATCTGTTCATTTGCCTTAGGCTGGTATCGAGAAATTCCTAACTTTCAAAATAAACATTTTGAAAACTGACAAACAAACTGAGGTTGATTACTGAGTTCTATGGATTTCTAGATATCATGCACACAAAAACAATTACAATACAAATACTTTTGTGAGTGCTGGTACAGTAAAGGTTTTAGAGGAATAAAGTAATCTGTTTCGAAAAAGAGAGAAAGAGCAGTGATGAAATCCATGATGGTATGTTCTGATGATCTGCATCTCAGTGGTAATGGCTGCAGGAGACCTACAAGGCAATAATGTAGTGATTTTTCTTAACTAAGCCTAGCACAAGCCTTAACAGAGAATATTAAAATCCACATATATTTGTATTTTATAATCTGTGAAAATGAGGAAGGGTACCTCCAAACTCTGCAGCCAATGCTGTATCTATTTTAATGTTAATTTAATAGGTAACACCTCTATATTTCCAACATCATAATTCTGTTCAATCATTACATGTTTTTTAGAAAAAAATTTAAATGTGTGCAAATTTTTCTCTGTCAGGGACAAAATTTCACTCACCGTGACACTAAATAAAGTGAGCACCAAAATTTGAAATGAACTGTAAGAGTATTACACTATTGAGACAAATGGGAAAATGGTCTTATGTTTATTGAAAACGTAACTAATGCAAACAAAAATTTTGAGTATGTTTAGTAACCAAAAGAGAGCTACTCTCACATAATGTGCATATTTAAATTTAATGAAAAAATAAGAATCTACATTCTATAATCTGACTCAAACATGCAACATTCAAGCAAGCCAAATTTTGCTGAGTGAGGACCACCACATCAGATTTCATTACAGATACCTTGAAATTACTTTCTAATCATTGAATTAACTAAAATGTCAGTTAAACTAACAGCTTGTGTGTCTTGGGCAAGCTCCCAAAAGTTCCCCAGTTGTGGTTTAAGACCTTCAGCTCTGTATCAACAGTTCTGTGCCATGTATTTCTCAGTATTCCTCACTTTCATTTTTCTTGAGGAGTCCAGTGAAGTGCAGTCTTGGTGATGGTATTCTTGCTTCTGATGACTTGTCCAATTCAACACCATCTCTTCCTCATTAGAATAGCATTCATGCTATCTTGTTGGAAATGGGCAAGCAGCTCCTCATTTGGAATAGTTCTCAGCCAGAAGATTCTTCTAAAACCTTTAGTGTGGACATTACCTTCTGTCGTTCTTCAGCATTCTGACTTGTAAAAGAGAATCAACAGGACACAGCTTTGGTAAAGCTTCAGCTTGGACTGGATACTGTAGCGTGATGATTTCCAGATGTTATTAAGTGGTCTAAATGTTTCATGCCTGGTTTAGTGTGTTTTCAATGTACATCCAGCTCCTCCTCCCTGCCTAAATATGCTACCCAGATAGGTAAAGCTGTCAGACGTGAGAAGGACCTCTCTACCTAGCTTGATTGGTGCTGGGTTATCTAGGTTGAGGGTAACAACCTCGGTCTTGGTTTGACTGATTTTCAATCCAACTTGATGTGCAAAGGTGCTCAGGTGATCAGTCTTCTCCTGCAAATGATGGTGGGTATGTAATAGTAAAACCAGATAATCAGCAAAGTCCAGATTCCCAAATGTGGAGAATAGCTTAGTCTGATGCCTCTTGATGCATCATCAGTTATACTGTGCATTACCCAATCAATAGCAAGGTTCAAAAGCTGAACAGATATCACACATCCCTGCCCTCTGTCTTCACTTCAAAGCTGAGATCATTGTTTCTCACAGTGCAGTTTAAGTTGAAATTAAAGCTATTGATAAATAAGATACCCTTCTGAGGTTATCAGTTAAAATAACACATCAGACTCATGTAACAGAAGCTACTGTGAAGTTATTCAGTGATACATCATGATGATTCCCACAGATGTGTTGCATCCAGCTAAATACAAAACTAACCAGTTTGACATAGCAGCTCTGAATGGATGACTTAAAGATTTCATGTCAGTTAATTTAGTACCAGAAATAGGCATAAAGAGCTGGAACAATGCAACTAATTAGAGCATTTCAAAACTGACCAATGTGTAATGCAACTTATTGACATGAGCCAGCTGATTAGCTTCAGTGATAATAAACCTCAGCCAGCTAACTCATTTAAAGCCAGTTGCTGAACAACTTCATTTTTTGCATTAATAGTAACTTTGTGCAACCTGAAATGCAAAATGATGCTATTTAATAAGCTATCAAAAATTTTTGATGAGTTCCTCTGCTGGCAAACAGTTGATATTTAAATTGCATTATTAGTCTTTCCTCGTAAGGGTCATTCAACTTGTACGGGAGCACACTTAGAATTCAGTTTCCTGCATAAATGCTTTAAGCCCTAAGTTTGAGTGCATTATGGGGTTATGTGGGGCAGAGCATGACTTTGGCAGCTGGTGAACTGAAGTCAAAGTATCCTTTAAAGTGCACATCTTATTATAAACCAGCTAGCTCAGACAGAAGATGAATTATGTATCATTCAAAAACATCAATAAATGAAATATTGATAATGGATTCTCTTACTCATTCAGCTGTAAAGTGTGCTACAGGGCAGAGTCTCCACAAAAACCTGACGCATAAGAGTGAATCATTACAAAACATAGTTCATTTGTAACCATAAGTGTTTTGTACTAATGGATGCAACAGCCGTGGGAATATAGATCTTGGCATTATTGCTTTAAAATATGTAGAAAATGACTAAATGACTGACTAGAACAGACCATAAATCACATATAAACTTTATAATCGTAGAGAATAACTGGAACATTCAAACTGTATACTTCAACAAAACTCAAAAATATTAATCAAAATAACTTGGCAGTAAAAAACAAAATATCAAAATGTGTCCATCACTTTATCTGCTGTGATGAATTCTCTAGCTGTTAACACTGTGGGCTTGGATCAAGAAGTCTGCCGCTTAGTGGCCCTTTCTTCACTGAATGAAAACAGTTGCTGTATTGTGAGTGTTCACAGGTCACACCACAATATCATACAATCAAGGTCTACATTGCATCTGTGTTAATACATCGGATTTCCTTGAGTGGTAATAATGAGATCTTAGATAATTATTATCCATTAATCCAGTGGCTCTCAATATGTGGTGGGGGGGGGGCCCTAGGGGGGCACGAAGTAACAAAAAGGGGGGTGCGAAGATGTGAAAAAAAGAAAAACAAGAATCAAAAATATGAAAAAAACATCTGTTGAAACCATAACAAATTAACTTAAACTACATTCTGATACTAGAACAATAAATATAGAGTTAGATAAATGTCGATAAAAGTAAGTAGGTATAATAAAATATGCATCTACAGTTCAAAAAAATGTTAGGGGGGCACGATTAAAACTGTTATGAAAACTCGGGTCGTAAATACTTAAAGGTTGAGAAATGCTGCATTAATCTATTATCAGCCATGTGATGGTGCTGGTTGGCCCCCTGCTACTGGGTCCCAGTGGAAGCCTCTTCAACCTGCCACCACCAAAAATGTTTCTGAGGGATGAGCCGAGGAAATGAAGACACCATACAAAGCAAGGGGAAGGTGGAACAGTGCTCAGTGCTTTTATTAAAAAAAAAAAAAGTGTCCAAAACATGCAGCGCAAAGTTCCTAAATAAATAATCCAGTTAAAAGAAAGTGTCTACATGGAGGTTAAAATGATCAAATAAATAATCAATTCGAACGAGGATAAAACACAGCAGGAAACTGTCCTTAAAGACCATGAGCCCGGGCGTAGTCCTTAAAAACTGACATATCCTCGACAACCCAATACAGGCTCTTGCAGCCAAGGAGGTGTCTAATCATCAGTTCAGCCCACCTTCAGTGCTACTCATAGGCTCGAGCCCTTTGTAGCCCTCTCTGGCTCTAGGCAGGGCTCCTTATCGAGCCTCCAACTCCGGCTGTCAGGCTTGTGTCCCTGTGGTCCATGGCACCACCCGTAGAAACCCTCTCTCAGCCTCTCATTCCCCTGCAGCTGTGCTGCCTCTCTCAGGTGGCTGCTACAACTAAGCAGCGTTTCTGCCACTCCAGCTCCCAGGTCACTCAGCTGGAGTAGTCAACAGCCCCCAAGCACCGTCCACACACTCCCTCGAGTGTCTACCTTTTCCGCCACTCATCCGCTCACTTGCACTGAATCTTTGCTCCTTCTGCCTTCCGTCTCTCTCAATCTTTTAGCCTCCCCTTTTTCTTGTTCTTTTGGTTTCCTCCATCTGAGCAGCCTTTTTCTTTTTTTCCCCTTTCTCATGCGGCTGGTTCTGGCTGCTAGGTTAGATGTCCGTCAACTTGTTTTAAATGTTGTCTTACTGCCTTGTCTCGCATGACTTTGAAGTGCTTCTCGCAGGAAGTCAAATTGTCTTCCGAGAAGTTCACGTCTTGTCTCCCTAGCCTCCCTCCCAAGATTTTTTTTTTAATAATAGAGAGATATATTAGATTGTATTTTCAAGCTGTTTCACAGTTTTTCAATGTATAGTGTCACTCACGTGTGAGTAGGATGCATTTTGGGGCTGGTGAATATTCAGTCATTCCATCCTGAGTTGACAGGGGGTGCTCTGAAATTCATGTCTTGCTCTTGTTCATCTGTAGACCAGAAACACCCAATGTTGAGGACCCATGATGCCACTTCCGATGCCACCTTTACTCCCCGCCTTTTTCACCTAGGATGCCTTTTAAACTCCTCCTTTTCTAATCTGGAGTCAGACATTTAACGGACTTGTGTCTGGAAAGAAACCTCTTGCATATTTCTTTCAGTTACATGACTGTTTTTTGCCTAAATTATAATGGGCTTTACTGGCTGGTGCTCTTAATCTTTTTCTGATTTTTTTCATACTTTATTACATTAGTTATTTTGCATTTATTTTAATTATATACAGTCGTATGAGTATAAATGGTAAATGGCCTGTATTTGATATAGCGCCTAACTAGAGTTCAAGAACCCCCCTAGGCGCTTTACAACACAACAGTCATTCACACGCTGGTGATGATAAGCTACTATGTAGCCACAGCTGCCCTGGGGCACACTGACAGAAGTGAGGCTGCCGAACACTGGCGCCACCAATCCTTCCGACCACCACCAGCAGGCAAGGTAGGTTAAGTGTCTTGCCCAAGGACACAACAGCTGCATTCTCATGCCGGGAGCCAGGATCGAACCTGCGACCCTCCGATTGCTGGACCTGCTCTACCGACTGAGCTATTGCTGCCCTACAGACTCTAAAGTAGCAAATGTAAAGTTTGCTATATAAAATCAATTGTAAATCATTTGCAAATTTTATGATTTTTGTTTTTGTTTCTGTCCATAGACGCTCTTCAGCACCATTTGATGTGGGTTAAATTCTAGATTACTTCCCCACAACATTTACACAGAATCATGTTTATTTTGTTTTTGGATTTAAATTTATGAAGCAGCAAGAATAAGCCTGTAAGCGGATAGGTTGACTGCCTTAGAAATTAAGTAAGTAACATAGATGGCAGATATCTAGATCAGAATAACAGTGTTGCTGTTAATGTATAAGTGGAAACAATCACTTCTGTAATTGTATATTATGTGGAAAAAAAGTTTGTTGTTCATCACGTCTCATCTTAAAGAGCTCCATCTTCTGCTGAGTTGCTGTGCCCCAGGGCCTCTTCTGAGTGCAAAGTTCAGTATACTTAGCAAGACGTCATTGATCTTGACAAGTTATGTAGTGTACACTCCATTTGAACACCGTAGACCACCTGAACTAATATTCAATTCAATAGAATAATTGAATCTAGCATTCAAATCATTTACAGTACAAAGGAGTTATAGAAGTAGATCACAGTAAGGTAGGGTGTTGTATCTTATCTTGATCATATTTAAGTACTTTATGTCTTATTTTCCACATTTCAGTCAAGACTGGTTCAAGTGATGTTGCTGGGCTTCCGGATGCTTCATTATTGTTTTATAAAGACTACATAATAATTAGTTTATTGATTTACTGCCAGACATTTTCAGAAAGCTAGCATAAGAGCCAAACAAGGAAGATTTCTTAATTTCAGCTTTTATTGTTCTTTCTTAAATTCAGAAACAGTCTCTTTTCTGTGCTTCAATTTCAGGCACAATGTTGGCATCTTTTGATGAAAAAAAGTTGCACAGACATTTTAATTTCTGTCCATGGCAGGGTTCTAAAAATAATATAAATTTTGAGTTGAACAAATAACAGATAAATGGGCAATTACAACTAACTTTCATAGAACAATAGAAAAACTGTGCTAACATCCAGAGAATGGAAAAGAGAATAACAGCATAAAATACTTAAAACATAAGGAGCTCTTTACATCCATCCATTCATTTATTGTCTTCACCCGCTTGCCCAGGGCAGTGTCACGGAGAAGCTTGTACCTATCCCAGCATGAATCCAGGAAGAAATAGACATTAAATAACATGGTATTTACAGAGAGATAGATAGTGTGGTAGATAGGGGGCGCTCTTGCTCCCTTGAACCCCTGTCCACAACTCCAGACACCAGGTAAAAGTCCTCAAATTGACTTTATTCTTCAGCCACAGTGTACAAAACACCCTCTCCTCCACAATACTCATAAACAAACACAATAATCACTAATAAACAATCCTACAGCTCCCAGACATGTTGCCACCCTTCCACCCAGCTCAGCTCGCCGTCTGTGAGCTCTCACAGTCCTTTTATATCTCCTGACCCGGAAGTGTTCCTAATCCCCAGTCCATGTGACTCTCAATCACTTCCGGGTCAAGTACAAGTTCTTTTCTTCACCCCATTGCTCCTCCCTGCAAGTGGCCCCAATGGCATCCAGCAGGGCTGTGCATAAAAACTCTATTGTCCATGATGCCCTGCTGGTCTTCTGGGGACCTCCATGCTGCAAGGAGGGCTCCACCTGGCGGCTTGGGGGTATTGGCCGGGATAAACGGCCAGGCATCCTCCACAATAGATAGATAGATAGATAGATAGATAGATAGATAGATAGATAGATAGATAGATAGATAGATAGATAGATAGATAGATAGATAGATAGATAGATAGAACTTTATTTAACCCCAGTGGGAAGTTTGGCTTTTTACAGAAGCTCTTTGTATATTGATGTATATATAGAGACTAGCAGAATACCCGCGCTTCGCAGCGGAGAAGTACTGTGTTAAAGAAGTTATGAAAAAGAAAAGGAAAAATTTTAAAAATAACGTAACTTGATTGTTAATGTAATTGTTTTGTCATTGATATGAGTGTTGTTGTCATATCTATCTATACTTATATATCTATATATATATATAGCAAAATACCAGCGCTAATCCAAACACGGATGTCTAAATCTGACCATTTATACGGAGATAAGGATGATACCCTGGCAACTGCCAGATGTGAAAATCTCAAAATGCTGCCGTGCATCCAATTCAAGATGGTGTTTTGCAAAGACGATAAAAATGTACGGTTTCCTCTGGAAATATTATTGAACGAAATAAATGTCAAAATCAAATTCTTTGCTTCAGACCAAAAAATGACCAAATAGATCTTCAAACAAAGAATTGTCACTAGCCAAACACTGATTTCCAAGAATTGGGGCTAATTCTATTATTTAATAATTTTCATATATTGAACTTCATTTACAAAACTAAACAAACAGACAAGAAAGTAAATCATGGTGTGGAGAAATATCAAGGGTGCACCAGACAAGAATGGCAGTGTCCTAGGTTACAGTGCGGGGCTGTGGTTAAGCGCATTAGGGGTTAGAGGTTAGAGGTTAGTTTACTCATTCCTAAAATACATTTGTATTTACTAGTTGAAGGTGTTTTGGGAATGTTATTATAAAGCCGTATTCACATTCAGGAATTAGAGCTGAGCTGAAGCGCTGTAGCACTTTCTAACCTGCTAAAACATGTGATGGAGCTGCTATGAAGTCTTTGGTCATACTGTGTAAATACTTTCGTATTGATTAATGTTGAAGTGATTGTGGGTGTGAGAGTACTGCTAGCTTATACACTAATTTGGATGCATGATTTCTTTGTAAATGAGGCACATCGTGATGTATGATTGTTACTTTCACATATCGTGTTGACATTTTCAAGCTTCTTAACCCATGTTTTCTGTAGATTATAAATTTTCTTGTTTGTTTATTTAAGAGTAAGCTCTGACATGACTGAAATATTTGAATGGTTCATACAAATTATCAAGCAATCTATTGTTTAAATAGTGAAGTAGATGTGACGTGACAGTAAATATCTTATTTAGTTAATGGAACATGTCGACTGATTTTCAGACAGGTTACATTTTCATAGTTATTCATACAATTCATTATCTTCCTATTGCACTGTTATTTTTTATCTTATTATACTTTCAGTTACTTACATTTTAATTAACCCTATCTTTTCTCATTAAACGAAGTTGTTTAAGGTCAGCAGCCATGTTAGGCTCCAAGTATCCTGCAAATGTTGTTCAAAGACAGCTGTTTGGTCATTCATTTTGTCATATGTGTGCATTGTGGGTTGATATTGCAGCCTAAAATTTGATGGGAGTGTACGTGTAATATAATACCTACATAACAAGAACTTGTTAATAAATATTTTTTGATAAGCATCATTCACAGCACTGAGTGTTACATGTAGAATTTGACAAGTGTTGCTTGATGTTTGGAATCTCATTAGAATTTTGGTAGTGAAAGGGCTACACATTTTATGTTTTTATGTATTTAGTTCCTTTGTTCTCTTTAAGAATTAAGGAACATGCAAACTTTTGTGAATCACACATATAAAAGATAGAAAAAAAGAATATGTTTTATTTCCAAATGTGATAAACTAGCCTTCCCCTCTGGTTCCACTCACGTAGTAGTGAAACAGGACAGTGAGGAGGGGCCCCGTCCGGCTCCCCACTTCTGACATCACACTTCCTCCTCCTTTCGGCCCACAGCCTCTGTCTCGGATTAGCGCTCCTGCAAGTGAACTGTGATTCTTAGTGTAATGAGAGAAGTCGCAAAATCAACCAGAATGTTCAAACAAATTATAAGTAGTTCTTTTATTCACTAGCTAAGCAAAGGTATGGTTCACATCCTAAGGCTGGTGCAGGAGTGAGGAGGTCCCCGCCTCCCTCCCCTTGGCCTGCTGCGTGTCTCTCAGATTCATACAAATAAATCAGTACTGCAAGCTAACTATGATACTTAGTGCAATGAGAGAAGTCACAAAATCAACCAGAATGTTCAAGCAAATTATAGAAAAAAACCTAATCTAAATCTGTTAAGTAGTTCTCTCATGAAAAGCAGACAGACATGCAGACAGACAGACGTTGGATTTTATATACAGTATATAGAGATATAAGCAGAGATATAAATTAGTTTTGTACCCCTGACCAAATCACCAGTGCTCCCAAATGACACCATTCTATACAAATGCATTAATTTGTTCTACAAAGTACATACATTTTGGTTGGTGGAGTGTTGCTTAGAGCTGGGATGTCACTGCAACTATTTGTGTTAATATAATATTATTGAGACCGTGTAAGGTGAACTGTAACTAAGGCCCCAAGTGAAAAATGCTTTTTTGAGGGAAGAAAAGCAGTTATCAGGGGACAGAAAACAGTCAGATATCCTGGAAAAAAAATGTCAATTAAACCTAAACAAATAGCTAAGCAAAATCTAAGTCACAAACAAGACCAAATGTTTAGTATAACAGACTAAATCTCAAAAATCAGTAGCAAATGGGTTTGCTTAAATGAAACATATCCCAAAACTAAGACACTATGAATGGTGAAATTCCAACTTAAACTCTGTAATAGTCATTATATCCCACATAAAAATGCAAGTCACATGACCATTAACGAGCGGCATCACCATTTACAAAATTAAGAAAATGCACATTCAAATATCGCCATATTGTTAACCATAATAACTGATAAAAATAATAAACATGTAAAAAAATACAGAATAACAGAAAAAGAAACAGAATAACTAAATCATTTTTTAACATGACAATCACACCTCCAGAATCTGGTGTTCGTAGCCTGACTCAGTTACTGTCTTAATGTAGCCTGCACATTTTCTTCTTGTCTATGTGGAAAATCAAGTTTCCCTTCCACATTCACGTTTGTGACATTTGTGTTTTGTTAATTAGAAGGACTTTTCTCCTGCACAACATATCCCGCTAAGCCATTTTCTAATGATTAGGCCAATGACATTATTTTTCATTTAGGCATGAAACAATTGATGTACCATTTAATTTAAGTGTATGCAATGAAGTTTTATCAAGTATTTTTTTGATAACTCCAATGCTGAATTTGATTCAGAACAATATTGTTGGTATATGCATGTGTTCACCCTGTCTAAATATGGTTGTTACCTGATTTGACTTAGATAGACTGTTGATCCCATGAGCCTGAAATTAATTAAGTGAATTAGATAAAAAATGGGTGCAAGACAGATGTTCTTCTAATACAGCATCTCAGACTGGCATCATATTGCATGGCATGACCCCCATTTTGACTGCATGTCACATTTAAAAGCTGCATTTCTTAAATCTTGATGCCCCTGAAGTTGTTTAATTTTACAAGCAAGAATTGAAAGGGATGATTGATTACATAATTCCCTTGTGTCTTCTATTGCAGTTTAAAATCTCATGTTGTACTGAATAAGTACAACATACCTCATTTTGGCAGGTAGTCAAGATGGAGCAGACCAGAATCAAGCACAATCTTGGCACATTTTTTTTTTTTTTTTGTACCCTGCCGTGGTTCAGCAACCATGAAACATTGTACAGATGTCTGTGCTCAGATTGAAGTTCAATGAGTCCAAAATATTCACCTTACTTCTTTTCTTTTATCCACCAATGTTCTCCACTGGTTCTGGGCATTGCATACATTGTACTTCCAGTTCAGCTCTTCCAAACATAAGATTCCACTCCTATGACTAGGAGCTTGTAACAATAAGATTAAACAAGTCTGTGTGTGTAATGGGCATACACGCACTGGGCACTGGGGTAATGGGCATAGGTTCACTGTACCAATGTCTTGTGTTTCTGAGTAGATGAGTAGTAATTTTCTCAAACTAAATAAGGAGAAAACAGACATTTTAGTGATTGGCAAAAATGGATATAAATGAGGATATTAGAAATAAACTTTATCCATTAGGTTTAAAAGTCATGACAGAGGCAAAGAATTAAAGGGAAATTATTGACTCTGATCTAAATTTTAAATCACATATTAATCAGATTGCTAGGACAGCATTTTTTCACTTAAGAAATACAGCAAAAGTTACATCTCTTATAAAATTGCAAAATGCTGAGAAATTAGTTCATGTTTTTGTTTTTAGTTGACTAGATTACTGTAATGCACTCCTCTCCGATATCCGTACTAACCCCTACTTTCTCTGCTGTTCTTTTCCCAGTTTTCTGTGGTGCCAATCTGCGCCACCATCATCTGATCAAAGCACAGTGCTATTCCTACACTGATGGATTGAATGACCATCATCATCAAATTTTTCCATGTGAAACCTGAAATCCATGAGAACTGATTAATATAAATTATATTAGGTAGAATGCCTAGAGGGGCCTGGGCGGTCTTGTGGCCTGGAACCCCTGCAGATTTTTTTTTTCTCCAGCCGTCAGGAGTTATTTTTTCTGTCCTCCTTGGCAGAAATTACTTTTATTTTATGTTAATTAGTATTGCCTAATTTTATTCTTATATTTTGTTTTTTTCTCTTTCTTCATCAAGCACTTTGAGCACATCACTTGTATGAAAATGTGCCATATAAATAAATATTGTTGTTGCTGCTATTAACATTTTCTATTTTTTTATTTTATTATTTTAAAAGTCCTTATAATGCCACTGTACCACATTTCTTGGTAATTTATGCCATGTGTCTGCACTTGAAAAAATCAAAATTTGAGTGAAATCTAGCCTTAACAAATATCCATCTGTGGCCATGTGTTCTTGTTGTTGAACTTAATTTAGAGTAATAACTGGTATCCACCATACTAATACCTTTCATAATTTTGAAAACTTTAAATATGTCACCTCTATCCACCATTATTATACCTTTCATAATTTTAGAAACTTTAATTTCACCTTTTAATTTTGATTCACCTAAACTGAAGATGTTCATCTCCTTCAGTCTTTCTTCATAGTTCAAACCACACAGTTCTTGAATCAGCCTAGTAATCTTCTCTGGACTTCCTCTAGAGCTGCAAAGTTTTGTTTTTTTTTTTCTTAATAATGCTTTATGTCTTTTTTGTCAGCCATCTGCTCACTTGAGAGGCCCATTTTACTCTCATTTTCTTTACTTTATTTGCTATAATTCACCTATACTTGTGGCAAGGATTCTTATCACACAGAGTTCACATTGTCTCTAAAAGAATCTCTGGATTCTCTTGGATAAATCAAAGGAACAATCAAAACTAAGAAGAATGTCATCTGTCCCAAGCAGAAGTAGGCTCTAATGGGTCTGGTTCTATAGCAGGAGAAGAGACCCCAACTATCATGCTATATATCTGAAGACAAACGTCCTTCCAGCCCAGCTGTCTGTACCATTTCAGGTGACTACCTGTTGAAGCTCATCGAGAGAATGCCAAGAGTGTGCAAAGCAGTAATCAGAGCAAAGGGTGGCTATTTTGAAGAAACTAGAATATAAAACATGTTTTCAGTTATTTCACCTTTTTTTGTTAAGTACATAACTCCACATGTGTTCATTCATAGTTTTGATGCCTTCAGTGAGAATCTACCAATGTAAATGGTCATGAAAATAAAGAAAACACATTGAATGAGGAGGTGTGTCCAAACTTTTGGCCTGTACTGTATGTTTATATGTATGGAGGAATATTTCGGACAAAATGAAATAAATAAATAAATGCGTAAATAAATAAAAGTACTGTGAAATGTGAGCATAAATAAATAAATGTGTCATGAAATGACAGCCTTAATAAATAAATATGTCATGAAATGAGAGCATAAATAAATAAATGTGTCACGAAATATGTTTTTCGTTGCTTATTTATTTATTTCATTTTGTCCGTAACATTCCTGCAAACCGTCATGAAATACGGCTTGAAATAAAACTGTCAGTTTCACTCATCAAAGTTGAGAGGGTGGGCTCTAACACGCCCTCTAGTTACTGATTGGTGAATCGATAGCACAAGAATTAATTAGAAAAATGCTTACTACTGCCGATTAAATGGATTCTGCCGAAGATATTATGTATTTCAGAGAGAGAATTGAAGATTTATCGGAAGAAATTACAATGTTGGCGGCCCTTTTAGAACTGAGTATTTGACCCTTGTTTTACAAGTAGAAAGTCAGTTGCATATTTGCAGCTACTTTTCAAACAACTGTACAGCTCTGATCAGTGGTAAAGTTGTTCAGTTCAAAATATTAGGTGGAGCTGCTTTGGGCATTCCATGTCAAAGTACCTAAACTAATACAGCCGTTGCAGCTTACCGTATATCAAACTGGCTCATTCGCCTTGTGATCGTCTTCTCTGATACATCATACAGATCTGCAATCTGTTGTACTTTTAAACCGCATAACAGAAGGTGTTCTATTGACTCAGCTGGAATGTCAAAGGATGGACGTCCAGAGCAGGGTACTGCATCACCTGAACTGGAGTGTAGTAGAGTCTGTTCCACCTGTTCTTCGATAATTTCAAAAACAGTTTCATCTATATCGGAGTCTAAAAGGGCCGGCAGCATTGTAATTTCTTCCGATAAATCTTCAATTCTCTCTCTGAAATACGTATTATCTTCGGCAGAATCCATTTCATCGGCAGTAGTAAGCATTTTTCTAATTAATTCTTGTGCTATCGATTCACCAATCAGTAACTAGAGGGCGTGTTAGAGCCCACCCTCTCAACTTTGACGAGTGAAAGTGACAGTTTTATTTCAAGCCGTATTTCATGACGGTTTGCAGGAATGTTACGGACAAAATGAAATAAATAAATAAGCAACGAAAAACATATTTCGTGACACATTTATTTATTTATGCTCTCATTTCATGACATATTTATTTATTAAGGCTGTCATTTCATGACACATTTATTTATTTATGCTCACATTTCACAGTACTTTTATTTATTTACGCATTTATTTATTTATTTCATTTTGTCCGAAATATTCCTCCATATATATGTGTGTGTGTGTGTATATATATATCTATACTAATAAAAGGCAAAGCCCTCACTCACTCACTCACTCACACATTCATCACTAATTCTCCAACTTCCCGTGTAGGTGGAAGGCTGAAATTTGGCAGGCTCATTCCTTACAGCTTACTTACAAAAGTTGGGCAGGTTTAATTTCGAAATTCTATGTGTAATGGTCATAACTGGAACCTATTTTTCTCCATATACTGTAATGGACTTCAGCTGGATGGCCGTGGGGGCGGAGTTGCGTGTGACATCATCACGCCTCACATGTTATCACGTGAACTGACTGTGAATGCAGTACGTAGAAAACAAGGAAGACCTCCAAAGAGCGCTGAACAAAAAACGCCATTTCACAATTGAGAAGGCAGCAAAAGATTATGAAGCAAGTGATGCATACAAGCATATTCATAAGTGCAGCTACTGAGGAAACAAAGCACGGTGTGAACCGTAAGTTTAAATTAAGTTTATAGACACACTCCCGCTGCCGTTTGTCATGCCTACGATGAATATGGTATTCGCAAGATACAAGTTTAATGAGAAGACACGAGGTATAAACGAGACTTTGGATCACTTTGTAACAGAGTTAAAATTGCTGTAGCAAGAAACTTTTAAGTGCCAGGTCTTAGCTAACATTAAATAAAGCTGTTGACATCGCGAGATCGCACGAGCACAGCTGAGAAGCTTCGATGCATGTACTCCGAGGGGCTCATGTCAACTGACTTTGCAGGACTGGAAAAGATTAAATTAAGTTCATACACACGCTACCGCTAAATTTTTGCAGGCAATTTCCACAACTTAATATCGGGAATGCCTGTTGAACATCTTACATTCACAAGTACCTATTTGGGTGGTGAACACTTCGATGAAAGAAACTTGTTATCTTTACAACGGTTGATAAACACGGAATATAACTTGAACACAATACACCCTCCAAATACGAACCTGATTGAAAGAAATAATGATAATCAAATCCTTGATGACAGCAACACTCATAACAGTCACAAAACTATTACATTGACAATCAAGTTACGTTATTTTTAAAATGTTTCCTTTTCTTAGCACAAGCACAGCTGAGAAGCCTCGATGCATGTACTCCATAACGCAAAAAAAAAAAATAACGCATTTATTTTTTCCCCAAACAAAGGGGAACATTTGTCAATGCATGATTTCCTGGTACATCGATTACATTGATGCACCCATCAGAGCTACAAAAATGTAAGAGTCAGAAAAAAGCGCGTTGCTAGGACTGATCGGAGGCAAATTTCATTTCAAAAGACTACCCGACGGAAGCCTTGATAAAAGCATGGTTTTGTGCAAACTGTGCAAAAATGAGTTTGCATACCACCGACGCACTTCAACCTTACGGTACCATCTAAATGCAAAACATGTTACAGCGAGCACAGAAACCGCACTAGCAGTTCGAGTACCAACAAAAGGTGTCGGCAGCCCAAACCTCATGAAATGACTGGCTTCAGGACCAAAATTAGTAAGTCAACATCGGTCAAACTTACAAATTCTCTTGCAAAATGGATTGCTTTGGACTGTACACCACTAACAGTGGTGAAAGATAGGGGGTTAGAAGAGATCAGGAGATCCACCTTTCCAACTGCCGTGCCAAAAAACTATTTCAAGTAAAATTCAACAGCTTTATGACACTGAAAAGCAAGCAAATTTAGATGCATTACAGAAATCGGACTTTGTGGCTCTTACTGGGGATCATTGGACTTCCGTGACCGTTAGTAATTCTAATTACATCTAATTACAAAATGTTCAATGATCACACTGTTTTAGCCTAATGTACAAAATAATTTTGGCTAAGGTTACTCAGAATTTAAAGGTGAAGCTGGTCAAATTACCTTTTATGTTTCTGCCTTATTTTTTTAAGAAATAAAACTGCACTTTATGTTGAAATTTTTGTTAATATTATTTAAAGAATACCATTCAGAAAATGTACTTAAAGTACTTAAAATACCACTTCATTTTTAAGTCTGCCCAATTTTAGCCAGGGATGTTATTTTTGTTTCTGTTTTGAATTGAAATGCAGTTTAAATTTTTTTAACCAAGTTCCACCTTAAAATATCTATATACAGTATATATATGTAGATATGTATATATATATATATATATATATATGTATGTATGTATGTATGTATGTATGTATGTATGTATATGTATATATATCTATATATATATATATATATATATATATATATATGCCAGCAACACTCATAACAGTGACAAAACAATTACACTGACAATCATGTTACGTTATTTTCAAAACATTTCCTTTTCTTTTTCATTACTTCTTTAACACACTACTTCTCCGCTGCGAAGCGCGGGTATTTTGCTAGTTTGGTATATAGGAGAAATTTCAAAGTATTTATGGATTAACTTGAATAAAGCATATTTTTCCCAGGCAATCCTTGTGCGTTTCAACTTACACTTGTTCAGTTTTGCCTAACTGTTCGCATACCAGGAGAAGGTGGGAGCGGAGGATGCCATCATCTATATGCTTCATCGATCCCTCTCCCACCTGGACAGAGGCAGTTGTGCTGTAAGAATTATGTTTTTGGACTTCTCTAGCACCTTCAACACCACCCAACCACTGCTCCTTGGGGATAAGCTGACTGAGATGGGAGTAGATTCACACCTTGTGGCATGGATTGTGGACTATCTTACAGACAGACCTCAATATGTGTGTCTTGGGAACTGCAGGTCTGACATTGCGTGCAGTAATACAGGGGCGCCGCAGGGGACTGTACTTTCTCCGGTCCTGTTCAATCTATATACATCAGACTTCCAATATGACTCGGAGTCCTGCCATGTGCAAAAGTTCGCTGATGACATTGCTATTGTGGGCTGCATCAGGAGTGGGCAGGAGGAGGAGTACAGAAAGTTAATCAAAGACTTTGTTAAATGGTGCGACTCAAACCACTTACACCTTAACACCAGCAAGACCAAGGAGCTGGTGGTGGATTTTAGGAGGCCTAGGCCCCTCATGGACCCTGTGATCATCAGAGGTGACTGTGTGCAGAGGGTGCAGACCTTTAAATATCTGGGAGTGCAGCTGGATGACAAATTGGACTGGACTGCCAATACTGATGCTCTATGTAAGAAAGGTCAAAGCAGACTATACTTTCTGAGAAGGTTGGCATCCTTCAACATCTGCAGTAAGATGCTGCAGATGTTCTACCAGACGGTTGTGGTGAGTGCCCTCTTCTACGCGGTGGTGTGCTGGGGTGACAGCATAAAGATGAAAGACGCCTCACGCCTGGACAAACTTGTTAAGAAGGCAGGCTCCATTGTAGGATTAAAGTTGGACAGTTTAACATCTGTGGCAGAGTGACGGGCACTAAGCAAACTCCTGTCAATCATGAATAATGACTTTTGTCACTGTCCTGCTCCACTGACAGACTGAGGAGATCATTCCTCCCCCACACTATGCGACTCTTCAATTCCACCCGGGGGAGTAAATGCGAACATTAATTTTATTTTAATTGTTTTTTCATTTTTATTACTATTTAATTTAATATTGTTTCTTTGTATCAGTATACTGCTGCTGGATTATGTGAATTTCCCCTTGGGATTAATAAAGTATCTATCTATCTATCTATCTATCTATCTATCTATCTATCTATCTATCTAACTGTCTCACGACTGTTTAAATTTCAATCACAATTACAAATACTTTAAACGAACACCCCACCCAAACATTATATGTGTTTAATACTTACCCCACATAGTTTGTAGAATAATTACAAAAACTATTAAAAAATGTAAAAAACTGAAAAGAAATTTAGTCTCATATTTTTGTGGAGAATAGAGATGATGTATCTAACTGAATCAGAACCTGTGGTAACGATTTCTGGACAACAGCAAAAATATACATGAAAAAATTGTGTTGCATAATTTACATTTGAAGCAGTGGATTCACTAGAGTTGATGTCACCAGTGTGGTAACCAAGGATGGAATTAGACCCCCACAGGCCCCTAAGTGATTTGATGAATAGAGTAACTTAACAGAGAGTTGATCATACTTTAAACATTGCAGTGTGCAGACACTTAGCTGTTTAATGCAGTGGAGTAATTCCCACTAGTAATGGTGTGCAGTCACCTGATCATTTTGTGGAGCTTCTTGCTTAGTCATTTCAGCCTGAAACACTGCGCAAAGAGTTTATCAATAGTCATTTGGGTGTCAGCCACTCTAATGGTTTCAACCAGTGCAGTCTGTAACCACCCGACCCCCGTCCAACGCATACACACACACAAATCTTCCAATTGTATGCTCACAACATGCAAAATGCATGCATGTTTTGCTAAAATACTGTTAATAAATACCTCCAGAAAATTAAAGTATTTCACAAACAGGGTCAGAATATTGAATTGAAGTCTTTCCCCTTTCCCTTGTTCATTAGTCAAGAGTCCTGTAGTATATTTCAGAATAATCCAGGAAGAGATAATATTACCTGGTGAAATATCTCATGCTGCATTCTTTGCTCATTGGCTTGTTTTTCTCAGTTTTTAAAAATTGTAATCCACTCACTATATTGCAGTGAGATAAGGACATCCTACTCTATTTAAAATTTTCTGTCCAAAGAATGGTACAAAGCTTCTTTAGAATTTGGCAAGCATTATTTGTTGTCCCTTAGTAACCATGATGGGCCAGAGTTACCTCTTTTAGATGCATCAGTATATTTGAGTGCCAACTGCAAAATGGGTTATCCGATTCCATAGCTCTGGATAGAAATTTTCTATGTGATATTACTTTTCAAATGCTCAGTTGTTCTGTGCCATACTTATTGTAAAGCAGTGCTTGAAGTGTGCCTCCTTTCCAATTTCAACACAGAGTACCAACACCTCTTCTTAGCGTATCAGTAAGATCCTAAATCTCTTTAGAAATGTTCCCGAGGGACTCCCCAAACTATGTGATTGAATGTCACTGCATTGCTATAAACAGAGCACCAGCCATAATTTGGTTCCACTATAAGCACTTTTATAATGTAAATTTTTATGATTAATACTGGTGAAAAAAATGATGGGCAGTTACAGTGCTGGAAGTCGTCAGTGGCTTTTGGCCAGAAATGAGGGAATGCTGACATTAACTGAGGGCATGGAACAGGTTTTAGAACTTGGAAATACAGGCAACATATTTGTGTCTAGCCAGTGCTCTGCCTATATGCATTGCTTTGAAAAGAACCTCATGGGAGTGGTGTCAATAATGCTCTGATGGCTGCTACAAGTCAAATCAAGGTGATTGTCACAGCAAGAATGTTTTTATAGAGGTAATGGAAACAGCACTGTGTGTGTGCTTGTCATTTTTTCCCCAGCATTGTCGTAGGTGATAATAGATGTAATTTTAGTGTTGACTTTGTTACTGGTTACAGAAAAGAATGTGTATTTTCAATTACCACCTCCAACACGTAATACAAATGTCATGGCTAAAATATATCATTTCTCAGTGACACAGTGGTGCAGTGCTTAATGCTGCTGCTTCAAGTCAAGTCAAGTTAGGGAGTATTCACTGGTACAGTGCATTGCCGCACCCACTACACAATGAAACAACTCGGGATCTTGGCAACCCCCCAGGCTGACACTTGGTCCAGTCCCACCCTACGGAAATAACCCTCAGATCAGGGAAACGCACCACATGGCCGTAGTGCTGTAACCGGCTCTCCCTCACAATGCAGGTAATGTGCCTCATTCGGGACTCCATGAGCAACCGCTCATTCGACACAAAGTCAATCCAACGGTACCCATGGATTTTCTGGAGAGACACAGTACCAAAGGTGTCCAGTCTGTCTCAGGTCATTGGATAGCATCCATGTCTCACAACCATTTAGCAAGACAGGAAGCACCAGGACTCTAAAGACTTGGACCTTTGTTCTTTTGCATAGATATCAGTGCTGTTTCACAGTTCCAAAAAGCAGGGATGATTCCCACCCCAGTCTTTACCGAACTGTAGTTCACATTCACCCCTTGTCTATGTGGATTGCTCCCTGATGCTCCAGTTTCCTCCCTAGTCTCAAAGACATGTGTTTTATGTTAACTGGTGTCTCCACATTGAATACCTTTTGTGTGTAGATATGTCCTGTAATGTCTTAGTTGCTGCTTTATGCCCACAGCTTTCAGAGACACTGTAATTTTGAGAAGTGATGGAAGTAGGGCATAAGTTCACCGCAAAAGGACTAGTCAGACAAAAAATGTCTAGTCTTTAGAAATGTATGCTGTATAATCTTTTGTGTGAAACATATCAGATATATATCAAGATGTAGCAGTCTGCATCACAGATATTAATATTAACAAAACAGCCCTTCAATAAAATCCGGACCCATTTCTTGAATTAGGTCAATACTGACACATGTATGGCAAGCCATTTTAACATTTAATGGTCTGTGCTAATTCCTGTTTTCAACGTCTACTATTAGTCAAAATGTCAATTAGAGATATTTGTAATTACATATTCACTAGTCACAATCTAAAGAGAAACTATCTACAGAGCACCTGTAATATGAAACCATAAGCCCCATCCTCTGTTTTACACACTTGTATTCTTCATGCTTTTGTCATGCCACCTTATCTCTTATAATAATTTAATGAAATATCAATATTAACAATCACATTGGGATTCTCACAGAACTTTAATCGAAAGCTGCTACATTTACAATTTTAGTAGCCTATTGGTCTGTTCATACTGCAAAAATTACAGACCTGACATTAAATCTTTATCCTCGTGATTACTGCCAATAGTAAGTTCAATAGGAGGGCCCAAGCTTTAAAATAAGGAAGCAAAGAATGAAGATGGATATCTCAAATATAGACAGATAGATGTGAAAGGAACTGCATGATAGATAGATAGATAGATAGATAGATAGATAGATAGATAGATAGATAGATAGATAGATAGATAGATAGATAGATAGATGTTCATCATGTGTCTCTGTCAGCCTTGTGATTGGTAGTTCACTCACCAAGTCAAGTCCTAATCATGGATACATTAAATTATAATTCATGTGATAATAGCATTAATCCTGTTACACATAACCAAAATGTACTAGAAGAATATTTAAATTTACATATGCTGCTTTATAATTTTAAACCTTGAACAGGAAATACCATAACTAGAGTTCAGCTTTAATTACAGATGGCAGTATGGTAAAGCTTCCGAGAACTGCACCTCATTATGGAGAGACAAGAGTGGGCTTTGGATCACATTTCAATATCTAAGTAAGCACACTATAAACACAATGAAGCTGTCTTACTCACTTACCTAATTCCACCGTCTTTGTGGATTTTCATTTTAGATATCTCAGTGGAAAAGTTCCCAGCTGATTTGAAACATGTGGCACCAGCTATGAAAAATTAATGAGTTGTGAAGAGAAAATGAGTCGGGATTTAGTATTTACAGTAAATACCAAGTATCGCCCCAGCAGGGCCTCCATGCAAAGCTCAGCTACTAGGCATGTCAAGGACAGTTCAAGATACTCCTACCATAATTTGGACAAAACTCACTGCCTTGCTGGCAGGCAAGGGTTTAGGAAACCATCTAAAATGACTTTATTACTGCAAATATTATGGCTTAATGAAAGGTATGGATGTATGTGTGTGAACATGTATGGTGCTTATCAGGTCTGGCAACCAAGAAGATGAATAAATTCAGTGACCGCAGTGATCAATACTGCCGAAGAATGGTAGACTTCACCTTTCACTTGTTTTTTTTAAAGCAGTTTATTTGAATTCTAGTGTAGAGAGTCTTTGATTCTTTGTTCAAAATACACAGAAACTCAACCAGTGTATACTTTAGAATTGTGAAAAATTGTCCTTCCTAATTAGCTTAAATCAGTAAAAACATATTTAGCCGCATTAAATTCAGCAAGAGTTAGTGAAATTCTAATTTGCAAAGAAGTTTTTACAAACAAGAGAAAAAACTATTCAGTCCAGCAAGCTTGTTTGGTCAGCTAACAGCTAAGTTTTTCCAGTATCTCATCCAACATTGTTTAAAAGTTGTCAAGGTTTCCACTTCAGCTACACGATTTGACAGTTTGCTCCAGAGTCACACAACTCCTTTACTTCAAGAATTATTTCTTTACTTCTGGCTTTAGTTTACTTCTAATTTTCTATGGTGTCCTTGAGTACATGACTGTAATACTCCACATGTCATCTTATTAGCTCATTACACAGTCCAAATATAACATCCCTTAATATATATAAAAAGTTCTTCATGCTTTATAAAGTTCAGTGTCACTATGTACAAACATATAATAAAAAATCACTATACATCCGATTCCCAAAGTATTTATTCCAATTCACTTTCTGCACAATTTATTGCATTATAGATATAGTTTTAAATGGATCAGTTTGACATTTTTACCCAAAGAAAGTAAAAAGGTTTGCTAATTTATTAAAAATCAAAAATGAAAATCTCTCACTCATACTCAGATTCTTAATGCAGTACAATGTAGAAGCCCTTTAGGTAACAATTACAGTTTTGAGTCTTCTTGGGTAAATCTCTACAAGCTTTGCATACCTGGATTTTGGTAATTTTTACAATTCTTCCGGGCAGATCCTCTCAGGCTCTGTTAGATTGGATGGGAAGCATCTGTAAACTGCCATCTTCTGGTCTTTCCACAGATGTTATATGGGTTTACGTCCTAGCTTTGGTTGGGTCAGACACTGACAGAGACAAGTCCTGAAGCCACTCCAGCATTGTCATGGTTGTATGCTTAGGGTCGTTGTTGTGCTGAAAGGTAAAATGTTGCTCAAATCTGAGGTCACGTGCACTCTGGAACAGAGTCCTCATTATGGCTGCATTCATCCTTCTCTCAGTTGTGACCAGTCTCCCTGTTCCTACTATTAAGAAGCACTCCTACAGCATGATGCTGCCACCACCATGTTTCACTGTAGCAATGGTATTAGGCAGGTGATGAGTAGGGCCTGGTCTTCATCAAACATTGTGCTTGGGGTTCTGCCGAAAGAGTTTAATTTTTGTCTCATCAGACCAGGGAATCTTTTTACTCATGCTCTCAGGGTCCTTTAAATGCCATTTGGCAAACTCCAAGTGGGTTTACATATGTCTTTTCCTCAAGAGTGCTGCTAAGACAGTTGTCCTTTTGACAGGTTCTCCTATCTCAGCAGATAACTTTTAAAGCTCTATTAGAGTGACAATAGTTTTCTTGATCACCTTTCTGTCCAATTCCCTTCCTTCTTGGTTACTCAGTTTGAATAGACGACCAACTTTTGGAAGAGCGCTGGGTGTTAAAAGTTTCCTCCATTTCACGGTTTTGGAGGCCACTGTGCTCCTAGGAATAATCAAAGATTTAGAAATGTGTTCATACTCCTGCTGTAATTTAATTGCAGAGGTCTGTAGAGAGTTATTTTGACTTCATTGCTTGGTTTTTATTCTGACATGCAGTGTGAATTGTGGGATCTTACATACACTGGTGTGTGCATTCCTAAATGGTGTCAAATCAATTCAGCTGGCCATGGGTGGTCTCCAATTAAGTTCTAGACAAATCTCAAAGAGAATTAAATAAACACACTACAAAAAATTAAATCTAAGCAAGTGAAAGATATTTATATCATAGCATTAAATCTTGTTTTCCTTATTATAAGAATTATCGACAAAATTTACATTTATTATTATTTAGTTCTGTGGTGGGCTTTGTTTCCTGCCTTACATCCTGTGTTGGCTGGGATTAGCTCCAGTAGACCCCCATGACCCTGTAGATAGGATATAATGGACTGGATAATGAAGGGATGGATTATTTAGATTACTTTAAAAAGTCTTGTCAAGTAAATTTTGCTAACTCCTTTGGCAGATTTTTTTTCTAAATAAAAGCAAAACACCTCCCATTTAAAGTGTTGTTGTCTCGTTTTTGCATGTGCATTTTCTTTTGCAGTGCAGGATGTACCTGAGCCACAATGAATGATTTAAATCTTTGACTTTTAATAAATTTGCATAACTTTCTAAAAAACATGCTTTCAGTTTATAGTTATGAGTTACTGAGTGTAGATTGATGGGCAAAAATAGCAAATTCATGTATTGAAATGAAATCTACAACACAATAAAGCTGAATTGCACCCGGCAGCACAATACCATCAGGTCTGGCAGGGCTAAAGGAACTATATGGTAGAGAACAGTTTATTTTTTACTGCCACTTTTACAGTAACAGAAACCAGAAGCAGGTTAACAGTCTAGTTTGAGGTGTTTTTCTATTGAAATTAAAAACATTAAGATCCCTTTTCTAAAAACTGTTTCAGATACGTTTTAAAAACACTTAATGACTAAAGGGTTGTTTGAAGCCATTTTCAAAGATTTAAACCATTTTTGGTCTTCCATCATCTGTCCATCTATTCCTCCATTGTCCAAGCCATCATTTTATGTTACAAACCCAAGAGAAAGCAGTGAGTACATACTGTGTATGTGTATACATAGCGCAGATTCCATGCTTTGTCTTGTTTGGTGAATCCAGTTTAGCAGGGCTGTATTGAGAAGATCACACTTCATATTATTTTATATTAACAATGGAGAAAGGTTTTGCTATCCAGTGCACTGCAAATTATGCCAGTCAGTTATTTTGTAACCCACTTAGTCCTGAACAAGGTCACTGGGAGGTGTCAGAGCCTATCCCAGGGGACAAGTTAGGAACAAACCCAGGACAAGGTGCCAAGCCATCCCAGGGTGTACACACACACACTAGCCACACATTAGAGCAAATTTAGCATTGACAACCCACCTAATCTGCATGTCTTTGGACAGTGGGAGGAAAACCACATAAACATGAGGAGAGCATGCAGGGAGGACAAAGGAAGTGACCCCTGGTCTACTTACTGTGAGGCAGTGGCGCTACCACTGCACCACCATGCCACCCTGCAAAGTATGTTTTTCAGAAAGAAATGTTTCAAATGAAAATGGTTTAAAATAAAAATGGCTGCAGTTTGTCTGAAAATCCTCATTATCTAGTGCACATGTCTGTGTTAGTGCAGCCCTCCTTTTACAGTCCTGTACCAGCCAGACAACCCAAGACACAACTGAAATAAAGCATAGAAACAGTATTATCCTTACAATTTTGCCAGCACTATTAAAAATAAATCAGTTAAACTGGACTTGCATGTTGCTCTGCCTAAGTATTGTCATGATTTTGTCTTGTACGTTTAATGTTTCCAAGTGTTCCTATTTGAGCATGGTTTTCCTATTCATCTGAGGCCAAACAATCTAGTGACTATATTCATATATTGCTTTCCTATATTTTTAACATTGTCAAAAATAATTGACATTCTTCTTGTTTTTCTTATGGACACCACAATGTTGGAGTCTGGCTGCTTGGACTCAAAGTCCTGTCGCTGGAAGGCGATTTCCAGAAGTTGGTGCACCATGAAGTCACTAGTGTAATGTACCTCATCATCCAAAATTTGGATTTGCAAAATAATTTTGTGAGTTTTTTGAATTAACTGGTTACAACATTTATTAGTGATCATGATTTATGTCTCATGTATTTTAGCTCTAGTTATGTATATGCTTTTCATGACTTACCTCCCTGTTCTCTGACCACGATTCTGCCTACGTGTCCTGAGCTTTGTCGTTTAATTATTGTCCTCATGGTTATGACTCCTGTGTGTATTCTGACTTTCCTTTGCCAGATTCTGCTCCTGATTCTGCTTTCTCTCAAAATGTCTTTTGCCTTGCATATAAGTATGACTCCATAGATTTAACAAAATCCTAACTCCACCAGAAGTCAGTAAGTATAATATAAAAGTACTCATCCGATTTAGAAAAGGTTCAGACGTAGCCAAATGCAACATAACATAACGTGATCCTCACTTGTGAGTGCCGAAGCCTGACTCTGGTTGTACTAAACACAAGGCACCAGGTAACCAGTCCATCACAATAGCATGTAACCATATATATGTATGTAAATACTTGTAAATACAAGTAGGATAGATTTATAAAAATGGATAATGGGAAAATATGGAGGCATTCATGTTGATGGTACAGTGAGTTAAATCAGCTTTTATTATAATTCTGACAAAAGGTTACATGCACAGGTTAAAAGCCCTTTCTGTGAATACAAATATTTATAAGACAGAAATGCTGGGAGAAGTTATTGTTTTCAAGAAATGAAATGTACCCAATGAGAAGAGACATTGCTCTATTGAATTATTTTGATTAGCTAATGGGTAAATTATCCCAGAAAGGTTATCCTGGCTTCTTTGTTTACATACTTAACAAAACAGCTTTGTGTTAAGTTACACTTTCTAACTTGAATGTTGTTCTTGAATAGTTTGGAAATCCAAAAATGAAACTGGAAAGATAAATAATGATGCCATGTGGTCCTTGCGTCTGAACGCAGACAATTAAAAGCCTGAGGTCATCAAGATGGGGAATTTCAGTTCTTTAATTTGACTGGCTTTCAGGATTTTATTATAGTGAATAAATTACAAGTTAGTAACACATACAATGCTCCATCTAAGCAAAATAATATTAGGTTGCCTCTTCTTTACCTTTCTAAAGGACAGAGAAAGAAAAATATTTAATATTAAGCAATCACTCAGAGATAATGACATATTCAAAAAGTTATTTTAATAGAGTACATTCAATGAATTGAGGACTACTGTAATAAATAAATGCCTGTCAGATTGTAACAATTTTTGAACTGTTGCTTATAAAGGGAATTTGATTTTATTGGGTAGAATTCTTCAGGTTGAGAATCCAAAAGTGGCATTCAAGCAGTATATTATACATTGTAGTAATAGATTATTCATTATGCAGCCTTGTGCCGTCCAGTTTTACTCTGAACAGAACAGTTCAATGATAGGAATGATAAGAATTGTGAAGCCAAGACAGTAAATAAACAAAGACTTAGTTCCTAAACAGTCTGAGCAGAAGACTTTCGCAAAATGTGACCCAGTAAAGAAGGAGCCCGATTACATCTGTCACAAGTAAGATTTTGAACAGAGAATATTTTGGACAGTCGGAGCAGAGAAAGATGTGTGCAAAGTACAGTTCGGTGTTGAGTTACACCATGTTGTCTAAGATTACATTCGGCACTCTTTTGAAAGCACTGGTATGGCTTAGAGATGCTGCAGTCTCTACAGATTAAACCTGTAAACTTACCAAGATGTCTTATAGCCAAGTCTCTAACATGCATGTAATAAAAGAATTGTTTTAAAAGGTTAGTCTTGTGTTGATTCTGGGGTTTGTCAGGATGTGGTTTTGCTCCTTCTCTGTTTAATGCTTGCATTGACTGGTTGTTGGGCAGGGTTGTGGGGTCCAGCGGCTGTGAGGCATCTGTTGGCAAAGAAAGATTCACAGTTCTTGACTTTGCTGATGATGCTGCGATCTTCGTGGAGTCAGTGGAGGCTCTGATCGTGGATTTCAAGAGACTGAGCAAGGAGTCTGAGTGTCAGAGCTTGTGAGTGTCCTGGATAAAAACCAAAATCCAGGCCTTTAATGACCTCTTAGGCACAGCCATCAGCAGTGTCTCTGACTGCGGAGAGAGTATAGACCTTATCAAGAGGTTTACTTACCTCGGCAGTGACCTATGAAGTCATTTGACAGATTGGGAGAGCATGGGGTGTCATGAAGTCCCTGGAAAGGGGTGTGTGGCGCTCCTGTAGCTATGCAAAAGGACAAAGGTCCAAGTTTTTAGAGTCATGGTGCTCCCTGTCTGGCTATATGGTTGCAAGGCATGGACGCTATCTAGTGACCTGAGAAGATACTGGACTCCTTTGGTACTGTGTCTCTTTGGAGAATCCTTGAGTACCGCTGGTTTGACTGTTCGTCATGTAAAAATGACATGTTAATGAAATGTGCAAGTGACCACTACAAGTTTCAACACCTGTTTGAATGTATTAATATATACTTCTCAAATCTCAATTCTTACCTTATATGCTTGCGTATAAGTCAGGTCAGGAAACCCGAAAAATCGATCATAAAATCAGATGCCCCGACTTATACGTCTGTTCAAAACCCTTAATTTTTTTTTCTTTTCATCTTCTTGCTTCCTCCAAACTCACACCAGTTTCTCAGATACATTGAATTTTGCTGCAACTAATTTATTTCACCACTTCAAAGACTTTTAGTTTAAAACCAGCTTCATATTTCCTTCTGATCAAACACTACATTGTAGATAAGGGATGCTGTTACGATAAAGGTGTATGAGGGTGTGAGAAACAAAAAATACAAAATCGTGCAAACGTTGCTTCAGGAATAGTTTGGGTATTACCATGTGGTCACATAGGCACAATACATAGAAAAAAAGGCAGTGTGCTCCTTGGTTACTCTCTCAGGTGGGAGTTAGCATATCACAATCTCTTGGAACAATAACATGAGTTTTTTACGCATTCGACTTATATGATTGATATTAGCATGGATCGTGGACTATCTTACAGACAGACCTCAGTATGTGCATCTCGGGAACTGCAGGTCTGACATTGTGGTCAGCAACACAGGAGCGCCGCAGGGGACTGTACTTTCTCCAGTCCTGTTCAGCCTATATACATTGGACTTCCAATATAACTCAGAGTCCTACCACGTGCAAACGTTTGCTGATGACACTGCTATCGTAGGCTGCATCAGGAGTGGGCAGGAGGAGGAGTATAGGAACCTAATCAAGGACTTTGTTAAATGGTGTGACTCAAACCACCTACACCTGAACACCAGCAAAACCAAGGAGCTGGTGGTGGATTTTAGGAGGACCAGGCCCCTCATGGACCCCATGATCATCAGAGGTGACTGTGTGCAGAGAGTGCACACCTATAAATACCTGGGAGTGCAGCTGGATGATAAATTGGAATGGACTGCCAATGCTGATGCTCTATGTAAGAAAGGTCAGAGCCGACTATACTGTACTTCCTTAGAAGACTGGCGTCCTTCAACACCTGCAATAAGATGCTGCAGATGTTCTATCAGACGGTTGTGGCGAGCGCCCTCTTCTATGCGCTGGTGTGCTGGGGATACAGCATAAAGAAGAGGGAACCCTCACACCTGGACAAACTGGTGAGGAAGGCAGACTCTATTGTAGGCACGGAGCTGGACAGTTTGACATCTGTGGCAGAGTGACGGGCGCTGAGCAGGCTCCTGTCAATCATGGAGAAACTGCATCCAATGAACAGGATCATCTCCATCTATCTATCTATCTATCTATCTATCTATCTATCTATCTATCTATCTATCTATCTATCTATCTATCTATCTATCATAAAATACTGGAAATTATACTTTAAAATCAAGCCCCGACTTGTCTGTGGGAGAACTGAAATGCGAGTATATAAGGTAATTACTGTTTCAGATGACAGTCCTTGTGCTGTCTTTCTTATACCATACAAAGCATGAACAGAGGATGAAATTTTTGCATATTAACATATTTTTTGGCAATAATAAGAAAAAGAGCAAATGTGTAGCTTCTCAGAATAATGTTCAATCTTTTTCATGCTGAGTAAACAAAATTACTATAAACTAGTAGTCGTCTCAACAAAATGGAGTGGTGGCTCTGAGGCTAAGGATTTGCACTGGTATTCGGAAAGTTGCCAGTTCAAATCCCCATTACTGCCAAAAGGGATCCTACTCTGCTGGGATCTTGAGCAAGACCCTTAACTTGCAATTGCTCCAGGGGTCCTGTACAATGGCCGACCCTGTGCTCTGACCCTAAGGGGTATGCAAAAACTAACAAATTCCTAATACAAGAAATTGTATAAGGCAAAATAAAGAACAAGTCTGCTGACTGAAAATGTCACAGAGGCAATCAATAAGCCTATGGCGGTGATTCATTAAGTAAAGATCTTGATACACAGGTTATAGCTCTCATAAGCTGATACTCAGAATTTTAATGTGAGTTGAAGACAAGTAAGACAAATACAAGACCTTAAGCAGACAAGGCTTTCTGCTTATCTGTCCGTAGACAAGCATGTAAATTCAATTCAATGTATTTTTGTGTAGCATTCTTCACTGAGTACAGTAGAGTTGCAACAAGTTCTCAGGTAAAATGCAAGTATGAATTTTACAAATTATTAAACACAGAATTAGCATATACACAGATTTGTTTAAAAAACTGACTAACTTACATGAAAACCAACAATATCTGTCCATTAATTAATTGTTGAACTATGGCCAGTTGATAACAAAGGACAGAAAAAAACCTCTAGTTAGCAGCATCCCTGGACAAAATAACCCTCTCGGGGTCCATAGTCAGTTGTAAGAGAGAAAATCAAAGGGAAAATTCTGAAGACCTCCTCCAGTGCTGGATCATCTAATCTGATGAAAGAATCTTTCCATTTGATCACTCCAAGGCTCTCAGTAACTGAGGTGACTTTTCTATGGACAGAAGAATGGCTTGGCAGTGGAGCAGTGACACCAAGTGCCACATCACGATACCAAGAAGAGAAACAGAATAGAGGAGGTTTAGTGATGGTTTATACATATTGTATTACTTATATTTTTGAACAAATTATTAATAAGCAGTGATGTAAGGTGCACAGCTAATCAGCAGTTCTAGTCAAGGTATGCTAGACTTGACCTGACCTAATTTAAAACCTGAAACTGAAGGGCATCTCTTATAGTACCAGGTAGATTATTGCACAGCTTTGGAACAATGTAACTAAAAGCTTAATCTCCTACTGTTATTTTATTAATCCTTGGAATCTTAAGCAGGCTGGCATTGTAGGATCTTAATGTAAGCAGTGATAAGTTCAGATAGGTAAACATGGCCTTGGTCATTTAATGCTTTATACTGTATGTTTAAAGAAGAATTTTTAAATCCTATGCTGGACTATGCATTGCCTGAAGGGAGTTCACTCACTCTTCTTGGGTCTGCATTGCATTTTCTTTCACCCAGCAATTCAGTTTTCTTACCACTTTCCAAATATAGGCATGTTAAGTTGACTAATGATTCTTAAATGGTCCTATATGAGTAAGGAAGTGAACTCTTTTGTTCTGCTTTGTGTATTGCATTCAGCCCCTTTTTCAACATCCATTTCTCGCCCAACCTATCTGGAAAGGGGTCTCTGTCTGAATTGTCTTTCCCAAGATTTCTTCCGTTTGTTTTTCCTACAAGGTGAGATTTTTTTTCTTGTCTTCTTAGGGTGTTAAGGCTGGGAGGCTGTCAAAAATCAAGGCATATTAAAACTCATTGAGGTATTCCTTGTGTGATTTTGGGCTATACAAGAAATACATTGTTTTAGTTGTACTCTGTAATACAAGGTGATACTTCAAAGGCCAATACACTCTATGGACCTAACTGTGGATTTGATTGTTTCAGCAAATGGATGGATGAATAAACAGGCGAATGAGTGAATGTTTTTGTGCATATGTATCCTGTGAAGGAATAGTGCTTCTTTTATGTTTAACTTCTGATTTTCTGCCTATTTGTTAAACCACCAGTGTGTTATAATTAAGACAGAATTTGGAGGGTAGAGTTTGTAAATCCAATAAGACAGAAAAACCATAATGTTAAAAAATTCAGTGTTTTTGTTTGAACACACTTTCAGGAACTAAAGCTGTCAGTTAAGCGTATCCCAGTTTAATTTTAATATGGTAGATTTTAAGCTGGTGTGGCAAAACCTAAAAAAGGTACATTTTGGTAAGCTTTTAATCATGCAATGAGTCGAGAAGCAGTGAACCAGGTTTAAAAGCATTTTACAGACAATGCAGGGCATGTTCATGCCCAAATTTAGAAGTAGTAGTAATTTAAAGAGAGCTCTGCACTGGATAAATAAACTGCAAAGAAAAAGACAGTTATATAAGGCGTACAAGATGACTAACTGCAGAGCTTATATGAGAGCAAAAGTAAAATAAGCATTAGGAAAGCTAAAATCCAACCAGAGACAACTATTGTGGAAAAGACCAAAGATGACCCAAAGGACCTCTGTCAGCATTTTAGTAGCAAAGAAATGTACATCTGCATTTATGTATTTGGCATCCAAGGAGACTTTTGAGATACATTTGGTTGCATTTCTTAAATGGGAAGGTGAAGCACCTTATAAAAAGTAAGAGTGAATTAAAATACACTCAGTGTGATCTACTGATCTAAATCTGCAATTTTCTGAACTTTTACATGTGAAGGCCTCTTAGCATGTACAGCAAATGTGAAGGAGTTAACATAATTTAGTGATTTGGAAGAAGTGCTACTTGGTTTAAAAACTCTGAAATTAACGTCTATCCTAGAGTGCTTAAGGAGGTTAGTGGGTATACAGTATACAGGCATACTAGTACCCTCGATGCACATTTTTTCAATAATCACAGCACACTGGGGAAATTCCTAAAGATTGGTTGCTAGTAAATATATATAAATATACTGTAGAAAAAATTGATAGAGGTAATCCAAGTACCTTATAAGCCAGTAAGTTTAATGTGCATCACAGGTAAATTAATGCAAACAATTATTAAGAAAAAAGCAATCATCACAGGTCAAAAACTAATAATGTATTAGTGAAGGTTAAAGGAGTTTATGTTAAAGTTATAAAATGTGCTGGAGAGGTCTCATATGGAGTACTATGTGCAATTTTGATCTCCATATTACAAAAGCAAAGCTACAGGAAGTCAAATTACACCAACTTGAGATGAAATGATTGATTTTTTTTTAACAAGAACATGGGGACACTCATGGAAACTCATTTAACACTGACCGCCCACCAATGTTATAAACTTTTCTTTACACAGAGTATCCTAGACACATAGAGTAAGTTACCAAGTAGTGTGATTAGTAGAGTCGGAATTCTGGAACCCTCTAAACTGGACTTGATGTTATTTGTGAGAAATGAGGTTGATTGGATTAAACATGTTGGGTTGAATGACCTTTTCTTGTCAAAATGGTTGTAAAGTTCTAATATTCTAAACTGGCCCCAGTATTATTATGTGTGTGTGTGTGCGTATGTATTTGTGCCCTACAATGGAGTGGGATCTAATACCAGGTTGGCAATTTAGTTATCTGAAATCAAGATAATTTAGAGAAATTGATTCCTTTGTGCCACCAACTTTTTTAGAAATGAAAGAAAGCATCACCAAAAAAAGGACATGATAATTACGTGTAATGGCTCTTCAAGAAGTTTTCTTTTCAACACAAGGTGTATATCAATAAACAAGGCTCATGGGATTTCCCAGGATGTTACACGAATTTGGCATGACATTTTTACATACACTTGTGACATTACAACAGTTTTGCTTTCTTTTCATTAGATCAAGTTTTTTTGCAACCCATTGCATTATACAGAAATAAAAAGGACTTGAGCACATGAAAATTTGTACATGAGACATGATTTCTAGACTCAGCTGAGAGTTAAAATCCTCATGTAGTTGTAAAGGAGGCACAGGTTTTGGTAACTGATCATCACTTTATTAATTCCTGTCCAAAATACTTGCTGACTTTATTACAGATTTTTTCTAATGTCAGTGAAATTTTGTTTTTGAAACTGCTCTTGAGCCAGATTTGCCATTCAGTATAACTATATTTATCATATTCTCAAACCCACATACCGTATACACTCACGTATAAGTCGGGTCTTGAAACCCGAAAAATTGATCATAAAATCAGACCCCGACTTATACACACGTTCAAAAATACAACACTTAATTTTTTTTTTTTTTACATCTGCTTGTCTTCTCCTATCTCGCATCAGTTTGTCAGAGGCATCGAATTTTGTTGCAGCAGAGCAGTTATCAATTTTTTTCATTACTTCAAAGACGTTTAATTTAAAACCAGCTTCATATTTTCTTCTGATCAAACTCTCCATTTTAGATAAGGGATGCTCTTACAATAAAGGTGTATGAGGGTGTGAGATACAAAAACACAAAACAGTGCAAACGTTACTTCGGAATAGTTCGGGTATTGCCGCGTGGTCACATAGGCATAATACATAGAGGAAAAAGGCAGTGTGCTCTGTGCTTACTCTCTCAGGTGGGCGTTAGCATATCATAATCTCTTTGATCAATAGCGTGAGTTTTCCGCATTCGACTTATATGACCGACATTATAAAATGGCAGAAATTATATGGTAAAATCAAGTCCCGACTTATCCATGGGAGAACTTATCCACGAGTATATACGGTAATTCAAAGCAGGGATATCGGAGGTAGAGCCTATTTTCAGCAAAATGTTTAGATATTGTAGTATATAATAGTATTTTTATGCTGCTGTTTTCGTTACTCTGTACTTTGATATTTATGTCAACATATACGGTTATATAGAATATATAGTATGTCTTTATATGTTTCTATACCTTTCCATTTGCAATCTTATTTAGCCTATTTGGACTGTGTGTTCCTGCTGATCGAGTGTGGAGTGAGCTTATAAAACTCAGCATAAACAAGACTTCAGGACTGGATGGAATCAGCCCCAGGGTGCTGAAAAAATGTGCCATACAGCCCTTTGGGGTCCTTCGGTACTTGTTCTCCCTTTCCCTGATTTTGCAGAAAGTGTCCCTGCTGTGGAAAAGATCTTGTGTGGTCCTAGTGCCAAAGAAAGTGCATTCCAGTGATCCTAAGGACTTCAATCCATTGTTCTTACTTCATACATTATGAAGATCTTTGAGACTCTGGTCCTGAAACAGCTATTACCCCTGTATTCAGAACACCTGAATCCTCTGCTGTTTGCCCATCTGAAACAAGAGTGAAGGATGTTCTGGTCTAAATGCTCCACAGAACCTGCTCCCACTAGGACAATACTGGCACCACATTCACACTAATGTTCTTTGATTCTTCCAGTGTCTCTAATACCATTCTGCCTCACTGACTGGGGAAAAAGCTCATGGTTTTGAATCTTGATGCCTCCACGGTCTCTAGGATTAAGGACTACCTGACCAACAGACAGTAGTTTGTAAGGCTGAGGGACTGTGTGTCAGAAATGGAGGTGTGTAATACATGAGCACTTCTGAGAACTGTTCTGTCTCCCTTCCTGTTCACTCTTCACACAACAAATTTCCAGCACAATACCAGCCCTTGCTATCTACAGGACTTTTCAGATGACTTGTCCTTCATAGGCTGCATTAATAATGGAGATGAGTCAGATTTAGGAAGATTGTAGAGGACTTTGTCTTGTGGTGCAGGGACAACAACTTGCAACTCAACATTAACATGAAAAAAGCTGGTGGTGGACTTCTTACGTGCCAAGGAGCCTCTGAGACCAGTCACCATTCATGGGGAGGATGTGGAAGTGGTGCAAAGCTACAAGTACCTAGGGGTTCACATAAACAACAAACTGGACTGGTCTGATAACACAGTGGTGCTTTACAAGAAGGATCAGAGCATACTGTACTTGTGAAGGAGACTCAGGTCTTTTTCATGTGTGCAGCAAGCTGCTGGAAATCTTCTACCAGTCCATAGTAGCCAGTGTACTGTCCTGGGGAAGCAACTTGAGCTCAAAAGAAACACAATGTCTGAACAAACACCTCAGGAAAAGCTGCACCAACACAGGGAGAACCCTGGACACACTGGGAGCTGTTGTGGAAACATCATTGGTGGCAAAATTGTGCTTCACAGCAAAATGTTTCATAATTTAACATTAACAGCAACTTACCAGGAATGGCTCTTACATTGAGTGATGAATTTTGTATGCCTGTCTTCTGAACAGACCATTGTGATGGATCTATGTTTTTGACATTCTTCACTTTCATGTTCTGTTTCATTTTGGACCAAATGCAATGAACATTTATTTTTGCTTGTTCATTTGCTTTCTCATTTTTCCTGGTGTTTTGTTCTTTTCGATTGTTGCTACCATTTTATGGCAGTGTTTGCATGTTCACAACTATTATGTATGCAGTTGTATTGTCAGTTGCCAGTCACACCAGCATCTTGTTATCCAAGAACTGGATATTTTCTAAAAACAAATATCAGGGTAGGTATAGGTAGGGGAAAGGAACCTTAGGATTCCTGGTTTCAAGTCTACTTTGCTTATTTGACTTTCATTTTGGTTTTACACACTTACTAAGACTTTTTATGTTTTCTGTTTTTTTAATTACTTGCTTAACTCTTGACTTTTTCCCTGCCCTTTACTGGTTTTCTCCATTACACAAAAATAAGTACTTCCTACTCTCAGGTATTGACTACAACCATGTTTAGAAGGTGAACAAGAGCACTGCTTAAATGATGTCATATATTGAGAGGTCAAATCTGTGGCATGTGTAAGCGTAGCATGTCTATCTGAGGTACAGCAAATTGACTTCCATCATGAAACATGGTTTCACCCCTGAGGCAGGAGCATCTGGAACTATTAAAGACAGAGAAGATTTACATATAATCCAACTTGGTGATTACAGACCAAAGAGTAACAACTGTGTTAACAGATATCACAAAACAGATTATTAACTGGCACGCTTTAGTTTAGTTCATATTAAGTTCATATAACTCTGCGTAAAGTTGCCTGATGATGGGAAAAGCACTTCTGGGTAGCACAGTCAAGCAGGTTCATTTTGGGTAATTAGTGTTGTTTAGGGTGTCCTAATCTTCTTCTTCTTTCAGGTTCTCCCGTTAAGGGTTGCCATAGCAGATCATCTTCTTCCATATCTTTCTGTCCTCTGCATCTTGTTCTGTTACACCCATCACCTGCATGTCCTCTCTCACCACATCCATAAACCTTCTCTTGGGCCTTCCCCAGGATGTCCTAATAAACATCCTAAAATCTAAAGAATGTCTTTAGAAACCTCTAGACACCAACTCTTGGTATCATGTTTTAAGGAGCTTTAGTATATAATAGCAGATTCCACTAGGTTATCGTTAAGAACACCATGACTGCTCAGCCCCGTTTGTTATCTCATTCATGTCAAAGTGACACAGCTACCAGAATTCTTAATCTTACTTCCTAAGATGCCTCAATTTCTGATACTCTTTCAGAGACTGGGGCCTTTGGCCTGGAACTGATGTCGTCAGACAGTGCCCAACCCTCCCCTGGAGTTTCGACCGCCAACAATGTCAGTCTTTGGTTGGCAGACTGGCAATGGTGGCTAAATCAGTGCCAGAAAGCTCCTAACATTCAGCCTAACTTTACTGGTTTTTGCCATAACCAGCAGGAGTCTTTTTGGACTGCCTCTGCAATCCAGTGAACAGTTGTCTTTCTTTCCCTGATTTTCCCAGGGCAGTAAGTACTGACCATGTCGACTTTGGATGGAACCCTCTACAACACATTTTGATGCAGAAAAGCCACATTTGCAATTTTTAATGCTATACTCTTGGACTAAGTCCTCATACTTTAACTTAAACAATAAATAAACTAATAGGTCAAGTAATATTCCTCCATGGACCTGTTCTCCTATGTTCTTCTTTGTTCCTAGCTTATTAAGTGAACCAGAACAATTGCTAACTTGAGAAATTAAGAAATCCATCTGATATGAGTAGCATTTTCTTTAGGAATTGCTTTATTATTAATAGAGATAACATACAATTACCAGCTCAGCAGATCTCATAGTAATGCATTAAATCACATCACCTCTTGTACAAACCATCTTAGTAAATTTAATCAATGGCAGAAAAGGTGATCTTATGTCTGATTTCCAAAATGAAATGTGTAATTTGTTCTTTATATCTTATTCCTTCTGGTTTATTGAAGAACTCACTTGAAGCAGTTGCACAATCAATATTGCACATATTTATTTAATCATTTAATGATATTGCCTCTGATTCCTTCACAATAGTCATTGAAAAACCTCTGATTAAAATAATCAGAATAAAATTAAAATGTTTGTAAGAATTATAGGCCAATTAACCTTTTTCTTCTATAGGTTTATACAATTTAAATGTTATCTTTAGTAGTACAGACTATAGGAAATTTCATTTTCTCATTCATGCCAGTCGCGGCATAGTACCTGCTTTAATTTGTGTTGTAAATGATACTATAATTTGTTCTAATGCAGAATATGCCATATTTATTATACATTTGAACTTAAATTCTGCTTTATATACTTTTCATCACAACATTTTTCAACACATCTTTGACAGTTTAATGGGCAAGTCAGGCTATTTTCAATATTTGTTTAAATCTGAGTAAAGCACTCATACTTGTGCACAGCTATTCCTGGTGTCCTCCTGGAGTCAATGTGGGAACTAACTCTTGTCACGCATGCATGCCAGAGGATAACCTTCAAGGCTTACCTGATCAAGGTCTTGTCTGCTTTTTCCTTGGAGTGACAAGAAGACACCCAATGAAGGCAACTGAGCCAGAGAAACCCCATTCCTTAGCCCTGTTCCTAAGCCCCCATCCCCATATAAGAGTCCCCGGAAGGTGGTGTTACATTTTGTATCTGAGTGCCCAAGGAGCTCCACCAAAATCTGAACCTTTTTGTATTTTGATATCCCTGTGATTTCCAGTGATTGTTTGTGTTTAAGGGGCACTGTGCACCTGTTGTTTTATTTATTTATTTTTTGGCCCAGTCAGCACTTCAACTTATTTTTCAGCTCATTTTGCCTCTGCCACTTGTGCCACACTCTGTTTTCTACTTATACAGTGGATTCAGCAAGTACCCCTTCACTTTCTGCACACATTTTATTCTGCTGTAAATTTCATTTTAAATGGATAAGCCATTTTTAGCTATCAATCTACACTCAGTAGATTCATTCAGTCGAAATTGAATGGAGTGCGCATATAGCAAACTAAATTTATTGGTAATTTTTTAGAAGGGCACACACACTTGTGCATATGCAATTTTTCACAATTCAGATTTCCTGAGCAAAAGCCCAGTTCTGAAGTCCAAGGAACTCTCTGTAGAACGCCATGATCAAAATGTGATAAGGCAAAGATCAGGGCAAGGGTATAAAATCATTTCTAAGCCTTTGAGTACTCCCAGGAGCCCATCCACCCGTATAATTATTCCTGGCTGCAAAATAGTTGAATTGTGTGTACAGTTGTGCACAGGTTAGAGTCCAAAAAGAACTGTCTTAATGAGGCAAAGATGGTGGTTTTAAGGGAGATTAGAGTAAGTGACATCACAAGGGCTGGAACGGGAAGTGACATCATTGGGCCCCAAGGGGGACCGGACTTGACATCATCGCCCCAGGACCAGAAGTGTCATCATCAGGACCAGGTGGAATTTCCCGTAATCAGTCTGCAGTTTAAAGAGAGAAAGGATCAGTACACTCTGCCACCAACTAGTCTGGGGTGGAATTACCTTCATTCAGGCCCTTTAGCTGCCTCCTATGCGCATGTGTGTGACACTAGATTCCTCCTAGATTTGGCCAGCCGGCCTAACTGAGTAACCAGGCCTTGATCAGGGTTTTGTCAAAGAACCCAATAGTCCTCTGCTGAGATGGAAGAACCTATCTGAAGGATGACCCATCTCAGAAGCACTCTGTCAAGTAGGTGTTTATGGTAAATTTGCTAGACAGAAACTTGCAGTTTGCCAAACAGTATTTCATGGTCTCTAAGAACATGAGGAAAAATATTCTCTGGTCTGATGAGGCAAAAATTGAACTCTTTGGGTATGACTGCAAACACTTTATCTAACCTGCCAAGTTATTTTTGCCTGCCTAATGTAACGTCATCCCTGATGGAGGATCGCAGGAATCATGAGAAAGAGGAGTCCTTTCATCGGATAGGCTGGTCCAGTACTATTCCAGCCGTGGAATGGCCAAATCGAGGAGGCAGCTTGATGGATAAGGTCTCCAGGACTATAAACAAATCCAAATCATATTATGTGATATCATCTACTGTTAAATTCTACTTCGTACTTCTAAAATTATTATTTTTATACTGTATTGAGGATTTGTTCTGCTTTGTGTATCGTATTATATTGTATTGACCCCCTTCTTTTTCATACCCACTACATGCCCAACCTACCTGGAAAGGGGTCTCTTTTTGAACTGCCTTTCCCAAGGTTTTTTTAATTTTTTCCCTACAAGGTTTTTTTTTTGGAGTTTTTCCTTGTCTTTTTAGAGAATCAAAGCTGGGGGGCTGTCAAGAGGTAGGGCCTGTTAAAGCCCATTGTGGCACTTCTTGTGGGATTTTGGTGGCAGCTTCATACTATATACTATATACTTCTCAGCAGCAGGGACAGGGAGGCTGGTCAGAAAATTGATACAGCCAAATACAGAGAGGTCCTTGAAGAAAAGATTCTCCAGTGTGCACGTGACCTCAGACTGGGGCAGTGGTTCATCTTTCAGCACAACAATGACCTGAAGCATACAGCCAAGACAATGCTGGCTGAGTGGCTTTGCGACAGGATTCTGACTGTCCTTGAGTGGCACAGCCAAAGCCCTGACTTAAACATCTTAGAATATCTGTAGAGAGACTTGAAGATGTTAATTTACAGACACTTCCCATCCAAGCTAACAAAGCTTGAGAGGGTCTGCCAGAAAGAATGTGATAAACTGGCCAAATGCAGGTGAGCAAAGCTTGCAGAGACTTACCCAAGAAGACTCAAAACTGTAATTGCGGACAAAGGGGCTTCTACAAAGTGCTGAATTAAGTTTGAATACTTAAATGAATGAAAGGTTTCAGCTTTTAATTTTTAATAAATTTGCAAATTTTTCTATAAACATGACTTCTTTTTGTCACTTTTGGATATTGAGTGTAGATTGTTAGGCAAAATGGTAAATATATCCATTTAAAATGAAATCTACAACACAACGCAAAGTATGCAAAAAAGTGACAGTATCCGAACACTTTCTGAATCTAGTGCATGTTGCCATTAGGAGATGTAATTTGCAAACACAATCTGTTCGCATCATTATGCTGATGGCATTCAGTTTTCAGTTTTATTTATTATTTCAACCAAATTTCACTTCTTCAGTTACATCTTTCATGAACTTTTTTGTTGATGTAAAACAGTTGATGAATGATAACTTTATTTGTGTTTAAATTCAGAAAAAGCAGAAGTTGTTATAGGGGGTTGTATCTCTATAAACAGCAAGCAGTAGTAAAATATTTTTTCACTCCAAAGGTTTGAATTTTAGTTTAACTGAATCCATCTCATCTCATCTTATCGTTGACACACATTTAACCTTCAGTCAGTTAACATACAAATAAGAGGTAAAAAGTTGTATACACATATATTATGTACAAAGACACATGAGGGTTATAAATAGTGAAGTATAAGACAATCCATAATTAGAGTTAAATACAAGCTTTACACGTGATAGTAAGATAACAGTGTACTGACTATAATACAGATACACATATTAGTGATAGCAAAACAGTTTGGTGTTGAGAAGCTTTATGGACTCTGGAAAGAAACTGTTGCATGTGCTTGCAGAATTGGCTTGAATACTTCGGTACCTTCTTCCAGATGGTAGGTGGACAAAGAGTCTGTGAGAGGTATGAGGGAGGTCCCTCACAAAGGTCCCTTTGGATGCAGCGCTTCTGGATGATGACTTGAATGTCGGAGATAGAGGACCCAATTAAATTTTCAGGTATGTGCTCTATTTGCCTCAAGGTCTAGTGTTCCACTACACTGGAATTCCCATATTAGACATTGATGCAGCTTGTCAGGACACTGTCTATGGTGTCTTATATTACAGAGATAGGAGATGAAGGGGAGACTTACTGTTCTCAGCAATTTTAAGAAGTAGAGCTGCTGTTGTGCCTTCTTAGCTAAAGTGATGGTGTTGACAGACCAAGAGAGATCATTCTCCATGTGTACGCTCTGGAATTTAGTGCTCCTGAAGTTAATTAAAAAAACTGAAGTGAAGATCATAACTTGAATGAAGGATAAAATCACTAACAAAATATTCTTTTCAATGTCATTTTGCAGATTAAATATTACTTAAGCACACTACCTTAGTAAATTTAACTGGATTAAAGAGCAGGGAATCATAGCATTATTTCTTTTAATTAAAACCCATTACCTGTCATTTAGGAACAGTGCCAACAAAACTGTTCTGGCAGCTCCCTGTACTGCTCAGTAGAATCTGACTGCCCAGAGCAACTTGATGATCAGAATTCCACTATCTTATTTGCAGCAATATTTAATATAAATTAAAAACTATTCGAGGCTCAGCGACCAACACTCATCCTTGTTTAACCCTCTCCCCAAAACTCCCAGACTTCTCACTGATCGGTAGTATGTAACAAAATACGATTAACTACTCCATCCATCCATCCATCCATTATCCAACCCGCTACTCCACAAATAAAAAAACAATTGCATTATTTGACACAAATCCCCCAAACAACAAATAAATTCACAAATCAAAGATCAAAATTGACAAGTAAAGGGTGCATGATGATATTCCGATTATTAAACTGTCTCAGATGAAAACAACAGTGCACATTTAAAGTCTCTACACTCCTGGGGAGGACAATGGTAGCAAGAAGAAATCCTAACCAAGCCGCCACAAATATAAAATAAATGTTCTGTCCTACCAGGAAAAATGGTTGAGTGCTCCAGAAAAAATACAAAAGAAACGATTTGTCTTCTGAGACGCATCTCACTTGTACCTCTGAACTCAAAACTCCATCTTCCAATAGGTGGCTTCTGTTTGTGTTTCCAGCACTTGTGTGTTATTGGTCCTGGCTTCTCCTTTCTCCTCTTCTTTTCTGGGTTAAATCCTCTGTTGGCAACCAGTCCTATCCGGATAGTGTCTCCTTCTTAAAAGTGAAGATCCCTTTTTTCCCCAATGCATGGCAAACCCACACAGACCCACATTCTGTGGTCTACATTTAAAGAATGAACAAACTAACATAACGCCAAGAGTACATTTAACACTTACTACAACCCATTTTTGAAATTATCAATAGATTGTTATTGAGTGGCAGTGACGTACGGTGAGTTTCATGGCTGGTGAGGCACTGACTCCTTCAGAGTCAGATCTACAAATATATGAACCCAAAAGAGTAGCTTATTCACAATTCAATTGGCAGAATGCACATTGACTACTGGTTATGTTTTATATCTCATCAGCATTCTTTACACAAACATAGGTAAGGTACATATTTGGCTGAGAATGTTACATTTATAGTGGCAAGAGAGAGCGGAGAGAGTGCATTCGCTCTGCACCCTCCATGTGTTCTAAATTTACATTTGCAATTCCATAATTCATACTCATTCATCCATTCATTTTCCAACCCGCTGAATTCGAACACAGGGTCATGGGGGGTCTGCTGGAGCCAATCCCAGCCAACACAGGGTGCAAGGCAGGAGCCAATCCCGGGCAGGACGCCAACCCACCACAGGGCACATACACACACAAACCCACTAGGGACAATTTAAAATCGCCAATCCACCTAACCTACATGTCATTGGACTGTGGGTGGAAACCGGAGCACCCGGAGGAAACCCACGCAGACACAGGGAGAACATGCAAACTCCACGGAGGGAGGACCCGGGAAGCGAACCCAAGTCTCTTTACTGCAAGGCAGCAGCACTACCGCTACACCACCATGCCGCCCTCATACTCATTCAATACAAATAAAAGTATAGAGTGGTGTACAAAAAAAAAGATTTCAGTTTTGACCTTAATTGAAATATTTAGTTGTTTTTAAAAGCTTTTAATTCTGATGTTTAAATCAATTTTAATACAGACTGTTCAACAAAAGGATAACAAGAAAAACAAAATTATGTTTTTTTAGGTCAAAATTTAGTCTTTAAATAATAGATTGTTTTTTCTTAGTTTGATCCCATTTTTTTATAAAATTGAAAACTGTTTATTATCTTACCTTTACTTGTGAATGAAGTCCATGCGCCTATCCTTCTCCATGAAAATCTCCATCACTTTCTTGTAAAAGTCCTCCTTATTTTCCTTTAGTTTTAAAAAGCTTAATTTTTCATTTTGACAGTCATTCAGAACAAAAAATAAAAATAAATGGACCGCTGCAGTGCACTTGACATTCTGATATCGCTAACTTATTGGCGCCCAGAGCCTCTGAGTAGAAGAACAGCAGCAACAAGCACCTGTTGGACTCACATGCTCCCCCTTCAGGGCAGCATGGTACTGTCTGCCTCACCTTGTACCTTTACACTGTGGTTTTATGTCAAATTAACAAGACTAAATATGTCACACACATTCATTAAAGATATTAGCCAGACTGTAGAAAGTCAGGGTGTATAATAAACGTGTCTGCAAACCTTATATTGGCGATATTGCAGGAGTTGCAGGGAGGACCGAAGACTCATTTGTGCCCTATAACCCAGAAGTGTGTCAGAGGAAAAGCGACATGCTTCCAGGGTGAAAAAAAAAGGACTCGTACCTGACCTGGAAGTGATAGAGAAGCACGTGGACTGGGGATTGGGAACACTTCCGGGTCAGGGAGAATAAAAGGACTGTGGGAGCTCCCAGACGGAGAGTTGAGCTGGGTGGAAGGGTGGCAAGGTGGCAATGCGTCTGGGAGTGTTGGAGAGTATTATTGATTTATTATTGTGATTGTTTATGAGTATAATGGAGGAAAGGGTGCTTTGTGCACTGTGGCATTTAAATAAAGTCAACTATTGGACTTTTTCCTGGTGTCTGGAATCTTGGACAAGGGTTCAAGGGAGCGATACAACCCCAAACTGTCACTATATATATATATATATATATATATATATATATATATATATATATATATATATATATATGGGTGTAGAATCATTTGACCAAAAGGCTTATTTTTTTACATTAGGGAAAGCTTACTTACCTGTTACATTTCAGCCTGATTGTGAAACACTGAGAGGTTGCTCTTTTGCTCTTTTGTGTACATTTTATTTGTATTGTTACTACATACATACTCATAAGTGGGGTCCGTAACTGGCCAAGTGATTGGTAAACACAAAAAAAAAGAAACAGGAAACATTTTAGTGCTAGTGTGGAATTCCCAGAATATTCCAGAAGTAAGTGGAAGTTTCCAGAACATTCTAGCATTCAGTAGGAGTTTTAGGAACATTCTAATAGTAAGTAGGAATATTGATTTTAGACCTTTTTGATGACAAAATCTCAGCAGAAACAAAATGAAGCAAAGCCTGCATTGCCAGACATTCCTCGATGTCTTAAGCTGACAAATGAACCTGAACAGTAGAAGGATGTGGTAACAGAATGAATAACATCCTTCTTTAATGTCCTAATGGAAAATGGCAAAGAAAAGTCTTAGTTGTTTCTCAACTAACTGCTGGAACAGCTGACAAATGGTCCAATCTTCATCAAATTTTGTGAACTGTCGATTCGCATGACTTGAGTGATCGACGCAGCTGAAAGAGGAACAAGTCTCATTGAAAAGTACAATAACATACTGACAAATGACGAGGAACAGAAACAATTTATATCTTCAGCTGGTTGCAAGCCATTGCAAGACATTTCCAGCTTCAACAAAGACAGTGCTAATGTTGTAGACATACAAGTAAACAACAGTTGTCTGCTGTCCAGGTCAGATGACATAAATCTACAGAATGAAGTGACCCCTAAATGTTGTTGTATGTTCATCATATATACAGTATATATATATATATATATATATATATATATATATATATATATATATATATATATATATATATATTTAATAATGTATGAATTCTTAAATTATATATGCAGTATATGATGCTATCATTGGGGGGACATCCCAATTTGGACTTTACTTATGCGCCAACGACCCTAAACATTATTTAAACAAATCAAATGATTCAAAAGAATTCATTCAGTTTGAAAGAATTGATTCAACAGAGTGAATCTAAAGGCCCATCAATGCTCAATGGCACACTAAAAGTCTTCTTCATGCTGTATAGATCTCTCTTTCTGATATTTTATTTGTGCCAAATATTGTATTATCTATTCTCTTTCCTTTTGTTTTCTTCTTCAGCCACTGATGTTGAAGTCAGGTGCTTCTACATGCATCTAATAGCAGGTTTATAGGTTGTCATCAATGGCTAGTGACCACAGGACCTCAGGCGGAATGCAACCAGGCCACCTTGTTTACTTCTTTGATATAAGAACAAAAATGAAATGTGCTATGACACAAAATAGAACAAATCAAATAGTCATTGGTTATTATAGCATTTAATTAGATTTGCCAGGCTTGTCATCAGACTTCTTGCTTCTTGTTCCAAGTGAGTCACCACTACCCAGGAGCATCCTCTTTTTATAGCCCCTAGACTGTAAGAGGTAGGATAAGTTGCCCTCACAGGGTGGCATTTCTGGGCTGTGGGAGAAAAAATAGATAAGGTGTTGAATGATCCTTCCCCCTGGTGTCACTTTTTGGTAGTGCTTTAACCTTGGTGGAGTCAGGAAGGTGATCCTCTGATGCACATGCGTTTATAGGGTCCCTTGTACAGAATACAGTGAAATTCTTATTTGCACGTGCACCATGATCAGTGAGTATTACAACCTTATATCAAAACATTTGTCTTCTTTGCGCAAAAAATCTCAGAATAATATGTTGCTGCATACATGCTCCATTAGACGCTGGCACATGTTTACTGCTATACATTGTGTCTGTTAATATCACATTCATGTTACTTGTGCTACATGTAGGCTCATGAGTTTGTCAGTTTAAAACTGCAGCACAGCTTTTCATGTCCTGTTAAAAGTTGTCTGTGAAATCTAGTCTAACTGATTGACTTGTAGGCTGCACTGTGGCCCATTGATTGTCACTGCTGCTTCACAGTTCCAGCAACCTGCACATTCCCAATATCATTATAGGTTTCATTCCGGTTTATTCCATATCCCAGTGGCATGCAGGATAAGTACAGTAAGTTGGTGCATGGCATATGAGTGTGTCCTGGAGTGGACTGCCATCTCAACCAGGATAAGCTCCTCTGACTTTTCTTCAGTGCTCGTCCTTGTAATCTTGTAATAAAATCTGTGTTCTGAAACTGGATCACTTCTTGAGTTATTGATTGCTTTGCCAACTGAAATCAGTCTTGAGTTTGATACTCTCTCTGATATGCCACTGTGTAAGAAACTACAGTATATAGGACTCTCCCTTCAATCCACTGAACAGGTTTTTCAATACTTTCAAATACAATATTTTACTTATAATGTTACATTTAACACAATTTTGCAATATCCATTTAGAAATTAAGAAAAAAGAGTTTTATGAATCAGAGAATGTGATACAGCCTGCCAGGTGATGGAACAAGTCTACACAGACTTTTCTGAACACATGTCATTACTGCCTGCCTAGAGGCCTAGACACAAACATGAAGAAACAGGCAGCAGTGGGTACATGGAAAACGAATGAAAATGCTTAATATGCTGCAGTGCCAACTGAAATACTGTTGCATGACCTTTGTGGGTGGCTGACACAGTAGCACATAGTGTGTTGGGCTGCTGCATCTCACCTCCATGAACTTGGCTTTTGACGACTAGCTAGGAATTTGCACATTCCCCTTTTGTCTATGGAAATGTTTTCCAGGCACACGTTTAATCCTCCATCACAAATACGTGCAAAATTAGTAGCATCTATAAATTGTGGACCGGTGAGTGAATGTACCCTGTGGTTAATTGGCATCATGTCCAAGGATGGATTATGTCTTATATAAAATGCTGACAGGTTGAAGTCCTTACAATTCTTTAAGAGCTCTTGGAGAATGAGGGAGTTCTAAAATATAGGTGGGTGGATGGCGGGCTAATGCTTCGTGATCTTGTACATACTGAATTTGCTTGGTGAAGTTTCATAACACTAATTGCAGAACATCCAGGAGTATTTACATGAAAAACAACTCTCTTTGCAAATTCAAAACGGTCTCATCCAGTTATCAGAACACAGAATATCAGACCCCTGCATAGACCACCAAAAAAGAAATGTCAATCAGTATCAAAGTGAGCAGATCAGGAAAAAAACAGCACATTGCAAATGCTTGGTGACCAAGGAAAAGAGATAAGTTAAATGAATCCCAGGAGAATGTGAGTTCCAAAGAGACACAGACTTCTAGTTTCTAAGGCCATTGCCTCCATAAAACATCAAGAAGGTTTCTATCATTCTTCTCTGGACTGTCCAGACAAACGTCTAAGTGTGCAGCAAAAAGTGGAAGAGCAGGTCAAACTGATGTCACTTTCCCACATGAGGTGCGGCATGTTTCACATTGCTTTTCTAAATTGCTCGGAGCTGCAGAACAAGTTTAAAACAGAACTGCAATCCCAAACTAAATGTGCAAATATGCAGAGAGCAATACATCGTGATCAGCCACACCAGCTGATCTAGAAGAATCTCCAGGCACATTTTAAAGAATAAGTTCAAAGTGAAGATGTGGTCACCATTTGGTTTTGTCTTATTTTTTCTATTTGCTCATATCATGTTCTGTTTAGAGGTTTTGCAGATGAACGAGAGAGAGTGTGTAGGGAATGATTCCTTTCTATTTGTTCTTGTTTTTATGGGAGACCCAGGCATTCACTACAGAACAAATGAACAAAGCCAGTGAGGATGACAAATCATTAGTCATTAAACACATAAAAGATTCAAAAACCACTAAACACTTTTTGTGCTCCTGTTTAACTGTAGATGAGCGTCCATTACCATGGCAACCTCCTTAGAAGTCATCGTATCTCACAAAGGTCCATCCTGCCCAACATGCCTGTTTTATTCTTCCACTTTATCTACTTCGGCGGATACAGAGTTTGCATTGAGGACAACACAGAGAGACAAGACAAACCAGAAAATGCATTATGTGGAAATGCTACACCTGGGTCATTTGGTTTTTATCTTGTTGACACCGGAAGGGGTGGAGGCTTCTCAGAGGTGTAGGGTCGAGCTAGGTGTCATCTTTAGGCAGCCTTTTGAGGCTATGGTGGCAAAAGAAGTTACTGTTAGCATCAGGGCCCCCTGTCATCCTGGTGTGGGACTGCTTACCTTGCCAGAGCCGGGAAGTTAGACCCCAGGCACACATGTGTGACCACATTTTCAACCACAGTGCAACTAAGACACTCTAAACATATTGCAAGCTGCATGTGCTGCATGAGTTCTCAAAATGGCACCAGTGACCACTTTACCAAAAGAGACAATAAAAATAAATACAAAACTTGAAAAAATTACTTAAATCCTGATGCCCAAAACCAGTAAATTCAAGCTTCTTTTATGCAGTGTCAAATCTATTCATTGATTTTTCAAACCTGCTTAATCATGTTCAGGACTGTATGTTCCCACCTGCATCAAGATCAAGACAGGAAACTATCCTGGATGGGACGCCAGTCCAAGCACACAGCACACACTCCTATACGGGACCAATTTAGAGTTACTAGATATTCTAACCTGTAAACCTTTGAAATGAGAGGAAAACATTTCAGAATATGGGGATGTTCAATCTCCGCAAAGAATGGGAAACTGAAATAAGCAAAGCATCAAGGTAGTCGATGAGCTAAAGCACAAGTGCTGAAGACTGGGAATCTGCAGTGTAAGCACTCTAGCCACAGAACAGGATGCACACAAAAATAGAGATGGGGTTGCCAAGCCCCTGGTCTGTGGTTTTTAGACACCGTTGACTAGTTGGTATGAAAGTCTAATTTCAATTGCAAAATAATTGAAACTGAATGTATTCAGGGGAGTGAGCTGTTGCTTAATGATGTTACATTTTTTCCATTAGGAGAGCAATTGTGAAGCAGAGCCCATTGAAAGGGTAGGGCAATTAAAGAAATGTGTTTTGATGAAGTTGGCAGACCTTAAGGTGGACAATGCATAATGAGACCAGTAAACTTAACATTCCAAAAACAAGCTCCTCGGCTAGACTTGTAGCTAAACCTAAAAGTACAGCAGGTATACCTAGCCTAGATCCAGCTTTCATGCTTACTGGGTTTGCTCATGTGTGGCACTTTCATGTGTTCCCCATGTTCAAGTGGTTTTCCTTGGCTGTTATTCTGTAAAGTGCAAGTGAATATGGACATTTAAATGCACCCTTTTGCATCCAAAGTGGTGGCTATTTTGCACCCTGTGTTTTTGGAATAATCTTTTTTTCTTGCTTTCCTGTAATGAACAAGCAAGTTCAGAAAGCAGATGGATGAAATTAGGTTTTCTTCCTAATATTTGACTTGCTAATGCTCCATTACAGAGTGAGGACTGAGTCATTTATTAATTGTGAACTATCTTCCCCTGTTCAAAAAAAACAAATTTAGTCAGACTTGGTTTCAAGTCACAGAGCAGCTTATTTACCTATTTTGCACCTTTTATTGTTAACACCAACTTACGAATAAGCTAACATATCTACTGCATAAATTCTTAAAGAGGGCTGTTTCAGCATAGCTGACCAATATGCCTGCTTTTTCATCTAATCCTAGATTACCTTGTTAATCACTTAATTAGCAGCACTTTGTGATGATCCAGCACTGTATAAATTAAAACCTGATGTTCATTTAATTGAGATCAAAATATTAATGTGGAGAAGAAAGGCAGGCCTAAGCAAAAGACCTTGGGTGTCATGCATAACGGCGCGTGTAGAATTCACACTTTAACATGGCGTACGGACAAAAGAGGAAATGTTCTTACTCACAAAAAAACTCAGATGCATAAATCTGTGTGAAGGCCAACTTCCACTTTCTTACATAACTCCCGGTCAGCGTGAAAAGTAACGCACGTGCACGCACCTGCTCTCCCGCCCTGTCTCCTCCCAGAATTACACCTCTTTGAATATGCAAATCAATATAAATATCCCTTAAGCTCAATGTTCTGTGAAAAGGCAATGGCAAAAGCACGGGGGAAATAGAAGAATTACAGCAAATACCAAGTGGAGGCAAGGAAAAATGTACTATTAGTTGGTTTAAACAGTGATATAAACAACAAAAGGAAGTTGATCGAGTGACATAGAGTGTCTGAGTAACTCGAAAGCTCAAGTTCATAAAGTCGCACAGAGCCCGAAATAAAAAAGAATTTGTCAGATATCAAAGTCGCTGTGAAAAGGCGAGTCATAGCCCACCATCTTAGTGTCATATGAACGCTTATTAGGGTACAGAGAAAAAAAAAATTAGGCACACTTGGGAAAAAAGCACGAAACGTCAACTTTATTCTCTAAATTTCCACTTTAATCACGTAGTTTATTTTGTCTTTAAAGTAGAACATCATAAACTTCATCTTAAAATCGTTTAATTTACTAGTTTCTCAAATCCCATCATAACTAAAGTAGCACGTTAAATACTTTGTTTTGTATTTGATCTTCTATGTGCTCTATGTGTGTGAATTACTACGTGCATCTTAAACCGGCTTTCTCTTCCTCCGACAGGACACAGAATCCATTACATTCGTTATATTACAGCTCTCTGAATAACTAAAATACTGAGATGTATACTTGATATGATTTTCATGATGATAGGAGTTAAAGCATGTTATTAAAAATGGGAACACGGTGGCGCAGTGATTGTTTATTCCTCAAGCAAGATGCTTGCTGCTCCGTGTGTTACCTTCGATGAAAAAATGTATTGCAGCTGAACTGACTCTTTCAAATGTACTAATCCCCAATTCCTTTCCTTACTTTTCTTTCTCTAAATATCTAATCGCCACACAATCAGCTCTGTAATAGACGTTAAGCCATATGTAAGCTTAGAACACCGATACTTCAAAACTTTTAAGAAACATTGAAATATCTTCGTAGTACATGTTTAATTATTCTATCCATCCAGTGTCACGCCAGTCCCAGCAAGAATACAGCACGAGGCAGGAACAATTCGTGAACAGAGCGCAAGCTCCTTGCTAGAGCTGCAACACCATGTCCTCACATGTTTAATTATTAACAATATAGATTATTTCAATTAAGTTAAAGTTTTATTTTGCTGCATTTCATCTTAAAAATGATATTGTCATCATATGTATATACGTGCTTTATAATGTGGCTGAGGTTGTGCAGTATTATAACTGTATCGCAAGTTTACAGTGAGGTGATTGTACATATAAGTACAACCAGTTCTACAAGGAGCACTTAATGTACTGATTGAGTGCGTTTATAGTTCTTGGGATGAAACTGTTTCTGAACTGTGAGGAAAGGCTCTGAAGCATTTGCCGTATGAGAGCAGTTCAATAGACAGCATGGCTGAGGTAGTGTGCGCTTGATGCTGTATACCGATAATTCTCTTTCCAATCAGCTGCTGTATACCTGTGCTCCACCTCTGACTTCTTTGCTTCGGGAAGACAATATGGGCTTCTCGTACGACAACTCCTGGTTCTGTCACTATGTCATGCGCAATCAGAGAGGTCCTTCCGGGTTGTTCACTCACTACCTCCGGAACTGATGAGATTGCTGTTTCAAGCTCCCATCTCTTTTTAGCATTCAGCTCAGGACAGAAGTTAAGGCTGATGTTCTGAGCAAAGAAAGAGTGGGGCTGAGCAGAGGAGGGATCGGGATCCCTCTCCTTCCACGGCTTCAGCAAGTTGACATGATATACCCGCTCACTCGGCCGACGATTGGGTTGTTTCAACAAATAATCAATGAGCCATTTCCTCTTCCCGACTCAGATACAGTGATATAAATACTCTGAGTGGTGCAGTGAGAGTAATATGGAAAAAAGATGATCCGTTGTGGCAACCCCTAACGGGAGCAGCTGAAAGAAGAAGAAGGTGCAGTGAGAACAAGAACGCTAAAGCATCGATTGTACAGTGGAACCTCGGTTCACAACCATAATTCGTTCCAAAACTCTGGTCGTAAACCAATTTGGTCGTGAACCAAAATAATTTCCCCCATAAGATTGTATGTAAATACAATTAATCCATTCCAGACCATAAGAACTGTATGTAAATATATATTTTTTAAAGATTTTTAAGCACAAATATAATTAACTATACCATAGAATGCACAGCGTAATAGTAAACTAAATGTAAAATCATTGAATAACACTGAGAAAACCCAACAGAGAAAACTAACACTGCAAGAGTTCACGCTATAGGCTTATGAACCGATTGCTGAAAACACTTTTTTTAATGAGTTTTAAGCACAGGGAAAAATATGAACATTTGAAAAATCTTTAATTTAATAAAGAAAAGTAACATTGTAACAATACACGCTACGAACCGATCATTGTGAACAGAAGTGGAAGTTAAAATCCAATAGAAAAAAGTCTTCATTAAATATAACGAGGTTAAAACAATGCTCGGATCTGTCTTTTTATAAACAAGCCTTATGCGTCCAGCCGTCTCTCTCTCTTGGGCGCGCGCGCGCGCATGTGTGTGTGTCTCTCTCTACGCGCATGCATGTGTGTGTGTCTCCCTCTCGCGCGCAAGCATGTGTATGTATGTGTATGTGTGTGTGTGTGTCTCCCTCTCACGTGTGTGTGTGTGTGTCTCTCCCGCATGCGTGTCTCTCTCGCGTGTGTGTCTCTTTCGCACGTGTGTGTATGTGTCTCTCTCTCTCTCTCGCTGTACAGGGAATGCACAAACCAAAAGGGAAATAGGCTTGTTCGTATACCAAGTCTGTGGTCGTGAACAGATGCAAAAGTTTGGCAAACTTTTTGGTCGTAAACCGATTTGTACGTGTTCTGAGACATTCGTGAACTGAGGTTCCACTGCATTTAGAATAGTTTGACCATTCTGTGGACCATTATATTGTTACAGGTTAATTCCAATCAGATGCATTAAACTAATAAACAATATGCGTTGCAACAAGAATGAGTCAGAGACATCATAAGGAGTTGGGGCAGCCACCCATATGATATTTTCTCGGCTGCAAACTTGCTTTTTAGTAACACAATGTGCTTAGGTCAAGTCCAGAACAGAACTGCCTGTACTGAAGCAAGATGGCAGTTTTAAAGGCCTGGAAGGGAAATGACGTCATCAGAGAAAGAACTGGGAGTGGCGTCCTCGTGCCCGGAAGTGATGTCATCCTTTGGGCCGGCAACAGGTGGGATTTCCCGGGAAAGGTCTGCAAGGAACTGAGAGAGATAGTCAGTACACTCTGTCACCCCTTGGCCTGGCGTAGAATTATTAGTGTTTAGGCCCTTCAGCTGTTTCCCAAGCACACGTGTGTAATTTCAGTGTATTTATAAAGCCGCATCAGGGATGTGTATCTAAAAAAAGAAAGGGAAACCACTCTGGAACAGTAGCGCCCCTATATGTCTGCTTCAACTACATTAGCCTGTCACATTATTCAGGGGCCCGCACTGGAGGTGTGAAATGGAGTTTCTTGGCACAGAGCACTCTTGAAAGTATGTCTCTGAATTGGTCACCAAGAACTAAAACATTGGTATGTTTGCAGATAAAAGGCAGATACAGTATTTGGAAAAAATTTGTGGCAGTACTCAAGGTCAACACAAAAAACAGGGGCAGCTTTACGCAATGGCATATTGAAATAAGGACCCTAAAGGGATGCAATATGAATATTATTTTGTGCAATTCTTATAAACTATATAAATAAAAGGAAAATAAGAACAAGCTTGTGGCTAACAGCTTCAGCTTTGAGGTTTCACATTTTTCTTCTACCTCAGATATGCTTCTGTTGCCAGTTTGTAATCAGGCTAACATCGTTACAGACCATATTACTCTACTTGCCACCAGCAGGCTACAGAAGTAGGAGGAAGAAAAAAAACAATATATACTAACTTTTGTAATTTAGTGCATCAAGGGTAATGAATATTAGTAAAGACTACAATTTTTAGCATGCAGAAACAGTGGCAGGTCAGCATATCTGGTATAATAGTAACAGGGAAACTGTGAAAAGTGTCGGTCTGAAAGAAAAAGTGATGATACTCCAATACTCCAAAACGTAAAACATACTGGCTGACTTCAAACATTGTCTGAAATGCAAGAAAAACTGACGATACTCTAAAGAAGAAAATGTAGATGTGCCAGTATAGATTACTGTTGTATCTCAGCTCACTTCAAGCACTGATATTAAATGATAAATTGTGCACTATGTATTGATGCATTTGTTTTTTCATTTTCAGAATACATTTATTCCATTAGAAGAATCGCAGGCAAACAGAGTCTACCACTGCAGCAGTATGTGCAAAGTTGGAATCAGTCCTGATCAGTCCAAAGTAGGAAATCAGCCCAACTTAAGGCAAACTCATTTATGCTTTTTCAGTTTACCTGTATTTGTACATGGCGTTGAGTATGGGAGCATGATGAGTCTCTTACACAAACCAATAAGAGTGTACATAATGAACAGATGTGTGAAGTGGGAATGCGGTTTCCATTACCCTTTCTCGATTCGGGAAAGAGGACTGGTGTCAGTTCATCTTCAGCCTACCCCTTCCGGCCAGTAAGAATAATACCGCCTCATTTCAGGATATCCAAGCATAGTTGTCAGATTAGGTGGTTTCATTGTCAATTTGGCAATTCTTAAAGCTGTGGTGCTTGGCTTGTGTGAGAGATCAAAAACTTTAAATCTGTAACTTCAAGCTCCCACCCACTAATGCAAATTAAGGCCCAATTACCCAATCAGATTAGTGAGGTTGACAGAAGTTAGCAGGTTGGGGGAGGGGTTTGGGTGGCATTGCTTTCTTGATATGGACTAACTAATATTGGTCTGGAGTTTGTACGTTTGGATGAGATTTTGACTGTGATTGGGTGGTGAATTGGCTGTCAAATCTGGCAACCTTGCAACTGCATTAGTAGACCGTAGAGTGTTGAACTATAGGGTTGACTTCAGAGTATAGAAGACCCAGTGCTTGACTGACTTATTTCATCCATCCATCCATTTTCCAACCCGCTGAATCCGAATACAGGGTCACGGGGGTCTGCTGGAGCCAATCCCAGCCAACACAGGGCACAAGGCAGGAACCAATCCTGGGCAGGATGCCAACCCACCGCAGGACACACACAAACACACACCAAGCACACACTAGGGCCACTTTAGAATCGCCAATCCACCTAACCTGCATGTCTTTGGACTGTGGGAGGAATAGAAAATGCTAATTGTTCACCTTTGCAAGCTGACAGCCCTCTGTTGGCTTAATTTTCATTGAAGTATCTACCTCCCCTTCTCTACTTATAATGGGGAAGAACATGAAAATTCCCACACAGCTGGACAGATATTTAAGGCAGCAGCATTGAACACTGTGCCAACATGCTGTCAGTGCAGTAATTTATTTGTGAGTAAAGTGATCTTAGCTTATGAAAGTTTACTTTGCTCTATAAAAAAATTGACCTAAAAGTAGATGCTAGAAGGGCAACAGTAACAGTGCACTGCTGTTACGGGGAAACAGCTTTAAAAAGAAGGACAAAGTTGGCACATCACACTGGGAATGTAATCCTTGATCCATTCATTTCAGGATTACTGGTTAGCAGCAGGCACAGGTAAGGAGTCCACTCTGTAGAAATCCTGTGTTCATCGTAGTGGTCAACTAAGCAGGATCAGTGCAATTTGGAGAAGGCTACCCCAGAGATGGCTTACTTTTAATCCACACAAACACAGGAGAACATGGCAGCTCCACACAGATGGCATTCCACGATGCCACCCACGTAAGAACTATATAGAACAAAAGCCTGACTTCGAAAAATCAGATATAGGAGATGGACAAATTTTATTTTATAAAAACTTCTAATAATTCTAACACAAACACATTGTGTGATTCTTTTGGGCAGGCGATTTATTTTTCCCCCAAATAAGCAACTTCTGTTGCTACTAACCATCATATTTCTGTATTGCTGTTTGATGCCAAGAATATGTTATTAAAAAAAAGACATCTGAAATAATTGCTTGCAGACATTCTGTGCTGGCAGCCTGCTGGATGTAACTCTGATACTTGCTTACACCTGTAGAGACTGGAACTTTTCCGGCTGTGTAAAGAAGAAATATTTGCTACAAAGCATTGGAGAGCTCAGACTGTTGCTGTTTGTCTTGGTCAAAAATAATTAGCTTCCTTCTTTTACCATAATGCCACCATCATTTTGTTTTCCCCCACTTCTAATATTTCACTACTGGAAAGGGTTAAATTCTTTAAATGATTATTTTCTTCCCCACTCAATCTGGCGCATGCTTAGACCACACAGGCAGACTGGTGATGACGATGACCTTCATCGTTGCCTCTGCGTTGCTGACATCTCTTTTGTTTCCTCCCTCCTCCTTGTTGAGAGTCAGCTTCATTAAAAGTCTAAGTTGGATTTGAATACTTAAAAGACTGTGGGTACAAAATCAGCTTTACGCTGAAATCGCCTCTCGTGACCTAATCCCTCTAAAGGGCATCACTTCAGATCTGTGTTGCACTTTTATTTTCTTCACTGAGACGTATGTTGTTATGTATTGCTTTCTTATTATTAATATGGTGGTCTGTATGTTACAGTATTACTATGATGGCGCACTTTATACTAATATAACTATCATATTGTTCACAGGTTCAACAATGCATTCCATATCTTTTAATACACGCTGTGACATGTTAAGTGCTGATTTCCCACTCAATCTGTATCGATGTTAGCACCGACAGTCAGCAACTGTGCACTTCATCAAAGTGACTGAGCAGCAAGATCTGAAAATGCTCAATCCTAAAATAACACCTTGTTAGAAAACTAAAATGCATCCAGCCCCCAAATTAATTACCTGAGGCTTTCCCCCCTGTTCTTCAGGCATGTGGCTGCTGAGCTATCCCATAATACCACCACTCCCAGTCTCCTAAAGCTGTCTTCTTTATAACTAAATGTTGCTCAGGCAACGTGTACATAAGCCTGTCCTCCCTCTGAACCGTGGTCGTGAACTTGACAATCGCAAAATACGCCCATCTTTGCTCCGGGACAGGTAAATTGCTGGGTAGACAAGGGCTGTTTTGTTTCAGACAGAAACATTACACCCTTCAGTACAGGAAGTTTTTTGTGCTTTTTTTTTCTTTTTCTTGAAATAAGGAATTAAAACTTCAAAACAGAGCCTAGAGGAACCTTCATGTCTCAAAGGGTTTTCTTTTATGCTTAAGAGATAAAAGTGATTAGAAAATAAAATCAAATATGAATAAACATGCACATATGTACATATACTGTACATATATATATATATATATATATATATATATATATATATATATATATATATATATATATATGTCATCATGGGTGTTTACCATAGATGTTAATGTGGACCATGTTACAAATCTGTTCGGCTTTAATGATTAGATGAACATAAGGCAGTAAAACAAAATGAAATCATAAAAAGTGAAATACACACAAAGAGTTGCTTTGGGAACTAACAAGTGTGTAAGATCACAAGAACAGTTGGAGGACCATCGGAGGTGACAGATGTCCTTAGGCTATGAAGGACATTCCCTATGGAATTGTGCATGTTAAGAAATAAACAAGTCTGGCAACATGTGTAAAGCTACTTGGCCGTGCCTGCCCACTCCTGATCAGGTGATACCCTCCAACGAGGAAAAGACACACTTCTGTGGTCTTTCAGGGATTCTACATGGGAGGGCGGCTAGAGAATGAAACCCCAGGGGACAGGATAACTACAGTATTTCAGGAAAATAGGCTAATGCCGTGGGCAGCCAAAGAGCACCTGCCAAACATCTCTTTCACAGTGTCCATGTTGCTTCTGCAATTTTACACAAGTCTGCACTGTGTTCTTGTCATGTAATTTGGGGATCAAGGCATAGTACTTATTATTAGGAATGCTTGTGCATCTGCTTGCCCAATTCAATTAGCTATTCAGCCAATCACGTGGCAGAAGCACAGTGGATAAAATCATGCAGATACAGGTTAGCTTCAGTTCATGTTCACATCAAACACCAGAAAAATGTGAGCTCAGTGGTATCAACTGTGACATGATTGTTGATGGTAGCTGGGCTGGTTTGAGTATTTCTGCAACTGCTGACTTACTGGGATTTCCACACACATCTGTCTCTAGAGTAGGGGTCCCCAACTCCGGTCCTGGAGGGCCCTGGTGGCTGCAGGTTTTCATTCTAACTCTTTTCTTAATTAGTGACCTGTTTTTTGCTGCTAATTAACTTCCTTTGAATTCATTGTATTTGACTTGCTCCTGAAGACTCAGACCCCTTAATTGTTTCTTTTTCCTTAATCAGCAACCAAACAATGACGAGATACAAAATGAACCAAAACATGACCAGGAAACTGTGTTCATCATACAATATCTGAAAATGAAGAAAGGTGAAGGTCTCATGAATGTTGATCTGCTCAGGTCCTCAATACATTTTAACAGTGCACTTTAGAAAAGAGAAAATCAACAATTTTGGAAATGTATGCTATTGCACAATGAGAGCAGCAACAAGCCATGGAATTAAAGAATGTGTTTAATTAACAACAAGACTCGACACCTAATTAAAAAACTGGTTGGAGTGAAATTGGTTGGAATTTGAGGGGACCTGACTTACAGTGGTGTGAAAAACTATTTCCCCCCTTCCTGATTTCTTATTCTTTTGCATGTTTGTCACACAAAATGTTTCTGATCATCAAACACATTTAACCATTAGTCAAATATAACACAAGTAAACACAAAATGCAGTTTTTAAATGATGGTTTTTATTATTTAGGGAGAAAAAAAATCCAAACCTACATGGCCCTTTGTGAAAAAGTAATTGCCCCCTTGTTCAAAAATAACCTAACTGTGGTGTATCACACCTGAGTTCAATTTCCGTAGCCACCCCCAGGCCTGATTACTGCCACACCTGTTTCAATCAAGAAATCACTTAAATAGGAGCTGCCTGACACAGAAAAGTAGACCAAAAGCACCTCAAAAGCTAGACATCATGCCAAGATCCAAAGAAATTCAGGAACAAATGAGAACAGAAGTAATTGAGATCTATCAGTCTGGTAAAGGTTATAAAGCCATTTCTAAAGCTTTGGGACTCCAGCGAACCACAGTGAGAGCCATTATCCACAAATGGCAAAAGCATGGAACAGTTGTGAACCTTCCCAGGAGTGGCCGGCCGACCAAAATTACCCCAAGAGCGCAGAGACGACTCATCTGAAGAGGTCACAAAAGACCCCAGGACAACGTCTAAAGAACTGTAGGCCTCACTTGCCTCAATTAAGGTCAGTGTTCACGACTCCACCATAAGAAAGAGACTGGGCAAAAACGGCCTGCTTGGCAGATTTCCAAGACGCAAACCACTGTTAAGCAAAAAGAACATTAGGGCTCGTCTCAATTTTGCTAAGAAACCTTTCAATGATTGCCAAGACTTTTGGGAAAATACACTGTGGACTGATGAGACAAAAGTTGAACTTTTTGGAAGGTAAATGTCCCGTTACATCTGGCGTAAAAGGAACACAGCATTTCAGAAAAGAACATCATACCAACAGTAAAATATGGTGGTGGTAGTGTGATGGTCTGGGGTTGTTTTGCTGCTTCAGGACCTGGAAGGCTTGCTGTGATAGATGGAACCATGAATTCTACTGTCTACCAAAAAATCCTGAAGGAGAATGTCTGGCCATCTGTTCGTCAACTCAAGCTGAAGCGATCTTGGGTGCTGCAACAGGACAATGACCCAAAACACGCCAGCAAATCCACCTCTGAATGGCTGAAGAAAAACAAAATGAAGTCTTTGGAATGGCCTAGTCAAAGTTCTGACCTGAATCCAATTGAGATGCTATGGCATGACCTTAAAAAGGCGGTTCATGCTAGAAAAACCTCAAATACAGCTGAATTACAACAATTCTGCAAAGATGAGTGGGCCAAAATTCCTCCAGAGCGCTGTAAAAGACTCATTGCAAGTTATCGCAAACGCTTGATTGCCGTTATTGCTGCTAAGGGTGGCCCAACCAGTTATTAGGTTCAGGGGGCAATTACTTTTTCACACACGGCCAATGTAGGTTTGGATTTTTTTTTCTCCCTAAATAATAAAAACCATCATTTAAAAACTGCATTTTGTGTTTACTTGTGTTATATTTGACTAATGGTTAAATGTGTTTGATGATCAGAAACATTTTGTGTGACAAACATGCAAAAGAATAAGAAATCAGGAAGGGGGCAAATAGTTTTTCACACCACTGTAGTTGGTCTTCTGTTGGCTCTCTCACTTCATATTTCATTTCTGTTTGGGTGCCATTGAAGGAAAGAAATGAAGCAATTCAGAGGAATGATGAAGAAATTTTGGGGAACAAATCTTAAAAAACAAGTCAATTAAAATTAATTCAAAAGAAGCTAATTAGCATCAAAAACAGGTCAATAATTAAGAAAAGGGTTAGAATCAAAACCTGCAGCCACTGGGGTCCAACAGAACCAGAATTGGCAACCCCTGAGTTTACTCAGAACTGTGCAAAAAATATCCAGTTAGCAGCAGTTCTGTGGAAGTAAATGCCTTACTGATGGGAGAGGTCAGAGGAGCATTGCCAAACTTGCATCAGCTTACAATAAGGCTATGTTAACTCTGATCACTACTCTATACAAGACAAGTACCTCAGAATGCACACCATCTTGAACCTTAAGGTGGATGGACTACAACAACAGAGGCACAAGCGCAACAAAACCAGACAGCTGAAGACTAGAAAAATGTAGACTGGTCTGATGCATCTTAGTTTCTTTTGAGGCACACAGATGGTATGGTTAAACTTTGGTATTAAAAGCAACAGTCCAGGCTAGTGGTGATGGTGTAATGGTGTGGGGAATGTTTTCTTGGCATACTGTTAATACCAATCAATCATCATTTCAATGCCACAGCCTGTTTGAATATTGTTGCAGGCCATGTATTTCCCTTCTTGGTCACAGTTGATCATCTTCTAATGTCTACTTCCAGCATGATAAAGCACCACGTCATAAATCAAAAATCTTCTCCATCTGATTTTATGAATGTGACAGTTCAGTGTTCTTAAGTAGCCTTCCCAATCATCAGAGCTGAATCCAACAGAAGATCTATGGGATGTGAGAGAGCAGGACATTTTCAGCATGAATGTGCAAGTGACAAACCTGCAGCAATTGTGCTATGAAGAATTGTGGCTGTTTTGAGATCAAAAGAAGTCCCTATCCAGTATTAGTATAGCATTCCTAACCATTTGCTGTTTGGGTCCTTTCTGTCTACTGCAGATGGTAGGGGTGCTCATGAGTAGACAACAGACACCAAAAAAGCCAAGAAAATGCATTAACTAAAAGGAATTTATTTTAACATTTTAATGTCTAACTTCATAGTCAGTGGCAGAACTATCGCCTAGAATGATGATTTAAGATAGCCCAGACCTTGAACTGAGGTTCTCCACATGGCAGCAGCAGAGAAGATGGGCGCCAGAAATGGTGGGTGGATGTATGTATGCAAATTCCCAAGTAGAAAGGAGGACCAGGAAAGGTGGGCAGGCTTCACTCTGAGAAACGCGGGGAAACCAGGGGAAATGAATCTGTGGAGGTAACTTGTTTTCTCCATTTTTTATGGGGGCTCATATAAATCTGTGAGTTTTAGAAAATGTTGTTATTATATAGTATTGGATGCACAAGCCAGTAAATTAAAAAAAAAAAAAACTGCAAACAACAGAACACCTAAAAAAATGCTGCTTAATTCAGAAAGAAGTAATGAGATCTGCTGAAGATTATAATTTCAAAGAAGTCTTCACTTCAGGCAACAGCCTGCTTGGGTGGGGCCTCTTTTGTGTCTTTTTGTTAGGGGAATCTAAAGTACAAAAAAAATAATAAAACAAAAATTTCAGCTTAACTAGAAGAGAAATCTTAATTATCTTTACCACTTGAAGCACAGGAGACACCCAAACCCAGTGTGTGCGAGTTTCGTTTTGTGCAAATCCCAACTCTTTTTAATCCACACTTTCCCGGATGCAGTCATGCACCAGAGAGATTAAAGAAAATGGATTGCATGTACTTTTTTTCCCTCCATCAATGTAGTCTTGAAAAGTACTAGTGCAGAACTAAGACTTAATAAACCTACAAAGAGAAAAAGAAAGCTCTTGAGCTGCTGCAAGGTCTTTTTTTCCTGCTGTTATTCTTGTGCTGATGATCTGGGCCTTTTTACATAGCTTGAACATTTTAATCTTTATGTAGCTAGCCTGAGGATTCAGTGGTTTCCAAAATACACAATGTTCAATCTGGATAAGATCCCAAGGTACATGCAGCAGTTCAGAGCTTGAGGCCGTCCAGTGAGTCATGCAAGGAAAGGGACTTTAGGTCCAATGAGATTAGGCACGGTCACAAGGGACGTGCGTCACACTGTGTCCCAAGTGGGAAAACTTACCTCAGAAGTATGCAGAAAGTTTTCCATTTTGCAAACGTTTAAGGGGAAAGCAATAAAAGATACAGTGATTGTGTCGCCTTGGACAGAATGAATGTAGCTCAGCTCAAAGGTGTATCCATTAAGAAAAGACTAAAGACATTGTGCATAGATCATGCAGAATGTACTGGGTGAACAGTTCACTGCTTAAAACATCCCCAAATAATAACTACCTACAAATATCATATAAATGTGCCGCATGGACATGTCAAGTGGTAACCATAAATGCCAACAGTTTATTAGGTTTATCTATTTAAAGCCTTCTTTAGTTTCCATAAAAACTAAAGATAACAGTACAATGGGCCATACGGTACTTCCATTAGAAAGTATTATCAATGATATTATTGATATGTTACCTACATTTAAAAACATTTGATATCTCTTGCCTAACGTGTACCTTTCCTCAGTTTCCACGTGTGTCTAAATCACTCTTGCCTGATGTTCCTTCTCTCATTTGAGTTCCTGTAAAACCTGCTCTTCAGACTCTGCCATTTTGTGCTGCATAACTTGCCTCATGGCCACTTTTATATTTCCCACATTTAAAGGCAGCTCTCAACGTGGCTCCTACACCTTTACTCACCTCTATATCTCACACTCATGCTTCCTCTTTCTGGTAGGTTAATTTTTTATTATTACATCTTATGTTTTTATGTTAATTCTGGTAGAGTTTTCTTTATAATTTATTATTTTAGTAGTATGTTTTAAAATGTTTATCCATTTCTTGTGTTTTGTGAGTGGAACTCCCAAGAGGTGGGGCCACCCTAATGTCACTCCTGATGGGTCCTCCTTCTGCCTTTATATTGAGGTCAGAAAAATGCTCCTAGCAGTGGTTCGTTGTTCTTGCACCATTTGTGAGTATCGTTTTTTCATGTTATTTCTGGTTTATTGGATTGTTCTTGCTTATTCTTGGATTTGCCTTGGGATTGTGTTTTCCTGATTTTTGTTAATATATCCTCCATTTTTAAAGTCACATTGCTTGGAATGTCTCTTCAAGCCAGACTTTTACAGTTTCTCTACCCTTTGTTAGACATTTTTGATATAATTTTAAACTTTAACAGCCAGTTCCCCATTTTGGGCCTGCTTTGGTAGAAGCCTGTAGGTAGCAGTTGACTGACTGACGTAATGCCATACCTGGGGCAGGTTGGTGAAGGCCTTGGCCTTCTCTTTGGAACTTTTAACTTTTTATGTGAATTCTGTTCACAACAGTTGGCTGCAGATGGTCCGGCATTTCTGGTCCAGAATTCCCGCTTAAAGGGTGTCATATGAATGAGTCATAGGCATCATAAAAATTTGGGGCAGCCACCCGTATATTGTTTTCCCGGCTGCAAGAGTTGATTAAAGTAGCACAATGTGCATATAATAGAGTCCAAAACAGAACTGACTTGCATTGAGACAAGATGACGGTTTTAACAGAAAGAATGGAAAATGATGTCATCGGGGGCTGGATCCAGAAGTGATGTCTTCATGACCAGAATTAACATCATCGCTGGCACCGAACCAAGCAGGATTTCCAGAGAAAGGTCTGCAAGAGACTGAGAGAGACAGTCAGCACACTCCACCGCCTATCTATCTATCTATCTATCTATCTATCTATCTATCTATCTATCTATCTATCTATCTATCTATCTATCTATCTATCCCTTCCCATGAATACAGCTTTGTGAATTGTGGTTCTTTTCATATAACATGATCTAGGTATTTACAATAATGGACTCTACATTGAAGAAGTCACACATCTACTATTTAAGTCGTCCTTTAGTTTAGCAGTGTTGTGCGGTAGTTAGGGCTGCTGATCCACAGATCCGGTATCATGCATTCAAATCTTGAGTTTCTGCTCTCTTCTCATATCTATGTGGTTTTCTTCTTGGTGTCACAGTTATTCCTTCACATTCAACCTGATCTAAGAACCTTTTAGAATCATTGGCTTCAAGTCTGCTGATTGTCCCAACCCTGTAAGTGGTGTTCACTCAAATCTCCAACTAGCCCAATATGAGCTTTTTCTGTTATATACAGTACATCTTCTAAACAGACCTGACTGCAAAAACAGCTAGGATTTCTGACATGTTTAACAGACACTGAGAGCCAAGTGCCAGTCTTGGTCAACAAGCCAGAGAACACATCTCCATTAGTGCCTGGGCTAACTACATTCAACCACAAGCAGCTTTTTTTTACATTTTTTTCAATACTAGATTTGTATATTTACAATGTAAGAGTTCTATCCATGTCAAAGGCGCTATGAACCTTGTTAGCTTCACCCTGGTTCTGTAGCCTTACTGTGCCTGGCAGTATCACAGATAAGTTCATTCTTATGGTCTTCTTACCTTGACTGCCAAAAGTTTACTTCATAACACCTGGATGACATCATTGTTGCTACAGCTACTATCGGTGGCCTTCCCACAGTCCTATGCAAGAATTATTATCTCACCTGGCGTCTGGCCGGGGCCTGACTGCCTGCAGGTAGTGCACTAAACCACCAAGGAGAATCTTTCTGAAAGGAGATTGAATCAGAAGGTTTGGGTTTCTACCGGCATATCTTTGCTGATTTGTTCTGTAGATAGGCTAAGAAACCTGTCTCCTGCTATAATCTATGTTTACTTTAAAATTGAAAAAGGGTAAATTGAGCAGAGGAGTAGTGCAGGAGATTTGTAGGAGAATTCTGGCAGGCCATCAGAAATGTCACTGCATTCTAAACACATATGTAAACAGATCTCAGTTTTAGATGATTTTCACTTAGGCTTCTTTCAAACTCAGCTTTTGTTTGCATCTGATGACTGTTATACTAGAAACTGGCACTTATTCATTCATTCATATTGATCTTCATACTGTGGATAGCCTTTTTGAAAACCACCCACCCTTGAGTTTTTTACAAGTAAGCCTGAATGAAAGGCCAGTTTCCTGCATCACCACAATTTCTGATCTCCACCTGAAGAAGGTGCCCTTTAGATTTTTACTAAATTTGACTTCAGTGACCAATCTGACTGAGCACAAAGATAAATAAACATAAATGCAATGTCCCCAAAAAATCTATCTGGTTTAGTTGCTTTACTCTCTTACTTGTGAATGGTTAGAGAACATTATGACACCCATTGTTTATCTACAATATATAAATAAAATTGTAACCTGTGTGGATATCTGTTTGGTCATCTATTTGTTTCAGGTAAAAATAGCAGAACCAAATTTCACAGAATTTTGCATGTGTGTTGCTATTGGTCCATCTTAAAATGCAGAGAGAGAACAATTCTCATAATGCAGCAGGAGTGTGCTGGAGCTTATGGGAGTACATTGTCATTAGTATGCACAAAACCTTCCAGAGTGGGATCTCATCTCATTTCTTCATCGTAGGTAAAGCATTTTCATCTCAACTAATTTGGTTAACAATTGTATTGTTTTGCTTTACTACAGCTGTGTCTAAGAGTGCGTCTTTCTGTGTCATCCTGGCTGGTGTTTAGCCACATCGAGATTAATGGTGGTAATGCACTCTTAGCAATGAACTGCCTGTGGTCTTACTGAAGAGTTATACACCTATTTGCCCACAGGGAACGGCATACTGACTTGTGGCCTTCTAGCAAAGATTATGAAAAAGATGAATATTAATGTAGAAATTTAAAGCCTGTTTACAGCCAATCAGTGTCTCAGTTGTCATTGTGTTTTATTGCTATATTTAATCTTAATTTAATATTAATTTGCACCAATACAACCACCTCTACACCCATTCTGGTACTCATCTTACTGCTGCTGCAATGTGGAGAACCTTGGTTTAAGATCTGGGCTTTCTCAAATACACTTTCTAGGCAACAGTTCTGGAAGTGACTAAGACATTAGACATGTATAAACATAGCCTCGGTGAGCAAATTAAAATGTTAAAATAAATTCCTTTTGGTTGATATACAGTATTTTGACCTTCCTGGCCTTTTTTGGGGTTTGGTGTCTGCTCATGAGCTCCCCTACTATCACTATCAAAGTAAGAATAAAAGAAAAAAAAAGGATTCACTGAGAAATTCTTAGGACCACTATACTAATACTGCGTATGGTCTTCCTTTTCTCTCAGAACAGCCTCAATTCATCATGGCGTGGATTTCACAAGACATTGAAAATTTCCCTTTGCTGTTGTGCTCCATGTTGACGTGATTGCATCAACAACAACAGCAACATTGATTTATATAGCACATTTTCATACAAACAATGTAGCTCAAAGTTTTTTACATGATGTTTTGATTAGGTGGTGGTGGCACAGGTCGCCACCACAGAAAACCGGAAAAAGAACAGAAGAGAAAGTAGGGGTTAGTACGGATTTTGGAGCCACCATGAATAATAATGATAATTAATTGAATATTCAGAGCATCAGGATTTAACTAATTTAAGATGAAGCTATGAGAAAGCCATGTTAAAGTAAAATGTTTCAGTAGTGTTTTAATGTCCTCCATTGTATTAGCCTGGCAAATTCCTATTGGCAAGCTATTCCAGGTTTTAGGTGCATAATAGCAGAAGGCTGCCTCAACACTTCTTTTAAGTTTAGCTCTTGGAATTCTAAGCAGACACTCATTTGAAGATCTAAGGTTACAATGTGGAGTGTAAGGTGAAAAACATTCTGAAATATAGGATGGAGCAAGATTATTTAAGGCTTTGTAAACAATAAGCAGTATTTTAAAGTCAATTCTAAATGACACAGGTAACCATAGTAGTGACATCAAAACTGGGGTGATGTGCTCGGATTTTCTTTTCCAAGTTAAGATTCTAGCAGCTGCATTCTGCACTAGTTGCAATCAATTGATGTTTTTTTTTGGTAGTCCTGAGAGGAGTGTGATACAGTAATCTAGCCGACTGAAAACAACAAATTTTTCAGCATCTTGCAATGTTATAAGAGGTCTAACTTTTGCTATATTTCTTAAGTGAAAAAATTCTGTCCTCCTAATGCACCAAGTTTATTTCTAATAACCTCATTATATCCAGTATTGCCAATTTCTGCTGATTTGTCAGCTGCACATTCACGCTGTGATTCTTCTGTTCTACCACATCGCAAAAGTGCTCTATTGAATTCATTTCAGGTGACTGGGAAAATCAATGAAGAGCACTGAACTCATTGTCATGTTCATAAAACCAGTCTGAGACAAATTTTGTTTAGTGACAAGGTGCAATATCATGCTGGAAGTAGCCATTAGAAGATGGGTAAACGTGGCCATGAAGGGCTGTACATAGAGAGCAATCAAATGGGCCAAGGCAAAAATGATTGATTGCTATTAACAGGCCCAAAGTCTGCTAAGAAAAAACATTGCCCACATCATTACACCACCACCACCAACACCAGTCTAGACTGTTCATTCAAAGCAGGTTGGGTGCATGGACTCATGCTGACTCTACTATCTGTGTCCCTTAGAAGAAATGAACATTCATCAGACCAGGCCATGTTTTTCCAGTCTTCAACAATCCATTTTTGGTGACCCTGTGCCCACTGCAGCCTCAGCTTTCAGTTCTTGGCTGACAGGAGTGGAATCCAAAGTGGTCTTCTGCTGTTGTAACCATCCGCCACAAAGTCTGACATGCTGTTCTTTCTGAGATGCTTTTCTGCTCATCACAGTTGTACAGAGTGGTTATTTGAGTTACTATAGCATTTCTGTCAACTCAAATCAGTCCGACCACTCTCCCCTGTCCTCTCTCAAAGCATGTCTTCCAACATAACTGCCACTCGCTGGATGATTTTTGTTTTTCTAAGTACACTCTAGAGATAATTGTATGTGAAAATCCCTGGAGATCAGCGGTTACAGAAATACTCAATCCAGGACCATGGCACCATCAATCATGCCACAGTCAAAATCACAGTTTTTCATCATTCTGGTGCCTGTTGTGAACATTAACTGAAACTTCTTGCGTGTTTGTGCAGGATTTTATGATTTGTGCTGCTGCCCCTGATTAGATAATTGCTTGCATAAGCAGGTGTATAGGTGTCCCTAATAATGTTTCCACTGAGTATATGACTGAAGAGGTGTATTTGGGCATAGTTCATAGCGGTGGGTGAATCAGTGGCCAACCACTTTGTCTGCAAGTCCTTACGTCTACACAGCAGCAGTGGGCTTTTAGGAAAGAAACTGTACCCATTTTTTTCCCCATGAGTTGTTACCGCAGCATTAAAGTCAGCTGTTGGTGTAAGCACATTGGCTGTAGGTTTTTAACTGTTATGTCTTTTTAGTAAAATGTGTTTCTGTTCTCTACATGGAATATGTTACTGAAGTGCAAGGTAATTGATTAGCTGCAAGTTTGTGTACAAAACAGATTAGATTCTGTACCAGCTGCCATACCACATGTGCTTCAGAACAGGTCATCCACCTGAAGCTAAGTTAAACATGTTCAGGGCATGGTGAATACTTGGATGGGAGGCCATCTTAGGAAAAGCTTGGGTTGCTGCTAGAACAGGTGCTGGTGAGGCCAGCAGGGGGCGCTTACCCTGTGGTCTGAATGTAGTTCCCAATACCCCAGTGCAGTGGCAGGGACATTGTGCTGTAAAAAATGGCGCTACCCTACAAATGAGATGTAAAACTGAGGTCCTGAATCTTTGTGGTCAGAAACGATCCCCGGACATCCTTCATAAAGAGGAGGGTGTATCCCAATGTGCAGGGTAAATTGCCCTCCATGGCTAGTCATTCTGTCCCCGTCCCCCCCAATTATCCCCTGTCTCCAAATGGCTCTCTATCTCACCCCTTTATTACCTAACAGCTAATATATGGTTAGCGTACTGCTGCAAAAATGTCATCATCATCCAGGTGGATGCTGCACATTAGTGGTGGTTGAAGTGGCTCCCAACTTATTGAAGCACTTCAAGTAGAGAGAACACTATATAAATGTAAGGAATTATTATTATTATTATTATTACCTTATGTGTGGTTTTCTCTGGCAGCTGTGTTTCCATGTTAGTGCTGCTGATATGCACATGCCATCAGTCAGACCCCATATACTTGTGGGGCTTTTGACCTGATTTTGAGACATTTAAGTTTATTTTCGATGGTAAAATCTCTTTTGGGACTGTGTAGCTTGTGGCAGGCCACTGGAGCTGGGATTAGGCCCATTGAAGAGAGGCCTTTTTGAGGCAGCCAAAAGATGCCTGTCCTAGCCAGTAAAGCCTGTGAAGCATCTGGAAGCCTTAAACCCTTTTGCCATGTCTGGAACTTGCATTCACAACACAATACTCAATTCTAATAAAAATAAAGAATGTTGCTTGCCAAGTAGCTCTCTTCAAACAGAATAAATTTTTTATGGGATTTTTTAGATGAAGCCGATTCACTCTTTTTTTCTCAATTGTTCTTATTATCAAACATTAAAAAGTATTTACGTAATACTTTTTGAAGATTTCTCTTTTGTAAAGATCATCTCAGACCTAAAGAAGATGAGAAGCTTTGTGACAGTGTGGACTGTGTTTGCTCCTCTCTAAATAGTGTTAATTTTCTGTTGTCTCAATATTGGCCTATTGTTACATTTTATTAGGAAAATGCTGCTGTCTCTTCCAAATCAACATCCAAACCTAAATCTCATGCTGTTGCCTCCAACCCTAAGTCAGCTGTCACTACACTCAAGTCTCCAGTATTCACCACAGAAATAATTGAGGCACCCATTCCAATATTTTTTGAAAAACTGTTTAAACTATTTGCTCCATGATATGCTGCCTCCTACATTGAGCCACCCAAACTTGTTGGGCTGATACTTAAACTTCCTCCTAACCATCCTCCAGGTTATTTTTTCTTATGAACTCATTTCCTGGACTTGTCTTTGCCTGTCTATTTGGGCCTTTTGACCCACCCACTCTCACAATTCTTACTGTTAGTTTTGTGCCTGCACCTCCAGTCTTCTCATGTGTTTTAGTAATGGAACCTCCTGGACCCCCAGTTTTGGCCTCTGCTGATTTGCTTATATCTTTGACTTGTGTCTTTTTTGCTCTGCCTGGGCCTTTTGTTCCTGCCTTCCTAGTCCTACTGAGTTGATGTATCCTATGGAGGGAATGTTGCAGAGTTGTTGTCAGAGTGCTGCTAGGAGGTGGCTGCTTCTTCATTACTGTCAAAGAGATTCAAGACACAAGAGGTGAGTACAATCATAAAAGGTTTCAACTCTTAGCTTGTCTGTTGTAGGTCACTTATCCCAGCCGGGCCAAAGTCTTTTGTTTACTGTGTTAAGTGGGGCTATGTTATGTAACAGTTTGAATGTTATATGCATTTTACTGTCATTTTTGTTAATTTTGAATTAATATTTGTACAGTATGTTTTTATGTTATTTCTCTTAGTTTCACATCTCATTTGTTATTTATGTTCTGTCCCCTTAAATTCCTTGCATTTTGTGGGTGAAGGCCAGGAAGCAGGGCCACTATGATGTGATGGCTGCTGGCTCCTCCTTCTTGCTATTTATTCCAGTCAGAAGTGAAATCCAGCAATTAAGTATTGTAGATGTTGGAGTCTTTTTGTAAGTATTGTATTTTCTCTGAATTTTCTGTTTTTTCTGAATCTTTTTTGTTCCATTATTGTATTTTCCATTTGGTCTTCTTTAGTGGGACCTGTTTGCTTTGAATTCCCATTTAGACTAGTCCTGTTTTTGTTCTTCTGAAAATTTTGTTATATTTTCATGTTTCTGTTAATAAATCGTTTATAGAGATATTTTTGTGCACAAGTGAATGTTTATGTTCAACCTTATCCTTGTTGGAGCTTTAGCCTGATTTTTAGACATTGTGACAGATAGGGGGCGCTGTTGTCCCCTTGAACCCTCAGACCAGATGCCAGACACCAGATAAAAGTACAATAATTAAATTTATTGCAATAATAATGTGCTCAAAGCACCCTTCACTCCACTATAGTAATAAACAATACACAATAACAATCAATAATCAAATCCTCTACTCCCAGGCACGTTATCACACTTCCTCCCAACTCAGCTCAACACGCTGAGGTTTCTCATTGTCCTTTATAGTCCTTGACCTGGAAGTGCTTCTGATCCCTCAGTCCATGTGATTACCCAGCACTTCTGGGTCAGGTGAAAACTCCTCTTTTTCTTCAGCCCAGAAGTACTTTATTTCTTTTGTCCTCGTGACAGGGAAGTACGTCCGGGCTATACGGAGAATACAAATCCTTGAGCATCCCTACAGTGTCCTCTGTTGGCCCCCATGGTATCCAGCAAGGCTGTGAAGGAAAATTCCAAGGTCCATGATGCCTTGCTGGAATTCGGGGCAGCTCCACGTTGCAGGGAGAGCTCCACCTGGTGGCTTGGGGGTATTGGCCGGGATAAGCTGCCGCCATAGTCCACAACATTTATGTTTATTTTTAAAGATAAAACTCCCTTTTGGGCCTGTGAAGCCTGAGGCAGGCGACTAGGACTTGGATTAAGCCTCACTGGGAATCAGCCTTTTCCATGCAGGCACCGGAGTCCTGGCCTGGCCAGTACAGCCTTTTGTAGAGCATTTGGTGGCATCACAGCCTTTTGCCATGTCTAGGACTCCTGTTCATAACAAGCTGCTAATTTTCATTGAAGTTACCAGTTCTGTGTACAGGTGAAAAACAAAACAACACCACCATCGTGAATCTCTTTAAAAGACTAACATCTCTCAAAGTACAGGTATGTCTATATATCAGGCATTTCAAAGCAGCAAGCCAATTAAATTATCCAGTGCAATTTGGTTTAAACACCAGACTTAAGCTTTCATACAACAGTTAATCGTTATTATCCCTACTCATCATATTTGCCGTGTGCTTCATTATTTGTTACATTAGGTGTTGGAGGCAAAGCATAAGTAGAAAGTTGGACTGACAGCTAAGTGCAAGTGCTGAAAAGATAGCAAGAGCAGTGGGAGTCATTGATGACATCTGCTATCATTTGTACCCTCCAGCTCCAGGGCTGCTTTAAGATCTAGAACACAGAGATGAATTGACATGAGATCAGAACATGAGATGTTGAGTGGAGTTGTGACTTTTGAATACAGAGGCTGTGGTAAATAATTTGGATGGCATACAGAAATAAAGTAGTTTTAAATTTCGGGAATGTAGCCGGTTTAAATTTGTGATTGAGATCAGTTTTAATTTGTGAGTTTGGGTTTCGTATACGCTATTTGTTATTAGCATGTTTTGTTTTCAACTTATTTTCTTGGCTGGATTAAATGGTCCTGCCTGCAGCACTCTTATGCAGCTGGCAAAATTCCCAGACAAGAAACCATGACCTAGAGCACAACCAGAGCATTGCTGCAGAGCTCAATAACAGAGCAGAAGTGCACATGGGTTGCATTAAGTATAGTTTTATTGGGGTGTCAGTCTATGGTGGCTGAAGATGGTTCCCTCTTATCCAGGTTATTGATCTTCTGGAAGTAGCAGAACTTTGCCACGCAATTCTTCCTTATTATTTAGAAGGGACAGAAGACTGAAAATGTCAAGTTCTACAGGTGTACATCATCAATTTTGTTGTTAATATTAATTTCTTTTGCTCATGGAGTGTTACCGGGAATGTGCTGACCACTGCCTAGCATGTATGGAAATCTCAATGTGTGACATCACGGCAACCATTTTGTAAAATATCAAACATCAGCAAACAGTTAATGGCTGATCTTTGTGAAACAGAACAACTGTTAGCAAAAAGAAGACATTTCTGAGCAATTTACTAATATTCCCTTCCACTTGTGAGGAGTGTTTTTTGATTCAAATTACTTGACCCTATCTATCATCTATCTTTAGTAATGTATGCTAGATTGCTAATTCCAATGTAAATTTATAGTATGTGGTCACAATAGCACAACAGGTAGCATGGGTACAGGTGGAATCAGCAGCTGAGGTGAACTTTGGCACTTCCTATAACTTTCAATGTATTGATTTCCAGTGGTTTTGGATTTTCATATATATATCTATACTAATAAAAGGCAAAGCCCTCACTCACTCACTCATTCACTCACTCACTCACTCACTCACTCACTCACTCACTCACTCACTCATCACTAATTCTCCAACTTCCCGTGTGGGTGGAAGGCTGAAATTTTGGCAGGTTCATTCCTTACAGCTTCCTTACAAAAGTTGGGCAGGTTTTATATCGAAATTCTACGCGTAATGGTCATAACTGGAAGCAGTTTTTCTCCTTTACTGTAATGGAGATGAGCTTCAACGCCGTGGGGGCGGAGTTTCGTGTGACATTATCACGCCTCCCACGTAATCACGCAGTACATAGAAAACCAGGAAGACCTCAAAAAAGCGCTCAAGAAAACATGCATTATATAATTGAGAAGGCAGCTAAACAATAAGAAGCGGCGAGTGACATATACAACCATATTCATGAGTTCTGCTACTTCGGAAACAAAGCACGATGTAAACCTACACTTTAAATTAAGTTCATAGACAGGCTGCCGCTGGCGTTTGTAATTTAGTGCCTGCCCATATAAGGCCGTCTGTCAGCGCAATCCAATAGCAAACTGCCACGGGTAAATATTCACGGGTGAAGGACTGTGCTTATGGAGAGGAAGATGAGATGGTCAGGGTGGTGTTTGACACAAACTCAGCGAAACTGCGAGAGAAAGTTTTAAGTGCCAGGACTAAGGTAACATTAAATACAGCCATGGACATAGCAGGAGATGGCACCAGCACAGCTGGGAACCTTCGATGCATGTACACCGAGCGGCTCACGTGAACTGACGCAGTGCACAGATAAAAAGCAACAGTTCCAAAGAGTGCTGAACAAAACCGAATTACACAATTGAAAAGGCAGCAAAAATATGAAGCGTCTGATAAGCATATTCATAAATGCAGCTACTGTGGAAACAAAGCACACGGTGGAAAAGTCAATGTCCCGCTAAAGGAAGACAGTGTAAAAAACCCGCATGCAGTGTGTCAGGTCTCAGATAAAGAAGAAGACGAGCTGTTTATTGATGCAGTAAGAAACGAATCGATGAATGAAACCTATCATCTTTACAACGATTGACAAACACGGAATGTAACTTGAACACAACACATCCTACAAATACGAACCTGATTGAAAGAAATAATGATAATCAAATCCTTGATGACAGCAACACTCAGTAACACTCACAAAACAAATACTGTATATTGACAGTCATGTTACATTATTTTTAAAATGTTCCCTTTTCTTTTCTACCTTTTTAACAAACTACTTCTCCGCTGCGATACACGGGTATATATATATGTATATATATATATATCCCGCTCTACATACTCGAATAATGGATACTTTATTCGCCATCAATGATTGTTTTGGTAAAGCCATACTCAGTGTATTCATTAGATGAACGGTAAAAAAGTAAGAGCGAGGGAGGATGACTCATTGAGGCATGCAGGCTGTAGTGCGTCAACTCTATCTGAATTGCGCGATCACATTTGAAAAATCTATCTTTTCAAGTTCTATTTAGTCCATATGTGTCAAACTCAAGGGTCAGGCCACATCCGACCGTGTAATTATATCCGCCCGTGAGATCATTTTATATACTGTATTATTGTTATTAAAGCCCGGGTATATGAAGCGCTGGTAACACAATAAACTACAGATCCCATAATGCAGCGCTTTGCGAAGCTAGAGTTATTGCGCACTGAGTTTGCACGGCGCTTTGGTGACTTTGAAGAACAAAAAAAGTCCGTCTACATGCTGCTCGAACCTTGTGCATGTTTGGGAGCACATATCTGTGTGAGAAGCTCTTCTCAGTGATAAAGACTAACAAAACAGCACACAGGAGTCGCCTCACTGATGAGCACCTGCAATCCATCCTGAGAATCTCCACAACACAGAACCTCACACCAAACAGAAACGAACTTGTGGCCAAAAAAAGATGCCAGGCGTCCAGCTCTAAAATGACATATGAGCAAAGACAACTGAATGATTTGATTTGTTATTGCACGTAAGAGCGGGAGTCAACCGTTTTAACAAACAGCGTATTGCACTGATACGAAATAGCTGTGAGGGTATATATGTAGATATGTATGTATATGTATAAATATGTTTATATATGTGTGTGTGTATGTATGTAGATATATATGTATGTATATATGTGTATATGTATAGATATGTATATATATATATATGTTTATGTGTGTGTGTAAATATATATATATATATATATATATGACAACAACACTCATCACTCACAACAGTGACAAAACAATTACATTGACAATCATGTTACGTTATTTTCAAAATGTTTCCTTTTCTTTTCATTGCTTCTTTAACACACTACTTCTCCGCTGCGAAGCGCGGGTATTTTGCTAGTATATACAGTATATGACAGCAACACTCATCACTCACAACAGTGACAAAACAATTACATTGACAATCAGGTTACTTTATTTTCAAAATGTTTCCTTTTCTTTTCATTGCTTCTTTAACACACTACTTCTCCGCTGCGAAGCGCGGGTATTTTGCTAGTATATCATATATGACAATGCATAATCTATAGAGGTTCCTATAACCCTCATAAGTAGAATTGTATTGGTATATTCTTGCCATTTCTAACAGCTTTGAGTAAACATTATTCTCCAGTTAGTGACCAGCCTTGCCATGTGTAAGGTGTAGAAGTCATAAGGTTTTAAACCATGCCTGCAGGCCTACAGGCCTTTTGTGTGTGTGAAACAGCTCTAAGAAAATAGTGCTTATTTAAGTACTGTACCGTACGCTTAAGGCATACAGAAGAAGAAATTAAGGGCCTTTATGTATAGAAAGAAAAAGTAAAAAACTTTTAAGTACAGAAATAAGTTTGTAAAGAAGATACGTTTTTCCTTTTTTTGCCTTTTATTCTATGTGTGTAACTATTTTTCCTTTATTCTTGTGTGGATTATCTGCTTTTAACGTTCACTAGATACTTTAAAAATGAGCTTTGGACTGAGAGATTTCTATCGGCACGCGTTTTGCCCTTTGTGGCTACTATATATATATATATATATATATATATATATATATATATATATATATATATATATATAAATATACTAGTAAAATACATGCGCTTCGCAGCTGAGAAGTAGTGTGTTAAAGAAGTAATGAAAAAGAAAAGGAAACATTTTGAAAATAACGTAACATGATTGTCAATGTAATTGTGTTGTCATTGCCATGAGTGTTGCTGGCATATATATATACACATATATATACATATCTATATACTTTGTATATATACATATGCACATATATACTGTATATACACATATATATACAAATCTACATATATATTAGGGGTGGGACTCGATTAAAAAAATTAATCTAATTAATTAGAGGCTGTGTAATAATTAATCTTGATTAATCGTATGTAATCACACATGAAAATTTGCCCCAAATCGCAAATGTTTTTTTAATTTAAAAGAGTTTTAGTGGGCTTACAGAATCAAATAATAGACATGGACATGAATATTGTAAACTCAAGCTCTTTTAATTTCTGAAAAAAAAATGCTTTTAAACTGCATTTTAATTCAAAACAGGAACAAAAATATCATCCCTGGCTAAAATTGGGCAGACTTAAAAATAAAGTGGTAGTTTAAGTACCTTTTCTTTAAATAATAATAACCAAAATTTCAACATAAAATGCAGTTTTTCTTCTTAAAAAAATAATTCAGAAACATAAACGTTAATTTGACCAACTTAATCTTTAAACTCTGAGTAACCTTAGCCAAAATTATTTTGTACATTAGGCTAAAACAGTGTGATCATTCAACATTTTGTAATTAGATGTAATTAGAATTACTAACGGTCACGGAAGTCCAATGATCCCCAGTAAGAGCCACAAAGTCCGCTTTCTGTAATGCATCTAATTTTGCTTGCTTTTCAGTGTGCACAAAACCATGCTTTTATCAAGGCTTCGCTCGGGGAGTCTTTTGAAATGAAATTTTGCTCCGATCAGTCTTAGAAACGCGTTTTATTTCGACTCTAACATTTTTGTAGCTGTGATGTGTGCATCAGTGTAATCGATGTACCAAGAAATCATGCATTGACAAAAGTTCCCCTTTGCTTGGAGTTGAAAGTGTGATTAAATGCGTTATTTTTTTTAACGCGTTATGGAGTACATGCATCGAAACTTCTCAGCTCTGCTTGTGCTAAGAAAAGGAAACATTTTAAAAATAACGTAACATGATTCTGCGTTAACCACATATTTTTTCATACGTCCGAAACCAAGGAGATGCAAGGGTAAAATGAATCGAGAAGCGCACATACTCAGTGCATCCATTCTCGGGAATCGAACCTCGGATGTCAGCGCTAGAGGCGAAGCCTCTACAATTGCGCCACGGCGTGTGGCTTGTCTATTTGAAAGTATGTAGATCGGGGTATATATACCTGTATATACCCGCATTTTGCAGCGGAGAAGTAATGTGTTAAAGAAGTTATGAAAAAGAAAAGGGAACATTTTAAAAATAACGTAACATGATTGTCAATATACAGTAATTGTTTTGTGAGTGTTATTGAGTGTTGCTGTCATCAAGGATTTGATTATCATTATTTCTTTCAATCAGGGTCGTATTTGTACGATGTGTTGTGTTCAAGTTACATTCCGTGTTTGTCAATCGTTGTAAAGATAAGAGGTTTCATTCATCGATTCGTTTCTTACTGCATCAATAAACAGCTCGTCTTCCTCTTTATCTGAGATGTGACACACTGCATGCACGGGTTTTTTACACTGTCTTCCTTTAGCGGGACATAGACTTTTTCCACCGTGTGCTTTGTTTCCGCAGTAGCTGCACTTATGAATATGCTTGTATGTATCAGACGCTTCATATTTTTTTGCTGCCTTCTCAATTGTGTAATTCGGTTTTTGTTCAGCACTCTTTGGAACTGTTGCTTTTTGTCTGTGCACTGCGTCAGTTCACGTGAGCCGCTTGGTGTTCATGCATTGAAGGTTCCCAGCTGTGCTGGTGCCATCTCGTGTGATGTCCACGGCTGTATGTAATGTTAGTTAAGACCCGGCACTTAAATGTTTCTCTCGCAGTTTCGCAGAGTTTGTGCCAAACACCACCCTGACCATCTCATCTTCCTCTACATAAGCACAGTCCTTCACCCGTAAATATTTAGCGGCAGTTTCTATTAGATTGCCGCTGACGGACGGCCTTATATGGGCAGGCACTAAATTACAAACACCAGCGGCAGCCTGTCTATGAACTTGATTTAAACTGTAGGTTTACACCGTGCTTTGTTTCCGAAGTAGCAGCACTCATGAATATGGTAGTATATGTCAGTCGCTTGCTTCTTATTGTTTCGCTGCCTTCTCAATTATATAATGCATGTTTTCTTCAGCTCTTTTTTGAGATCTTCCTGGTTTTCTACGTACTGCGTTGATAGTCAGTTCACGTGATTACGTGGGAGGCGTGATGATGTCACATGAAACTCCGCCCCCACGGCCATCCAGCTCAACTCCATTACAGTATATGGAGAAAAATAGCTTCCAGTTATGACCATTACGCGTAAAATTTCGAAATGAAACCTGACCAACTATTGTAAGTAAGCTGAAAGGAATGAGCCTGCCAAATTTCAGCCTTCTACCTACACGGGAAGTTGGAGAATTAGTGATGAGTCAGTGAGTCAGTGAGTGAGGGCTTTGCCTTTTATTAGTATATATATATACCCTTTGGGGTGTTAGCAGCTGTTGCTGGGGGTGCTAGAAGAAAAATGAAAAACATTTGTATAAAATCTTAATTTACCTATCCATTCTTAAATAATTAAATGGGCAGGCTATTTCGTATCAGTGCAATACGCTGCTTTTTAAAACGGATGACTCCTGCTCTTACATGCACTTAGTGCTGCGTGGGTATTAGGAACTATCGTATCTGTTCAAGTTCTATTTAAATTTTAAATATAAGTAATTTTTTTATTTAGTCGACAGAAATATGTTTGGTAGGAATGTTAAATTTAGTCATCATTGCATACATTTTTCTTCACTATAGAAATTTAAAGATATTTCTGTCAACTAAATAGAACCTACTTATATCCAAGTAGAACTTGAAAAGATATATTGTTTCGAATCTGATCACGTATTTTAGATTGACTTGACGCGCACTACATCGAGCCTGCAAGCTATTGAGCTGTCGCCTGCCTGCCTCAATAAGTGACCCTTGCTTCGCTCTTACTATTTTACCATTCATTTAATCATGGCTAGTCGCAAAAAAATTAGAAAATGGAAGGAGGATAAAACTGAGTATAGCTTTACCAAAACAATTATTGATGGCGAATAAAGTATTCATTATTTATAAAGCTTCAATTGGTGATCTGTTTTTCTGCATTAACCTCATATTTTTTCATACTTCTTCTCAAACCAAGGGGGTGCGAGGGTAAAATGAATCTGGAAGCGCTGATATATATGTATTGAATATATTGAAATAGTTTTACTGTCAAATAATGCAAACAGTACACGGCACATGTTTCACCCTAATTCTGGGCTCATCAGGCATACACACTCACTGCACCCCCTCTAGGGAATCGAACCTCAGACGTCAGCGCTAGAGGCAAAGCCTCTCGTGTTGTGCCACGGCGTGTGGTTCATTCATTTGATAGTATGTAGAGCGGGGTATATATATAAGATAACTACTGCAGCCACAGCCGCGACACATAAAAAACATCAATAATAACTCATAAACTTGCAATATTATTTAGGAAAATCCCAACATTTTACTCACCAAAAATTTGGATTATTTGTAAACAAAATACATCCTCCTCCCTTTCCTCAAAAACAGTTCAATTACTCTGTCGTACGGATTATCCATGCGCTTCAGTTCCATCAAAATGTCCCTTTCTATCGCCATCGAACCTAATCCTGAAAGGCGAACTCGCCCTATGGTATTTCTGGCATAAGTTTGAATTCGCTTTAGGGCTGAAAATGTCCACTCGACAGAAGCAGTATACACGGGAATGCTCACCGCCAAATATACCAATGTGAACAGCTGTCCCATGCTCTCATTCAGATTTTTCTGATGAAGGAAGTCAAGGACATCAGTGGGAGATTTTCCTGCAAAATCATCCATGGCATACATTACAGTCAGTTCTGTTTTTAGCCGAGACAGATCTAAAAGCGCTCCATGGCTCTTGTGTTAAAGTGGAGAAGGCTGCATGCGTGAAATTTTTCTTGTATTCCCAAAACTTCTGGGGCTCGAGAAGCATGACAAACATCAGGTTTTCGTGGTCTTGAAATCTGGTCTGTGTCTGGCAAATAATATTGTCCAGAATCCTGCCATGGAGTTGGCCATAGTGTGCACGACGATCTTTCGCTCGGAGCGTTTGCGGTGCGTTCAGTGGCCTTGTAGAGTTCCTCATATCGGCTTCTATCCAATCAATGGGTCTGAATACGGCGACGTTGCCGTACGCCTGCTAGAGGGCCCTACTGACACCAACTCAAAATCTGATTGGTTGAAGCAACAGGTTAATCGACATTTATTCGGTGTTAGAGTGCCTGCACAACGGACTGTGAAAGCCTCTCTGCCTGGTAACAAATGATGGCTGAAATGTGATTGGTTAAATGCTTTAATACGAAACTCTGTCTCCCACGGCTATCGAGCTGCAGTCTATTACAGTATATGGACGAAAATACATTCCAGTTATGACCATTATGCATATAATTTCAAAATGAAACCTGCCCAACTTTTGTAAGTAAGCTGTAAGGAATGAGCCTGCCAAATTTCAGCCTTCTACCTACATGGGAAGTTGGAGAATTAGTGATGAGTGAGTGAGTCAGTCAGTTAGTCAGTCAGTTAGGGCTTTGCCTTTTATTAGTATATATATATATATATATATATATATATATATATATATGCATATATATATATATATATATGCATATATACAGTATATAAACTGCTCAAAAAAATTAAAGGAACACTTTGAAAACACATCAGATCTCAATGGGAAAAGAAATCCTCCTGATATCTATACTGATATAGACTGGGTAATGTGTTAGGAACAAAAGGATGCCACATCGTTTGATGGAAATGAAAATGATCAACCTACAGAGCCCTGAATTCAAAGACGCCCCAAAAATCAGAGTGAAAAAATTATGTGGCAGGCTAGTCCATTTTGCCAAAATTTCATTGCAGCAACTCAAAATTGTACGCAGCACTTTGTATGGCCCCTGTGTTCTTGTATACATGTTTGACAACATCAGTGCATGCTTCTAATGAGATGACAGATGGTGTTGTGGGGGATCTCCTCCCAGATCTGGACCAGGGCATCACTGAGCTCCTGGACAGTCTGAGGTGCAACCTGGTGGCATTGGATGGACCAAAACATAATGTCCCAGAGGTGTTCTATTGGATTTAGGTCAGGAAAGTGTGGTGGCCAGTCAATGGTATCAACTCCTTCATCCTCCAGGAACTGCCTGCATATTCTCACCACATGAGGCCAGGAATTGTCGTGCACCAGGAGCCACTGTACCAGCATAGGGTCTGACAATGGGTCCAAGGATTTCATCCTGATACCTAATGGCAGCCAAGGTGCCTTTGTCAAGCCTGTAGCGGTCTGTGTGACCCTCCATGGATATGCCTCCCCAGACAATCATTAACCCACCACCAAACTGCTCATGCTGAATGATGTTACAGGCAGCATAATGTTCTCCATGGCTTCTCCATACCCTTTCACTTCTGTCACGTGCTCAGGGTGAACCTGCTCTCATCTGTAAAAAGCACAGGGCACCAGTGGTGTATCTGCCAATTCTGGTATTCTATGGCGAATGCCAATCGAGCTGCATGCTGCTGGGCAGTGAGCTCAGGGCCCATTAGAGGACATGGGGCCCTTGGATCACCCTCATGAAGTCTTTCTGGTTGTTTGGTCAGAGACATTCACACCAGTGGCCTGCTGGAGGTCATTTTGTAGGGCTCTGGCAGTGCTCATCCTGTTCCTCCTTGCCCAAAGGAGCAGATACTGGTCCTGCTAATGTGTTATGGACCTTCTATGGCCCTCTCCAGCTCTCCTAGAGTAACTGCTTGTCTCCTAGAATCTCCTCCATGCCCTTGAGACTGTGCAGGGAGTCACAGCAAACCTTCTGGCAATGACACGTATTGATGTACCATCCTGGAGAAGTTGGACTACCTGTGCAACCTCTGTAGGGTTCAGGTATTGCCTCATGCTACCAGTAGTGACACTGACTGTAACCAAATGCAAAACTAGTGAAGAAACAGTCAGAAAAGATGAGGAGGGAAAAATGTCAGTGGCCTCCACCTGTTAAACCATTCCTGTTTTGGGGGTCATCTCATTGTTGCCCCTCTAGTGCATCTGTTGTTAATTTCATTAACACCACAGCAGCTGAAACTGATTAACAACCCCCTCTGCTACTTAACTGACCAGATTAATATCCCATAAGTTTCATTGACTTTATGCTATACTCTGATTAAAAAGTGTTCCTTTAATTCTTTTGAGCAGTATATATATATATATATATATATATATATATATATATATATATATATATATATATATATATATATATATACACAATATGGAAGAGTTGCAGGACAAGGGTTCAGGTTTTCTAGTTATCAGATGAAGGCCTTGTTTAATAACAGAAAAATCATTGATCTGGCTCAATAACAGTAAAATTAACAAATACAAAATAGTGTCGCAGCACTTATTAACAGCAAACAAAATACTATAGAGAACTCTGCCTCAAATAGTAGTGGGTCCAAGAGTGACAGTCGCCATCCATAGGTTGTCTGGACAAATCGGTCCAACCCCCAGAAGGGGTGGGGTTTGGAAAACGTGTCAGGAGCGGGGCTGGGTGTCACCTCCCTGGTCTGAGCTGTGTAGAATACAGATGATACTGTTAGCGACAGTGCCCCCTCTGGCCTTGGAGCAGTACTGATGGATTTTCCCAATGTGCGGATATAGACCTCTCTGAACACCTGTGCTCCTCATATTCTGCTTCCTTTACTATTATTGCCCTGTAATCCATCAATTCCTTCTCATTCAAGACCTAGATAACAACCAGGACAGACATCCTTGAAGAGGCTATACTGTACTTTGACTATTGGAAGAGCTAGTACAATGTCATTGCTGAATTAGAACCATTTTCTCAAACCCGGACATAAAGAATCTCAACCCTTCTTTCTGTTTTGTATTATTCATTTGACTTATATACATATATATACAGTATGTATATAAGTATATATGTATATAAGTATATTCCTCAAGGAGGTCTGTGAAATCTGTGGTAGGCAAAATATACACCCTGGCAGGGTGAAGTTATGTCCTGACTGTCAATGAACTACCTGTAGTACTTCTCTTCACCCCTTTTTCCTATGGTTCCTGAGTGGTGTGACCAGAAGTCATTGTCCTTATTGATTTCAGTGGGTGGTGATTAGGTCTTGGGACTCTGGTGGCTTTTGGTAACATAAGCAATTTTTGGCAGGTGTGTGGTGTTTATATGAGAAAAGAGAAGCACATGTTCTGAGGCATTAACAAATCTTTGTCAGTATATATATATATATATATATATATATATATATATATATATATATATATATATATATATATATATGTATATTTTAAAAAATAAAAATACTTGTAAACTTCATTCAGAGCATGAAAGGAATTACAGGTGGATGGATGAATGCACAGGCAGAAAATAATGCAAACAATACAAATATTAAATCAGTTTTAGTTTATTTTTGTTTACCAACCAAATTTTGGAAAATAAGAAAAACGCAAAAAAATTATAATTCTTATCAGCTGTCCCTTTAAAAAAACATAGATTAAATGTAACTTTTAGACACTTGTATAATATGTTTTCAAACACTCCTTCTCTTACTCACTTGGGTGGTCTGTTTTTGCAGGGCGAGGCACTCTAGAAGTGTCACTCTGGGATTCAATTGCAGTATCTATTCTGACCTGGCAGCTGAGATAAATTTGATCATTTTCTGTCTATCCATTTATTTAATTTCCATCCATTCTGTTGATTTTAATGAACTTGTCTTTTCCGCATGTGGACATATTTCCAAATATATAGTGCTATGCAGTTTTTTCCACTAAATTCCTTAAAAGAATACTTGCAAATCTAGAAGAGAATGAAGGATGAAAAAATCAGTTACTTTGTAGGGCGGAGAATAGTTAGCTGTGCCTTCCATAATGCAATGTGATAAAGACCCACTGGAAGCTTTCTGGCAAAGGACCATGGCATTTACATGTGTGAGCATGACCTTAGCTGACGGGGGGCTGTTGATAACAAGTCTCAGATTCCTGTGGTCTAAGTCTGACTTTACATCCGTATTCTGGGTAGCTTCTTGTTCACTTTCAAGCCAACATATTTGCTGTATTTCATTTAGAAACACATAACCTTATTGCCTCCAATTTAACAGGACTGACTCGCAGCATTAATTAAAAGAGTCACTTCACCCAAACACAAACCTTTAGACTGTGGCAAGAAAAATATAATACATTAAAGCGTTAACCAAGCTGACCAAACTCCACACCACATCTTCCTCCATCAACCTATTGATTAAATCTTCTTAGACCAGTTTGGGGTTTTTGTATTCAGATCTTATCCTGGGAATGTTATTGGCAAGGCAGAGTACAGGCGTAGGTGGGATGGCAGCCCATCACAGTGACTGGTCTACACATCTATTTCCTGCCGCTTATCCAGCTCCAGGATACAAGGGCAGCAGTCTAAGCAAAGATGCCCAGACATTCCTTTTTCCCGCCACCTCCTTCAACTCCTCTAGGGGGACCACCACCTGCAGACGGAGCCATTGGGCATTGTGGCTTGGGTGGTGTTCGAAGGCAGTGTATTGGTGGACTGATCCCCAGCTGCGTCAGCTGTGAAGATCACTGTATAACCCTAATACCCACTGTATCATTGTCAACAAAAAATAACAAAAGATCCCACATATAAACTAGATCAACTGGCGTTACAAACAAGTAAAGAATATTGACATCATCTTAGATTTAAGCATACAATAAACATATTAAGACTGTGTTCAAGAAATGAATGAGGAGTTAGACTTCTTATATCATTGCAAAAGGCTCAAAAGTTACTGCACACTTCTATCTTTAAACATCTATATTATTGCAATACACAACTGTCGAGATTACCTAAAAGGATATAACATGACTGCTGTTTGATCAAAGTTTAGCATCAAGAATCTTAACAAATAAAAAATAAATATGCACACATTTTACCATTCTCAGTATCATTGTACTGGCTGCCTGTGTTCTTTAGGACTGATTTTAAAATACTCTTCAATTTTTTATAAATCTCTGAACAATCTGTCTCCTTTTATTTTGGACTGGCTGTCCTCTTATATTTCTAATTATAATCTTTGGTCTTCTAACTCTGCTCTTTTTTAAATAAAAGAACTTATATGACATAGAAATAAAGCATAAAACAAGTATTCAGGAGGATTTTTCTTTTTACGCATCATAAATCTGGAACATTATACCATTAGTGATGCACCAGTCTAGTATGGCTGAACACTTAAAGAAGCTACAAAAAACTTTAATCTGGCTTTGTTATAATTCTTTCAACTGTGTTAATTGTTATTTCAGTTTTTAATTTTGTCTCCAAGTCTCTATTATTCCTTTTGGGATTTGGAATATTGTGGTTTAATCTTACGAATAGCCAAGATGGGGTGAGGCCTTCAAAAACTACTTCGGTTGGTCTCGTCTGATGTGAGAGATGGACGTCTGAAGTGGAGCTCCACTATTTATTCATATTATTTGCTTATTATCCTGACATATCCTGTATTTATTCAACCCGAGAGGGACTGCTGCAGTATATGTAAGCACATATAAACATGGCCAACAAGAAGGAGGGTCCGAAAGAATCGAAAACTAAAGCTACACCCAAGCTAAGATCAGCAAGCCCTAGTTCAAGATACGGCCTTTCAGAGAAAGACCTGGATCAGATGGGCAAAAGTACAGACTCCTCAGGACCACGGTCCGCTACATCGTCGCCGGCAGAGAGCAAAAGGGGGAGCGAAGGTACAATCGTGAGTGCAGGTAAAGGCAAATGAAAAAATGAGACAGGAGGTGAGACAGGAGTTGAAACAGGCAAATGAATGGCTGCGACAGGAATTCCAACAGGCAAAAGATACGCAGCGGCTGGAATTGCAACAGGCAAATGAAAGGCTGCAACAGGCAAATGAAAGGCTGCGACAAGAGATGCAACTTGAGCTGCGACAGGTGCTGGGTAAAATTGAAGAGCACATTCAGGAAAACTCGGTTAAACTGAGCATGCTTACCGATCAATTGGAGGATCTCAAGGAGACATTCAGGACTCGGATTGAAATAGCCGAAAATTTAGCTGCCAGTACCGAGCAAAAAGCAGTAAATGTCAGCTCCGAATGCAAAAAACTCAGAGACAGACTGGCTGCTTTGGAAGATGGAAGCAGAAGGTATAATGTCAGAATTGAAGGTCTGCCTGAGAATCAAGAAAGTTCAAACCCTGTGAAATTCGCAGCTGAACTTTTTTCTAAAATAATCGGGGACGACTTTAAAGCAGAATCTGAGACAGAAGCGGCTTAATTACTTTTTCTTTATTCTCTTTTTTCTTTTTATTTTTTTTTCTTTGCTTTTTTTAATTAGCTAATTATTTTCTCTCTACCCTAAACGCGTCTGTACAATATCATACCCTTGGTTTATTGTTATTGCTATTACTGCATTAAGACTTATTATGCTTATTCTGGACACATTTTTAACACCATACCCCGGGTTTATTATCTGGGTGTATCATCTTAATGCACTAAAATTGCTGAAGACTATATATATATTTTAAGTGCAAAATTCTTTTTTTTTTACTATATTGGTAATATATATCTCTATCTTTTAACCCTAAAACGCCGCCACATGGGGGCTTGTTTTGCTTTGGACATGCTCTGTCTCTGGGTATGTCGGTGGACAGGGACTGTTTGAAGTGTGCTTTAGCCTCACTTAGGGAGGCAAAATGGGAGGGTGGGGGGTTAAGGGAGGGAGAGAAAGAGAGCAGGCTTGATCTATACCTAATCTATCCTCTTAATCTTTATAATTATAACTACCAACGTAATAATAAGCTGCATGGCAACAACTCTAGGGGAAATAGGAAATTAAGACCTAAACTGTCTCACTTCCAGTTAAGACTATAAAATGACATCAAAAACTCAGAATCAGTGTCTCCATGATGGGACAGTTAACTTCGTAAGCTGGAATGTTAAAGGCCTGAATCACGAATTAAAGAGAAAGAAAGTACTCTCTCACCTAACAGGTCTAAATGCTAAAATAGTATTTTTACAGGTTACCCACTTACTAAGCAAGGATGAGTTCCGGCTGCAAAAAGACTGGACTGGCCAAATGTTCCATTCTAGTTTTACAAAGAAAACTAGAGGTGTGGGAATTCTCATACATAGAACAGTACCATTTGTAGCATCAGATGTAGTATTGGATCCTGAAGGGAGATATGTAATGGTCATGGGAGACTTATCTAACTGTAAAATGATTTTGATAAATGTTTATGCACCTAATGTTGATGATAAGGAATTTATACAAAATTTATTTGCATCCATTCCCAATCTGAACACTCATAAAGTTATAATGGCTGGGGACTTTAATTGTGTTCTAAATCCACTTTTAGATAGGACTTCCTCCACAGGGGAACGCATCTAACACCGCAAAGATAATTACAAAGTTTATAACTGATCACAACTTATCAGATCCCTGGAGGTTTTAAACCCAAATTCAAGAACATATTCTTTCTACTCACCAGTACATCATTGCTACTCAAGGATTGATTACTTCTTTATAGACAATAACTTCTTGCCTAAGATTAAATCTTGTAAATACGATGCTATTGTTATTTCTGACCATGCACCTATGATCTTGGAGTTAAAATTACTAAGCCCCATACACTCACCCCAGATGGCCTCAACCCTTCTATTAGCTGACGAGAATTGTACTGAATTTATATCCAAACAAATCAAATTCTTTCTAGAGACAAATACATCCCCGAGATCTCTGCAGGAATACTCTGGGAAACTCTTAAGGCCTTCTTAAGAGGACAGATTATCTCATATGTTTCCCACAGAAATAAATCCGAAGCCAAGAAAGTAGCAGAGATAAAAAGAGAAATTACTAAAATAGATGACGAACATGCCAGACTACCAAGCGAGACTCTACATAGGAGGAGGCAGGCTCTACATTCAGAATTAAACCTCTTGACAACTAAAGAAACTGAACAACTAATTTACAAATCCAGACATCATTATTATGAACATGGAGAAAGCTAATAAGCTTTTAGCTCAACAAATTCACAAGCAAGAAGTGCAACGCAATCTCGTAATTACCAACGAACGGAGATAAAATCATGAACACAAAAATATAATGCACACTTTCAGAGACTACTATAAATCCCTATATAGTACTGAGTTTAAAGAAGACGATACACAATCTAATGCATTTCTGGATACATTACAGATACCACAAATAGACGCTTTTAGTGTGGAGGAACTTGATAAACCTCTGCATTATCAGAATTACTAGATGCTATAAAGTCACTCCAAGGTGGAAAGCAGCAGGCCCTGATGGCTACCCTGCAGAGTTTTACAAGAAATTCTCCGCTCAGCTAGCTCCCTCCTATTAGCAACATTTACAGAAGCCAGAGATAACCAATCTCTTCCACAAACCTTTCGCCAAGCACTAATCACTGTCTTTCCAAAACAAAATAAGGACTTATTACAATGTGCATCATACAGACCAATTTCACTTCTGAATAACGACGTTAAAATACTCTCTAAAATCATAGCTAGAAGGATGGAGAAAGTGCTCCCTCGTAATATCACAAGACCAAACTGGATTTATTAGGGGCCGACACTTATCTTCAAATCTTCACGCCTGTTTAATGTAATATACTCACCATCTAAATCAAACACCCCAGAAATATTATTATCATTGGATGCAGAAAAAGCATTCGACATGATTGAATGGAAATACCTTTTACTATTGGAGAAGTTTGGGTTTGGCCCGAACATTTGTGCATGGATTAAATTACTGTATACTAACCCAGAAGCTTCAGTTTGCATCAATAACATTTGCTCAGACTACTTTAAACTAGAGCGTGGCACTAGACAAGGATGCCCTTGTCACCGCTGCTGTTTGCAATTGCCATTGAACCACTGGCAATACATTGTCGAAATACTGATCAGATAAAGGGGATTAGCAGAGAAGGACTGGAACAGAAAATCTCATTATATGCAGATGACATGGTACTGTATATATCGGACCCAGAAAATTCTGTGCCTGCAGTCTTAGCAGCACTCACAGAATTTCAAAAGATCTCTGGTCTCAGAATTAATCTGAATAAAAGTGTACTCTTTCCAGTGAATTCTCAAGCATATAATATTAGATTAGACACCCTACCTTTTATCATTGCAGAACAGTTTAAATACCTAGGGTAAACATCACAAGTAAACATAAAGCTCTTTATCAACAAAATTTCGCGTCTGCATGGAAAAAATTAAACAAGACTTGCATAGATGGTCAACCCTTCATCTCACACTAGCTGGAAGAATTAACACTGTTAAGATGAATATTCTTCCTAAGCTCCTTTTTATTTCAAAACATCCAATATACATTAATAAATCATTCTTTAAGCAATTAGATTCAACAATAACCTCATTTGTTTGGAATTCAAAACATCCACGCATCAAAAGAGCGACCCAACAAAGACAAAAAATGGCTCTACCTAACTTCCAGTTTTATTACTGGGCAGCAAATATACAGGCGATAAGAACCTGGACACAAATAGAAGAACATACACAGGCTTGGACCGCAATAGAAGTAAAATCCTGCAGTACTTCTTTGTATTCCTTGCTCTGTGCTCCAATAAACACACGTTATCGGCAATACACTAATAACCCAATTGTGCTCCACTCACTTAGAATCTGGAACCAATGTAGAAAGCATTTTAAGACGGAGAAGCTTCTATCTGTGGCACCTCTGCAAGAGAACCACCTCTTTCAACCTTCACAAACATATGCAGTTTTAATATCTGGAAAAATTTGGAATTAACTTGCTTAGAGATCTTTATATAGACAACGTCTTTGCATCCTATGAACAATTACATTCCAAATTTAACATTCCAGCTACACATTTCTTTCACTATCTTCAAATCAGGAACTTTGTTAAACAGAACCTTCCAGATTTTCCTCATCTTGCACCCTCATCCATGCTGGAAAAATATTGCTCAATCTCAAGGACTTAGACTCCATCTCTACAATATATAAAATCATTTTACAATCCCTCCTTTCAAAGATCCAAGAGGACACTGGGAAAAGATCTCTCAATTAATATATCAGAAAAGGAGTGGAAAGTAGCAATGCAGAGAATTCACTCAGCTCCATATGAAAGCATACAATTATACAACTCAAAATTATATATCGAGCACATCTGTCTCACTAAAACTCTCAAAATGTTTCCAGGGCATGATCCAACCTGCAACGTTGCAACCATGTCCCAGCCTCACTGGGTCACATGTTCTGGGCCTGCACCAAATTAACATTATTCTGGACAAAAATTTTTAATTACCTTTCAGACAGCCTTGAACTCACAATTCCTCCTAACCCATTAACAGCTGTGTTTGGGGTTCTTCCAGAGGGGCTTAAAGTGGAGAAAGACAAACAAATTGTGATTGCATTCACTACATTTTGGCACGCAGACTTATTCTGATAAACTGAAAGAACCCAAACTCTCCTCTTTTAAGTCAGTGGGAAACCGATGTGTTATATTATTTGAAATTGGAAAAAATCAAATACTCAGTTAGAGGATCTGTACAGACTTTTTTCAAAACATGGCAGGATCTAATCAGTAATATTTTAAAATAAACTCATAAAGCACAGAGAATTTATTAATTTAGGTATGTTTAACAAGCCTTAAATTACGTCGTATGGCTTGCTCTCTCTCTCAGGGGGGGGGATCGATCTGTTCTTAACTCAATTTTTTTTTGTAAAACTTGATTGCTTTGTATGAATTTCAATAAAATTAAAAAAAAAAAAAACTACCAGAGATGAAGGCCAGAATTCGACAAGCCTCCTCAGAGGAGGTGCACCATAAGCAGCTTAACTTCCACTTGAGAGGTTGGCTTTAGCCCAAACCAGGCAAAACTTTTTCTTCATTGTACAAGTTCAAAAATGTATTCTCTAACGTCCCAAAACACACTCAAAATTCCCACAAGGGATGGATCACCGCCAACCCCTGGCATGTACAGAGCAAGACCACGAGAAATCTTAATAATGGAGGATTTATTGAATGAAAAGGAAAAAGACAACAAAAAGTACAATAAAATATTCAAAAAAAAGATTTTCCAAAAAGGCCAGAACCAAATTGAAATATATAAGAAAAATCCAAGAAACAATAACAAAAATTTGAGAACCAGAGTAAAAATCAAAGAAAATCATAATACTTTACTCTCAATAACCACCAAAATCCAACAGAGCAGAACCTGCCATTTGAGAGCTGGGATGGACCCTTAATGCTGATGACTAGGTGACCCCACCTCTTAGGGAATCCCCCCACCAAATACAAGAGATGTGACAAAAGTGCAAGAAACACATAGATAATAATAACCAAGCAGAATAAAAATAACAGATAATACATAATTAAACACATCTCTCTATTATAATAAAAAAATCTTGGGAAGTGAGACTAGACGTGACTTTCTCAGAGAGACACTTTCACGTCCCGTGAGACAAGATTTTGTGCCAAGAGATTTAACCACGCCCGGGGCCAGAAATAAACAACAAAGTGTAGATGACAAAGTAGAACGTTGTAAAGAATTCAAGAGCATTGGTGCGGTACACATGCAGAGCAGGTTAGAGATAATGGAAGTAAGAAAATTCGAAAGTCTCAGAAAAATGATCGTAAAGATCGCATTAGCGCAAACAAATGGAAATTATTACTGTGTGAAATAATGGAACAGTGAAAAAAGATTGAATATATTGTTCAAATTTAAACTTTAAGTCGAAGACTTGTAGATCGTCTAATTAGTGTTGCTATCAGGGAAAAGTAGTGTTTCTTCCTAATGTAGAGGCCTATCCACGAGAATTAAAAGTTTTGTTGTGAAGTTGCTGGTGTGTAGCGCAGGCAGGGGGGTTGGTGAATGAGGCCCCCTAGTAATAAATAAATAAAACAATATAATTTTAAAAAGTGAATAATTATTTTAAAAAGTACAAAGAAGATAAAAAGAAATACTTTGAACATGAGCCAGGGGAGGAGTACAGGTTTGACAATGACGTTAACTTGGCTGAATTCACTTTTACTGTAATTTTGTTGCTATACTTTGTTCATGAGCATTTTGTTTTACGGATGTACTTTTTTGTTTAAACTAAAAATGAACAAAACTAGCATGAAATTCCCAAAAAATATGAATTATCCTACTTACTGATAGTTAATCCACGATACAGAATAAGTCAGTGTACTGAACAAATAGAAAATGTAAAAACATAAATCAATCATTTAGTACTGAGGAAACCAATCTATAAACAAAAATATAATTACACTATATAAATCCACATGATGCCATTTTGTTTTTAGCAGGTATAATCATTTTGTACATCTTGCCAGCACTGTCGGGTCAGGTCGGGGAGCATGCACTGCCACAGCATGTCGTAACAGCTCAGACAGGACACGGTTCAGTCCCACCCTCTGGAAATGAACATGTATTTGCCCCAGCCAGGTGTTACGTGGGTGTCCCCTTGACTTGGTCCAGCCACTCGGGTCCTTAGCAATGAGGGTCTTGCAAGCTGGATCACCCTCTGAGAAACACCACATGGCTGTAGTGCTGTAACAGTAACTGACGCTCCCTCACAATGGAGGTAATGTGCCTCATTCAGGACTCTGTGAGCATCCGCTCACTTGACACAAAGTCAAACCAGCGGTATCCAAGGATCTTCCAAAGAGACACAGTACCGAAGCAGTCCAGTCTTTGTCTGAAGTCACTGTATAGCGTCCATGTCTCGCAACTATATAGCAAAACAGGAAGAACCAGGACCTTCATCCTTTTGCAAAGATATTGAGAGTGTCAGACACCCCTTTCCAGTGACTTCATGACCCCCATGTTCTCCCAGTCTGTCTTCTGATTTCACAGGAACAGTGACCAGAGACATGAATGTCACTGCTGAGGTAACATTTACCAGATTGTTATATTATTCTTAGTACTGCTTCATATGAGGGGTGTAGGGGCTTTTCCATCAATTTATTCCTACTTTCTGGAGAGGTATTTGTTATCATTTATCTCATTCTAACTTAGGAAAGTGACATTGGTACTTTCTCTAAGACTGAGACAGAGACCTCTTCCACTTTCAGATTTAAGTTGCACTTAGTTAACCCTTGAGTTACGCTCAATTCTTTTACTTTTATAATTCATTCTGTTATAGCTCCCTATATAAATATATATATATATATATATATATATATATATATATATAGTATAAGATTGGGCATACAATTATAAAAAGTTCTGTAAATGTTTTATTATCTGGTATTAGGCCATTTAGTTTCAGGTTCTTAACCATGATTTTTTGGTCATGTTTTCAGCTTTGCAACAGGTTTAGTTTGACTTTCCAGTATCAACTCCAACTAGCATCTTGCTTGGATTCCATATTCTGATCCTATTCTGTTTTGCCCTTGTGCCCTGCCTTTTTCTAACAGTCTTGGAAGAACAGGCTCTATCATATTTGTTTTTTCTCCTTACAGTACATTGCAAGATTTGATTTACTCAATATAAAGCACAATTTTATTGATTCTTTTAATAGACTCCTTGCTAATCACTACTTTTGAGCATCGTCCAGTATTCAGTGGTGGTGTGATTTGCCACTGCCAGTGTGAACTGGCCAAACCTGTTGTAGCCCTCTGTATGCTGAAAAGAATGAAGAAAGCTACAAATGCCTATCTTCATATTGTTGACATTAATAATTGTTGACACATTTATCTATATTAGAATGTCCCCAAAGGGCTTGGCAAGTCTTTTGGCCTTGGGACCACTAGAGGTTTATTTTCTCCAGTGACCTTCCTGAAGTTTCTGTTTTCCCTCCTCCTAGACATCTGACCATAGTATTTGTCTATTAAGCTACACATTTACCTTTTCATTTTACTGAGTTATAAAGATTTACGAATAGTTGTTTTTTACCAATTTATTTGCTTTTTTTTTTGGTAATTATTTTGTTTTAGGTCATTTGCTATAAGACACCTTGAGCTACTTTCATGTATGAAAATGTGCTATTGAAATAAATGATACTGTCTAATACAGCTGTAGCAGAGTGTCATTGTCATTCCCAGTAAAGAGGGGGCATTGCAATTTCTGGATGCAAGGTGCAATGCTTTGTGCTGTCCAGAATTACCCCTCTCAGTTTCTCTTGGGTACTAAAAATGAATATTATTATCAAGTAGTGCTTTAAGGAATATGCCAATCACAAATTATATTTTTAATTTGTTACTTACCCCATTTGTATTATTGGCTGAGAAAATGTTTAATCTCATGTTATTATACAGAACAGAGGTAACAACGTTTCCTATAAAATAGGCATCTGTGGTGACCAAAGCTGGACAACTTATCAAAAATGTACATGAAGAAATCAAACTTTACTTGTGTCACATAATGAACACGTCAAGTCATCCAATCACATGCTAACAGCAAGCTAAACACGTAAATATTGTTAATCGAACCACTTATTGAATTGACTTGCGTTTGAGTGTTTGTGTGTGGATAAGTGGGCCCTATGATGGACTTGTACCTGATGCTGCTGGGAGAGTCTCTGGCCACTTACGACCATGATTTGAATCAGGTGGGTGTCAGAATAATATTTTATTTTCCTTCTGGTTTTCTTGTTACTTTCCTTATTTTTATCAATTCAGATAGCATCTAAACTGAAGAAAATTCACATACTGTTGTCACCCGAAGCTATGGCATCAGTTGAAACTTTTTAAGTGCTCAGTAGTTTTTAGTGCCATTTAATGAACCAGGGCTGCTTCTCTCATGTTGCCAACTTCTTTGCAGTTTGCTTCCAGCTTTCCATGAATCAGACAAGTGGGTGGAAAAATAAATGGATGGAAAACCAACTTGCCATGAGTGATTTCCCTAACATTGCTACTAGAACTTAATTCATACTGTGCAACAGATTCCACAAATGCTACTCATTAGTTTATTTTCATTCAGCTGCCATCAGATGTCTTAATACCAATCCAGCTTCTTGTACGTGTTATCCCAGCAGTACTGGGCACAAAACAGTGATTAAGTCTGAACAGGGTGCCAGTCGCACAAATGCCACAGACCCTCACACCCACACTCACAATCACCAATTATTTAGCACATATGCCTTTTGACGTGTGGTTAGATCACATCTGATGAAGCCTCCACAGCCTAAAAGGTGTGTTTCTAAAATTCTTCTTTTTTTTTTCATCTGGATAAAATCCTTTTTTGTCTTTTTGCACATACATTCTGAGCCCATCTTCTACCATTTAACTAAATAAATACTTGTTCTCTTATAAGCAAATGCCCCTTAAAGATAGTCCGAGCGTTATGATTCCTAACACAAATTTGTATGTGTGTGTGAAGTAGCTTAGTGAATGTCTAGCATACAGTTAAGTTCACACAACCATGGTCCTCCATTCATAGCAGCAATCCAACCAGACCTCAATTCTATTAGTGTATAAGGCATTCACTGAATCTGCATGATCAACTTCAGGATGCCCTTTTCAGGTCCAGTGACAGACGAAGAATTACACAGAGACAACAACCTGGAATTTGAGATGGCCTTGGCTGCTTGCAACATCTGCCTCAAGGGTGGTCCTTAGAGAAGTAGACTTCTTATTTTATAGGCATTCTGGCATCACCAGTCTAATTAACGTCATAGAAAAATAAAGACTGACACATTGCCTTTACCAGCTAGACTTACCAAGAGCTTCTCAATAAAACATTACAAAAGAATGAAGCTAAGAATAGCCAAAGTCCTAGCAACTGGAGCTGAAGGGTATTAATCTGCAGGTCATAAAGAAGCCCTCGCTAGTCCAAGCAACCACTTGTGCTCTTTAGTTCATTTTCAGTCACATGCGATACTGATGATGCTTGTCTTTCTTCACCTCCATTACATTTTCACAGGATATCATATTTTATCATGCTCTGTTAGTTTTACGTAAAATACATTTTTGATAATATTAGAGGTGTGCAGGTCTAGACAGAAAGTCTCAGGGCATGACTTTAGTTTAACTTGAATAATCTCCGCAGAATGCAGAACCACAAAATAGACCAAATAAACAGACAGAATACAAAACTGTGTCAAGTTTTAAATCAGGTCAGATGAGCAGAAATGAGCTTTGAGATATTAACATGCTCTTCATTCACGCTTGTTCTTCTGGTTCACCAGAAACAGATGAGCCAAACTTTCTTGACCAAAAGTAGGAACCACCCTGCCCAACAGCATAAACTCATTTTTTATTATGCTTCTCATTTTTATCAGAGGGTATGAAAGTGACCCTGTGTCCACATACACACACACACACACGCACACATACACAAACATACACACACAGTCCGAGTCATCCTCCCAAGTTAATCTTGGTTTTTTTTTCTACTAAGTCCCGCACATGCTGAGAAGATCAGGACTGTGGGTGGTAGTGCTAGTCTGTGGCAGTCGCACGGTTCATGGCCTAGCACCTGACTTGTCTGGGGTGGCTTGCTTAGCCATGGATTTCTCAAATTTAATTATTGTTAAGGCCTGTCACACACCAAAAGGCAAGACTAGAATAAAACCAGAGGTCCATTCTGTGAAAAGGAAACATAGCAGTTCAAGGCCAGGAAAAAATAGTCTCCATTGACTTGTGCCTGTTTTTAATAAAACACTGAAAACTCTGCAGTCCATGTATTTATAATTTATTTCTGGCATTGTGAGTCATTAATTGGCTTACCAACAGTTTCATTATTTATTATTATGGTGTACCATAACTTTATCCAGCTCACATTCATTGTTCATGTTTCTTGCAACCATCACATTTAAAATCCCTTTGTGAAATAGAGGTACTGAATACGCCATGACTGTCTTAAAATCCACATCCTATGAGACATTAAAGAAAATCATGTTGATATTATTGTTGTTTTCACTATTGATTTTGCTTATTTCTTATTATTGAACTACTTTGTTTACATTTTTTGCTCTATGTGTCACACAGTGGTGACATCATTGAAGATTTGCAACCCACTACTGTAAGTCACTGCATGCCTTCTGCACCCTTGTTGTGCACATTAGTGTGCTATACTGTAGAGGACAGGGTGCCACCATGGTCCTCTCAGGGAAAGTGATTTAATCTGAAGTTACAATTAGAGGGATTCTGAAGGACATAGAGGATTAAAAAAGTGTTCAATCCCCTTCACTTTCTGCAAACTTATTTTTTTTGTAGATATAATATGAAATGGATACATTTGCCATTATTGTCGATGAATCTGCACTCAATAGCCCATAATAACAAAGTGAAAACATTAAACTATTCACACTCTTAGTTTAGTATTTTTATGAGCCCCTTTGGCAGCAGTTACAACCAGTCTTCTTGGGTAAGTCTCTATAAGCTCTGCACATCTGGATTTGGGCAGTTTATCCCATTCTGCCTGGCAGATCCTCTCAAGGTGTGGTAGATTGGATGGAAAGTGTCTGTAACTTGCCATCTTCAAGTCTATCCCCAGGTGTTTCATGGGGTTTGAGTCTGGGTTTTGGACAGACCACTCACGGACAGTCACAGACTTGTTCTGAAGACACTCCAGCATTGTTTTGGCTTTATGTTTCAGGTCATTGTTGGGCTGAATGGTGAATTTACACCCTGGAGCACGTGTTCTTCATGGACCTCTCTGGATTTGGCTCCATTCTTCCTTCCGTTACTTCTGACCAGTCTCCCTGTCCCTGCCATTCAGAAGTGCCTTCATAGCACTTCATAGCATAGAAGACCAAGGCATTTTTTCCCAGCTACTTAGTTTGGCTTGATGGCCACCAGTAGGAATGGTCCTGGTGATTCTGAACTTCTTCCATTTCACAAATATTGAGGCCACTGTGCTCTTGGGAACACTCAAAACCTTACAAATAGTTTTTACCCCTTGCCCTGATCTATGCCTCACCACTTACGGAGGTCTGTAGAGAGTTCTTTTGCTTGGTTTTTGTCCTGACATGCAGTGTGAATCATGGAACCTTATATACACAGGAGTGTGTTTTTCTGAACAATGTCCGACAGGTAGACTCCAATCAAGTTATAAAAACATCTCAAGGATAGTCAAAGCAAAGCAAAGAAATGGGGCTGAATACATTTATGAATTAGAAATTTCAATTCTTGGTTTTTAGTAAATTTTACATTCCTTTCTGAAAATATGTTTTCACTTTGTCATTGTGGGTTATTGAGTATGCAGAAAATTAAGGGGTTAGAATACTTTTTGAATCCACTGTAGCTGGTATTACTATTTCAAATGATTTTACATTAATTTGTAGTTCTGTGAATTTGGAAAAAAAGGCAAAATAGTTTGGATGCTTTAATCAGTATTAGGACATTTTTAACAAAATATCATTATACACTTCATTCACGGTATATGTGACATCTTGTCATAGGGGGTTGCTTAGAAGACAGAACTGAATGTTTCTTTAAGCCACTTGTTCATTCCATATAGAAAACTCCCTTAAAAAAGAATTTACAATCATGTCTTAGAAGTTTTCTAAGATGTTTCATTTAATCGTGACCATAACCTAAGAATCTGAGGCCTACTTATGGGGACATCACTAGAGAAAGACAGGTAAGAATCTTTCTGTTTAAAAATAAGTTTTAGAGCCACCTAACATTACCATCTGTTGGTCATAAAGAAGCCCTTGCTACCCCAAAATACCATTTGTGCTCTTTGCCCTTGGCTATTTGTTAATTTTCAGCTTTTGCAATGCTAATGATGAATGTGTTTCTTCACACTTAACACTTGCTCTGGATGTCAAATTTTATCATGCTCTGTCAGTTTTACATAAAATGTCTTTTTGGTAATGTTAGAGGTATTGCAAACAGAGCATGCTACTTATAGAAGTAAATCATTCAACTTTTTTAAATGAAAAAATCTTGAAGGAGAAAATCTTGAAGCATTACCATTATTTAATTTGACTAATTGCAGCAAAATGCAGATAGGAGTGAAGGATGCATTCAACGTGGAGGTGGGATTACACCATGGATCAGCTCTGAGCCCTTTCTTATTTGCAATAGTGATGGACAGGTTGACACATGAGATTAGACAGGTGTCCCCTTGGACTATGATGTTTGCTGATGACACTGTGATCTGTAGCGAGAGTAGGGAGAAGGTTGAGGAGACCCAGGAGAGGTGGACATATGCTCTAGAGAGGAGAGGAATGAAGGTCAGTAGGAACAAGACAGAATACATGTGTGTAAAAGAGAGGGAGGTCAGTGGAATGGTGAGGATGCAAGGAGTAGAGTTGGCAAAGGTGGATGAGTTTAAATACTTGGGATCAACAGTACAGAGTAATGGGGATTGTGGAAAAGACATGAAAAAGAGAGTGCAGGCAGGATGGGATGGGTGGAGAAGAGGGTCAGGAGTGATTTGTGACAGATGGTTATCAACAAGAGTGAAAGGGATGATCTACAGGACAGTAGTGAGACCAGCTATGTTATATGGGTTGGATACAACGGCACTGACCATAAAGCAGGAGACAGAGCTGGAGGTGGCAGGGTTAAAGATGCTAAGATTTGCATTGGGGATGACGAGGATGGACAGGTTTAGAAATGAGTACATTAGAGGGTCAGCTCAAGTTGGACGGTTGGGAGACAAAATCAGAGGGGTGAGATTGCATTGGTTTGGACATGTGCAGAGGGGAGATGCTAAGTATATTGGGAGAAGGATGTTAAGGTGAGAGAGGACATGATGGTGATGGGAGTGACAGAGAAAGATGTAGAAGACAGGACGATATAGAACAAGATGATCCATTGTGGCAGCCTCCAACAGGGGCAGCCGAAAGAAGTAGAAAAATCACAGCAAAATGAAGATGCAGACATTTGTACTCTCCTAAGTTGCATTTATAATCATTCCTTTGAAATTCCCTAATTGTTTTAATAAATCAAGCCCTTGACCTGAGATAAAGAATACCAGCGATGGCATCATTAGAGATAGACAGGTAAGACTGCTTCTCTTGCAACTACATGTATGTAGGATTTAGACCCACCTAAAGTTCCCAGGCCATTGATGTTTAAGTGGGTTTTCTGTTCACATCTAACATCTTGCCACACGCTTGGGACGTTTTAAGGTTAGGTTAATTGGTAATTGTGGTACATTGAATAGGTCCATCTATATAAGAGCCAATTGGCCCCCAATTTACGACCAAAACAGCCTAAATTATTTGGGGAACAGACTCAAGAAGATATTGATGCCCAAGGATGGCTGCCCTGTTTGAGCCCAGCGTATCCCAAAGTTGTAATCCAGATTGATAGTTACAGTTTATTCCTTGTGCTTTACAAACGTGAAAATGTGAAGTAGTTTTAAGATTTTTAAGCAGAGTTTATGCATTTTTACACTAAAATCATAAATTGTTTAAAAATGTAAATAAAAAAATGTAATAAAATATGTTGCAACAGCCTGGTTCAAACTGAATGAAGCTACCCTCAATGCAGTGCTATTCTATGAGCAGTCGCAGTAAGTTTATTTTGGTATGTTTTGTACTGTTTCTTGTGTTATTCTGAAGTGTCAGTGGTTGTACTCCCTTCCAAATTTCTAACCTCTCATTGTGTACTCACATTTAACATTCACAGATTCAGTTTCCAAAATTAATATAAGAAGTTTGCAGTACTAGTCAGGTTTTTGGCCACAATCAAAATAAATTGCAGGGTACCTCACTTTTTTATATAATGAAAATATAGACATGTGTAACATAATTATTCTAAGAGGACTGACTAAAGCGCCATATCTAGATGCTTTTTTTGTTGTCACTTGTGGTCGTGCGAGTTATGACAATCAATCCCAAAAAATGTTAGGGTGCCAGCCAGGGTGTCCCTTTTAATTAACATGATAACTTTAAAGAGAAACGGTGCATGATGGCACACTTAAGGCAAAGTAACAATAAGCAAAACACCATTGTAACAATCAGGCCTGGTTTGGAGCTCCGTCTTTCTTGAGTGTCAGTCCAGAATGAAACACCACCTTCTATGATTGCCTTCAGATACTGTATATAGTCCTCTGAATGGAAGGGGTGGAGTCAGTTGCCTGTGGAACCAGAAGGAGATGATACCATTACTGACAGTACCCCCTCTCATCCCGGGGTGGGATTGCTTACCCAAGGTGAGTCAAGAGGGTGATCCACAGACACACAAGTGTGACACACTACTTGATGCTTGCAGGGGTGAGGCCGGAAACAGTAATGGGGTGAAGAAACTTGGCAAACTAGTAATTCTGAAACAAGATAAATGAATTACCCATTGTAAAACCATTATTAAAGTATATTACCCATGTGGTTCATCGTAACTCTGTCATGAATTATGAAAAACAAATTTTGCGTTGTCACGCATGTGCAAGTAGAAGGACATTGTATGGATCAAGTGAAGGTAATTCCATGCCAGGCTAGGGGGTGGCAGCTTGCACTAAACCTTCTTCTGTTGTCTTTTCAGACCAGACTCAACATTGAAGGCGTCACTTCCAGTTCTGGCGTGCAAAAAGACATCACATCCAGTTCCAGCACCCAGAAAGACATTACTTCTGGTTCCAGCACCTAAGATTCTGTCAGAAGAAGGTCACTATCGGTTCCCCTACGTCACTTCCGGATTAATCACTTAAAATCGCCATCTTTCCAAACCTTAGCCAGTTCATGTCTGGACTCCAAACCAATCACTTGTCGGAAAACCTAACCCATTGCAGCCAGGGATATTATGTGGATGGCTGCCCAAGCCTTTTTAAGTGTGACAGTGCATGAAGTCAACTTATCAAAGAGCCAATAATAATAAAATAATGATACAAAAATGAATAAAAAAATCAATAGAAACAATAAGTGAGACAAGTCTGTATCCTAGGACAGTGTTTCTCAACCTGTGGGTCACAACCCAAAAGAGGGTTACTGGATGCCCAAGATGAGCCATTATGATTAGTTGAAAGAAAAAAAAAATTAAAGCCACCAACACATTAATGCTGAAAGGGTATACTAATTGCTGATTTCACTTCTGTGCCCAGTCATAGTGACATTTTGCTCCTGCACACTGCAAAAGTGAAGCAACTGCCATAAGTCTAGTTATGAGTAGATGACAATCTGTTACACACTGCAGGCTTCAATAAGACAGCCAATGAACATGGATAAGTTTCTCAAAGCATCACCTACTCTGAACTCTTCCAATTCCATGTAAACTTTACAAGACTCATCACAAAAACCTGAACCAAACTGAAATGTTAAATAGACACACAACCCAGATTTTCTGAGGTATAGATTTAATTTTACCATGAAGCATGGCGAGCAACAGCCATTGTGTATTACCTGTACTGTGGTAATACTAAATGAAAGCATGAAGCTTTTCAAAATGAAGGTATTTAGAAAGAAAGCAGGCTACTTGTGGAAGTAAATCATTCAACTTTTTATAAGAAAAAATGTAAATCTTGAGGCTTCACAAAAAACATTCTAGTGCGTTTGTACATCAATCCAGCATGCACTCTGGGCATCGTCTTGTATAAGAAAGCTCTCACAATTACAGAACAGTCTGTCTTGCCTTGTGCACCAAAATTCTAGACAAGGCAGTGCTCCTGCAAACGAAAACATTCCGCACTGCACTCTGTTCACTTACCCCAATACGACAACTTTTGGGGTTTCCAAGGGTAAGGAATCTAGTGGTCATATTAATTTTTGCTTCCTTCTGTTTTTAACATTGTTAAAAATGATTTATGGTTATTGTGACATTTCAAAAAGCCTACCTAATCATCCAAGATTTGGATTTGTGACAGAAAAACCTTTAATATTTTTATTTGTTAAAGTTGCTGGTTATGACCTCTGATTACAATTTATTTTTCATGTTTCTTTTTTCAAGTTACAGCTCTTTACCTGTTCTCTGACTACGCATCCAGAGCTTTGTTACTTTATTATTGTCTTCCTGGTTAAGACCCAGCGTGAATTCTAACTTCTCTGTTCCACTTCTTCATTCCATTTTCTCTTAAGATTGCTGTTGCTTTTCATAAGCAGTACAGTAGCTCAGGTTCATAAATGTGATTTGATAGATAGATAGATAGATAGATAGATAGATAGATAGATAGATAGATAGATAGATAGATAGATAGATAGATAGATAGATAGATAGATAGATAAATACTTTATTAATCCCAAGGATTTGCTGGGCAGGTTATATTTTGCTGGATAGCCTGTACATTTTACAGAAAATACCATTGTTTGCTGTGCTGTATTTAAACTAGTTATACTTTGCACAAAAGTTCAAAGGAAAATGGCATGATATTTTCATTGCCTAATTAGTTTGCTCATTCATCATATACAGGACTGACTGTCAGTTAATTCTTTCTTAAGTAAAAAGGCTGAATGCTTCAGCAGGAATAAAGGATTTGTGTTACACTTGGTAGAGACATTACAGCTTATTTGCTTAGAATCTGTTGTTGAAAGATTTCTTCAATAAGTTCTGCGTTACCATAGTGCATCTCAGGTCACTATACCAGTACCTGTGCTATCAACTGCAAACTGCACATAAACAACACAAACAAGGGAGCAACAGGGTCACTTTAATGGCAGTTTCATAAATTATTCACTCACAGTCTTTATAACCTCAATTATGAGAGAAACATTCAATAATAAAAGCAAAAACTTGACCAGACTGTGATTGGGAAGGCTAAAGTCAAACTGTTATGATTCTGTATATTGGCAATTTTTTGTACACTTGTTTAACCCTTTTTATGCATTGCTAATTGCCATTATGGTTTCTTCAGGCACTAAACCTGATTTTTGCATTTATCTTTATTATAAGAATTGTTTTCAGTTATTAAACAAATATTTTGTGTTGATCTGTGTCCATTATATTGTTTCCTGAGCACTTTTTTTTGTGTCATTGTCGCTGCTTGTGATTACTGCAAAAAATCCATATACAGTACAAAGTGCTTTTATTTAGCAAAAATATCTTCCAATGTGGGTAAGAGAAATTTGCTCAACAAGATTTCTTAAAGGAAGCTAAAAAGTTGTAAGTCAATAATTGTTACAATAAGGGAAACAAGATTTAATGTCTTGATATAAATACTTTTCACTCACTTAGGTTTCATTTTTTTTGTAGTGCTGGCATGCATCAGTGCAATACTATAAGAATCACTACACCAGAGTGTGCAGATAATGAAAGAAAAATGTATGAGAGATGTTCAAAAAGTTTCCACACTTTTATATTTTCGCTGGAAATGGTGAAGGCGGGAGAAGTAGTAATTGGGCCCTTAAAGTGCACACGTACCGGTCCCGGGACATAAAAGCATTTTGACGACGTCACAGCCATGTGTGCATGCCCATCTGTCATGCATCTCGACATACTACCCATCAAATGAAACTTCAAAGTCTCGTCTTTCCGATGATATAAACCATTTTGACACACAACAACCACAGCACTGACACTAAAGCCTTTTTTACAGAGAAGTACATACTTTTAAGAGTTGACTTTCCCTACCTTTGAAGACCCTCTGCAAGTCAAACATCAATATTTCTGAGCAGTATTGATCCCATTGTGTCCGTAAGGCTCCAGCGAATATAATCCAGTAAAACGATTAGGTTCAAAATACACGATATATCCTCAAAGGGACAAAAACTCCAGAAAACGTTTCATAACTTGAGACTAGCTACGTCATTTTTTTTTTCATCTCTATCGATCATATCAGACGTAATTTGTTTCTGTCGGCGATAACCATGCTACAGCATGTTACACGGAAGTGTTAGCTTCTGATTGACACCTAAGTTGGCCAATTACGATGGGTCTGGGGTTGACTAGCACCTCGTATAGCCAACGAGTGTCACAGACACCTGAACGATGACGTACAACTCCAAACCCTGGTAGAATCCATCAGTTTGATTGGACACTGTGAGTGACACTCAAAACTTACAGCCAATAAGCAGCCGAGCACGTAGATATGTAACTTGCCATACTAACTTGTAAACAAAACGATCGGAGCTGCGCGAAGGTGGCATTTGTGCCAGTCTGCAGACTTGGTGCATGGTTGTTTATTGTGATTTCACCAAGTTTTTTCGCATTTTAAATATGGATAAAAGTACAGATAAACGTGAATACACTCTCGATTAAAAGTATTAGAGGCATGTACGCGGCGTGAAAGTAATCAATCGGCCCAGGAGACGTCTAATGGCAGAGAGCGACATGTGACACGCCCTTGTGCTTTCTGCCGGCTAGGGATTACTGCCATCAGTGGCACATGGAAAAACGCTAAGCTGTGTTGTAACAGTTTGTAAAAGAAATGTATATAGTTTGTGTGCATTTTATAAAAAAAAAGTAAAAAATAAAATATATATATATTTTTTTGGCCCATAAGACTTGTATTGACTATTTTTACATAGAAATGTGTATTTTTTATTGTTTTTATTATTTTTATAACTAATAGAGTGACACTGTGTGTAGATATAGATTCCTTTAGGTGTAAGCTTTCAGTAGAGCCCTCATTGATATATGTGGGTTGAAGCATTCAAAAGTTATTTACACTTTTTCCATACGTTCCAAAATGTGGATAATGGTCCCTCTAAAAAGCACCTGGACATGCCCACATAAAAACTGGTGTAAAAATGTCATTTTTACAGGTATTCTTTTCAAATTTGAAATGTGAGTAGTCAACAAGTTATTCTGTTGGTACATAGTGTGTTTCTGTCCCCACCTACCTACTGCAGCTTTATTTTCCTTTATTTTCACAAAAAAACTTAGGCTAGAACAAAAAAATTTGTTTTTTTTGTGAGTTCTAATGTGCATAACTTTTGATCAGTCACACCTACAGTGATTCTGACTACTAAGGGTGAAACTAGAGAATGTTACCTTTACAAAGAGACCAAACATGTGTTTATACTCCAGATAGTTCAATAACAGCAATGATTCTAATTTGGAGAGGTCGAATTACAAGTGATTTAGCAAAAATGACCCCGAACGTTGGTATGACGCTGGGAAAATTGCATCGCAAACTAAGGTGACTATGTAGAAAAGTGATGTCATTTGTTTTTGAAATTCTTAATAAATAGAGTTTTAAAAAGTGTGGAAACTTTTTGAACGCCCCTTGTATTTGTGTGTGTGTGTTAGTTGCACTCTTAATTTTGCACTATTTCCTGTTTCCTGAATTTTGCTATTGTTTTACTTTCTATAATTCTTAGGTATGGATTTGAGTACAGATGTTCAGTAGGACTGATCTTTGGTTTCCACTTTCTGCTAGCTTAATTTACTCTCCTAAGGTCTCATACTGTATATAAAGCCTTTCATACACGTAGATTCCTTACTAAAATTCTGCTTACACTAGAAATGCAAAAACAGTGTATTCATATAAAAAATGAGTTTATAAAACCATACATACACCTGGTCCCACCACAAATTTTTTTTTTGTAAAACTCAAATCAAACTAAAGTAATGTGCTTATGCATGCACTTTTAGCCACTCCCCATCACCTCCTCTCAGTAATCATGTAGGGCTAATAAATGCCCTTTTTGAATATTCATAATCTAATAACCCTATAACTCTAGCCATGTTCCTGAGTGATGCCTACAGAGCAAACCACGGGAGAACACAGAAAACAACACTTCAGTGAATGGTGAACTTGAGGTATTATCCATTTAAATAGAGACCATAAAAACATTCTTTTGAATGGTTTTTCTGGGAGAGTCACAAATAAAAGAAGAAACCAAGAGTAGGAACAACTGGCAGCTTCTCAGTGGAAAGAGCAAAAAAAAATCATTTTGCCAAGTAACTGTCAGTGCTGTACTGCATACAACTCTCCTTACATTTTACTTACGAGTCAACAAACATCCAAACATCTTTGAATCGCTGTTGCATCGATGTCCTGTGAGAAAGGATCTGGGGTATCTGTGAGCTCATCTTGGCCATATGTCAGGTGGAAGAAGCAGTCCATGTTTGTGCGCTGTGCTGCAGTACACCACAAGCCTTGGTGGGGCTGTACAGCAGTGCGGCTGGCTACGAAAGATGCAAAGTTTCTGGGATCGCTATGATTGTTTCACTTATAATGATGACTGGCTTATAATCTGATTCAGACTTCCTAGAGCCATTCTGTTGGAGTTGTGTGCCGAATGGAAGCCAACATTACAGATACCATCAAGCAGGAAACAGGCAATCTTTCTTCTGTTACAGATTTTAACACCCATGGTGTATTTGGCGACAATTTTAAGTGTGAACTGGCTGTCCTGTCAGGAATCTCCCAGTCATCCCTGAGCTGTGTCATGCCATCTGTATGGGATGGTGTAATCGGTGCTTGAAGCATAATAAAACAACTCAGTCATTGCCGCTTATATTTTACAGCACACCCTTTTTATAGACTAAATAGGCTATACACTCCTCCTTGAACCGTCACCTTATCGTGGTGGAGGGGTTTGCGTGTCCCAATGATCCTAGGAGCTATGTTGTCCGGGGCTTTATGCCCCTGGTAGGGCCACCCAAGGCAAACTGGTCCTGAGACAAAGAGCGGTTCAACAAACCTCCGATGAAGAGCAAAACTTGTGGACAACGTTTTCCCTTGCCCGGACGCTGGTCACCGGGGCCCCCCTCTGGAGCCAGGCCTGGAGGTGGGGCTCGATGGCGGCCTGGTGGCGGGCCTGCACCCATGGGGCTCGGCTGGGCACAGCCCGAAGAGGTAACGTGGGTCCTCCTCCCCATGGGCTCACCACCTATGGGAGGGGCCAAGGAGGTTGGGTGCAGTGTGAGTTGGGTGGTGGCGAAGGCGGGACCTTGGCGGTCTGATCCTCGGCTACAGAAGCTGGCTCTTGGGACGTGAAATGTCACCTCTCTGAAGAGGAAGGAGCCTGAGCTAGTGCGCGAGGTCGAGAGGTTCCGGCTAGATATAGTCGGACTCACCTCGACGCACAGCTTGGACTCTGGAACCAATCTCCTTGAGAGGGGCTGGACTCTCTACCACTCTGGAGTTGCCCCCGGTGAGAGGCGCCGAGCAGGTGTGGGCATACTTATTGCCCCCCGACTTGGAGCCTGTGCATTGGGGTTTACCCGGTGGGCGAGAGGGTGGCCTCCCTCCGCTTCGGGTGGGGAAGGGTCCTGACTGTTGTTTGTGCATATGCGCCCGAACAGCAGTTTGGAGTATCCACCCTTTTGGAGTCTCTGGAGGGTTGCTAGAGGGCATACCTTCTGGGGATTCCCTCGTTTTGCTGGGAGACTTCAATGCTCACGTGGGCAATGACAGTGAGACCTGGAAGGGCGTGATTGGGAGGAATGGCCCCGATCTGAACCCGAGCGTGTTTTGTTATTGGACTTCTGTGCTCGTCATGGATTGTCCATAACGAACACCATGTTCAAGCATAAGGGTGTTCATATGTGCACTTGGCACCAGGCCACCCTAGGCCTCAGGTCGATGATCGACTTTGTGGTGGTGTCGCCGGACTTGCGCCATATGTCTTGGACACTCGGGTGAAGAGAGGGGCAGAGCTGTGAACTGATCACCACCTGGTGGTGAGTTGGCTTTGATGGTGGGGGAAGATGCCGGTCAGACCTGGTAGGCCCAAGCGTGTTGTGAGGGTCTGCTGGGAACGGCTGGCAGAGTCCCCTGTCAGAAGTAGCTTCAACTCCCACCTCCGGCAGAACTTCAACCACGCCCCGAGGGAGGTGGGGACATTGAGTCCAATGGGCCATGTTCCGTGCCTCTATTGTTGAGGCGGCTGACCGGAGCTGTGGCCGCAAGGTGGTCGGTGCCTGTCGTGGCGGCAATCCCGAACCCGTTGGTGGACACCGGCGTGAGGGATGCCGTCAAGCTGAAGAAGGAGTCCTATAGGACTTTTTGTCCTGTGGGTCTCTGGAGGCAGCTGATAGGTACCGCAGGCCAAGCGAACGCGGCTTCGTTGTTGCTGAGGCAAAACTTCGGGCATGGGAGGAGTTTGGAGAGGCCATGGAGAGCGACTTTTGGACGGCTTCGAGGAGATTCTGGTCCACCGTCCGGCGTCTCAGGAGGGGAAGCAGTGCAGTGTCAACACCGTATATGGTGGGGATGGTGCGCTGCTGACCTCACTTCGACGCGTTGTGGGTCGGTGGGAGGAGTACTTCAAGACCTCCTCAATCCCACTAACATGCCTTCCAATGAGGAAGCAGAGCCTGGGGACTCTGAGGTGGGCTCTCCCATCTCTGGGACTGAAGTCACCGAGGTGGTCAAAAACTCCTTGGTGGCAGGGCCCGGGGTGGATGAGATCGCCGGAGTTCCTTAAGGCTCTGGATGTTGTAGGACTGTCTTGGTTGACACGTCTCTGCAACATCGCATGGACATCGGGACAGTGCCTCTGGATTGGCAGACGGGGTGGTGGTCCCCTCTTTAAAAGGGGACGGAGGGTGTGTTCCAACTATAGAGGGATCACACTCCTCAGCCTCCCTGGAAAAGTCTATTCGGGGTTCTGGAGAGGAGGGTCCGTCGGATAGTCAACCTCGGATTCAGGAGGAACAGTGTGGTTTTCGTCCTGGTCGCGAACAGTGGACCAGCTCTTCACCCTTAGCAGAGTCCTGGAGGGTGCATGGGAGTTTGCCCGACCGGTCTACATGTGTTTTGTGGACTTGGAAAAGGCATTCGACCGTGTCCCTCGGGGAATCCTGTGGGGGGTGCTGCGGGAGTATGGGGTACCAGGCCCCCTGATAAGAGCTGTTCGGTCTCTGTACAACCGTGTCAGAGCTTGGTCCGCATTGCCGCAGTAAGTCGAGCCCGTTTCCAGTGAGAGTTGGACTCCGCCAGGGCTGCCCTTTGTCACCGATTCTGTTCATAACTTTTATGGACAGAATTTCTAGGCGCAGCCAGGGTGTTGAAGGGGTCCGGTTTGGTGGACTCAGGATTGGGTCACTGCTTTTGCAGATGATGTTGTCCTGTTTGCTTCATCAGGCCGTGATCTTCAGCTCTCTGGATCGGTTCGCAGCTGAGTGTGAAGCGGCTGGGATGAGAATCAGCACCTCCAAATCCGAGCATGGTCCTCAGCCGGAAAAGGGTGGAGTGCCCTCTCAGGGTTGGGGGAGAGATCCTGCCCCAAGTGGAAGAGTTCAAGTATCTCAGGGTCTTGTTCACGAGTGAGGGAAGACTGGAGCGTGAGATCGACAGGCGGATCGGTGCGGCGTCCGCAGTGATGCGGGCTCTGCATCGGTCTGTCGTGGTGAAAAGGAGCTGAGCCGTAAGGCAAAGCTCTCAATTTACCAGTCGATCTATGCTCCTACCCTCACCTATGGTCATGAGCTATGGGTAGTGACCGAAAGAACGAGATCGCGAATACAAGCGGCTGAAATGAGTTTCCTCCGCAGGGTGTCTGGGCTTTCCCTTAAAGATAGGGTGAGAAGCTCAGTCATCCGGGAGGGGCTCAGAGTAGAGCCACTGCTCCTCCGCATCGAGAGGAGTCAGATGAGGTGGCTCGGGCATCTGATCAGGATGCCTCCTGGACGCCTCCCTGGTGAGGTGTTCCGGGCACGTCCAACCGGGAGGAGGCCCCGGGGAAGACCCAGGACACGCTGGAGGGACTATGTCTCCGGCTGGCCTGGGAACGCCTTTGGGATTCTCCGGAAGAGCTGGAAGAAGTGGCGGGAGAGGGAAGTCTGGGCCTCTCTGCTTAAGCTGCTGCCCCCGCGACCCGACCTCGGATAAGCGGAAGAGGATGGATGGATGGATGGATGAAATAGGCTATACATCAAGGCAATTAACACCTAATACATAAACTTAATGTTATTACCAACATTAAAGAGAGCTGTATTGCGAGAACATGTCCATTAACTGTGTTAGAATTAGCTCAAGAACTTCAAAATGGGACTTATGCGCCATTGAAACATGCAATGAAATGAGATTTTCTGTTCATTTCATCATCCTTCCACCTGGAGTTGCTAAAATGCCAACATTTAAAAAGTTTGCGTAAAGCTTACAGATGATCAAAAGTTTTCTGAACTTTAACCCAATTTTCACGCCAAGCCTATGTTTAAGAAATGTATGTAAATTAAATGTATTATTATTATTATTATTATTATTATTATTATTATTATTATTATTAAAATCCCACCTTTTGCAGAAAAACTGGGCTCCTACATGAGGCACCTGGTTATCCTCTTTCAACTTGGTAGCCTTTTTTGTGTAAAGTCACTTAAACCAGTGTAGTGTAATGGGTTTTCCTGTGAAAGCATAAAAATTTATAAATAAGAGAATTTGTTTTTTGCATATTCACTAGCTTAAAATATATGAATTATGAAGATATTCTAAGACCCAGACAAATGGAACCGATTCTAAATAAATTTTAGGAAAAAGTGTGATCTTGTTGGGAAACTACCAGAGGACAAGTGACATATTTAATAGCTGGTATTATCATTAGCTTTGCACAATGTCGTTTTACTTAGTTTGGCGGATTATGGGCATACTTGTCTGCAAGCTTTCATTCCCATTTCATTGTCAGCTGGCAAGAGATGAAAGAGTTTAAACAGGCTGTAAAGGTGTCAGGGGCTATAAGGAAATGTCTAAGAAAAATGGTAAGAACTGGCAAAACAAAAAAAAGACAAACAGAAGATCAGTTGATCTGTCTGTGACTCAGAGTGATAAGATGGGGAGACAGGACACCGCTATATAGAACAGCAGAAAGCTTGTTTAACTTTTGGAGCTTTATGATAAGGTAAAATATTCCATTCTGAGGATTCTTTTTTTTCTTCCAAAAATTACAAGTGTTTCATTGTCAGCTGTCTGCGATAACTAAATATACACTAAGTAACAATAACTGACAGGCTGCAGTAAGGAGACCCTTCCCACAGCGATCAGGGCCTTGCAAGGTCTTGACATGGACATCGGTGATCACAATGTCAGTGCACTTTATGAAGGGGGGGAGTGATCTGGAAAGGGTACAAGCAGGGGCCCCATCATTGAACAAAAATAATGTGTCAGGAGTGGAAAAGCATCATGATCCTCCAGAAAACTTGAAGCAATGGGAAGAGTTTCTAATCCTCTAATACAAAGATGCTGTGGCCACTTAAGGCTTACTGAAGTCTTGAAGTTCAAGCCTGGTGACCAAACACGGGATGGCCTGTGACTCCAAGAGGTTTAAGGTGAACATAGAGTTCTGAGGACAGCAGCCTGTCAGGAGGAAGAGAAGCCATAAATATAGAGGAAGAGGGATGTGAGGTAGGTCATGTCTGAGGATGAAACTGAATCAGGTTTATCCTAAATAGCAGACAGGGTGACATTGGTACTGAAAGGTCCAGAGTGACAAAATGACTTTGTACTTTTACACCTTGTGTTAATTATCCTTTGCATCGCACACTTCATAACTCGGGCCTCCTCGATATTCTTTCTGAATTCAGGGATGGCTTGAGAGTGCCTAGTTTCTTTCACAAAGCCTAGACAGTTTTAATAATAATTAAGTAGCTCTCATGACTAAACACTCTGCTTTTCTGTCAAATTGAAGTGAAAGTTCAAAAGCCAAAGGGTCCAGTCACTCCAATTCTACAATGCGGCAGTGCATGGAGTGGACATGGTCGAACTCTGTTGTGATGTTGGTGACATGAGAGTAACCCTTAGTTTGATGGGAACAGGAAATTGGTAACTCTGCTACTGCTGATGCAATCACATGTTTCTTGTAAATTCCTTCTTGACGGTTAGGAGACCTGAAGGAAACGCAGGTGAAAGCACTTGCCTAAAGTCAATATTTGGTTTCATTCCTAGGGGAAGGTCTCGCTCAAAAACTAAGTCAACAAAGTAAGTCAGTGCTTTGATTTCTTTTTTATTATTCACATGCAAAATTCCACAGGAAAAAAATGACTTGAGGCAGAGCAGATTTCAGCTTCCCACAGAGAGAAAGTCAAAGCTGCATAATGAACGGCCAGTGTGTGAACAGCAGATGAGGGAGAAGCAGACGTGTCTCCCTCAAACCATACGGGTCACTTTCACCATTCTTCAAGGTCTTTCAGGGTTTCCTGCTGAACAACTCATCAAGAAAAGAAAAAACGTGCAAGTGACAGTGATTAAGAAGGAAAACAAACATACTTTGAGTTTGTTTCCTCTTATTTTCTATTCCCTTAGAATGAAGAGATTCAGGGCCTTCACCATCTCTTTCTTGCTATTTTTCTGTAGAAATACAAAATAATAATCAAGTAACAGAATAGATCTGACTTTAACTAAAATAGTTTTATAATAAAACCTAAACTGATGTGTTTGCATTGTTACTTTTGTCATTTATTTCTATTATTATATTTGTGTCGTCATCATTCCTCCATTTTGTGAAGTGCTTTCTTGACCTGTCTCATTGTCACAGGTGTCTCTTTTATTTTTGTTTGAACAACTGGCAGGACCAAAGTAGCTTAAATTTTATTTGTAAAGACAGAAAAATGATTTTAAGTTTAGAAGAATATTCTGAAGAGTAGTCAGTGAAAGGTCCCAGGTGGTCCATCCAACCATCCATTATCCAACCTCGCTATATCCTAACTACAGGGTCACAGGGGTCTGCAGGAGCCAATCCCAGCCAACACAGGGCACAAGGCGGGAGCGTCAGAACCTCACTTTTACATCTCATCTGACGGACAGCATTCATTTTTAGAGCACAGTCTCCCCATTATTACACAGGGGTTTTGGGATCCACACACTTACCACAGGGTATGCGCCCCAAACACGTCTTTGGTAACACTTTAGTTTAGGTACTGCAAACATACATTTATTTCTGATTTACTTTTATGTAACAAGACCTTAACAAACACTTCTTTGAGTCTTCATAACACTTACACAACATCACTAAAGTCTTTATCCATCTCTACAATGTGACCTACTAACAAAACTTCACTTTGGAGTGGTCTGAGGTGGATTAACTGACTTGCGTTTATATTAATATTACATGTTTAGTGTAAGACCTGCAAATTCTTCAAATTGTAGTAGCCAGCATTGTCGCCATGGAGCTGGGCAGGGCCTGGGCTGGTGATTGATGGCAGGATGTTCATGAATGTGCTGAGCTACACATTCTGGGAACCTTCCCATTGCACCTTACAAGGCTTGAGAAGGCAGGCTTGAGATTCCCAGGGCATTATAAATACAGCCTTGCAGACAATAATGGGGTGGATGGAAAAAGAAAGGACATGCAATGCTGGATGACAATCAGGAACACTGCAAGACTTTAATAGCCTATCTAGTTAAGTGATTCTCATTTTTACAGAATGTTTCCCATGGCTTAAAACAGTGAAGGGTGATTCTACTAGTAGTACTACTGTGAATCGTTTGTTGTAAAGTAAACACATCGATTATTGAGCTTAACTCTCATTTAGTGTGTGTATCGATCTTGGTGCTCATTGCAATATTAAGTAATTTTACCATCATATCAATATGCCTCACTGCGCAGAGCTGACCCATCTTCTGATGCTTTCTAAGTGTTATGAAGTCCAAAAGAAGCCTTTGTTAAGGTCTTCTTACATAACAGTAAATGAGTAATAGATGCATTTTTGCAGAACTCAAGTGTTACCACCTCATCCAGCAGCAATCCAAGCTTTTCCTAGATGATCTTAGATGCAATTACTGGCCAGACCCAAACATGCTTAGCTTCAGGTAGATTACCTGTTCTGAAGTGCAGGTTGTATGGTTCCACATCCAGTACAAACACGTGATGTTAATGATGTACTCTTGTACCTGGCAATTTACAAGTCTTTCTTTGGTGTTAAGCAAAGTTTGGAGGCAAGTCCACGAATGCCTTCATCATTTGTAATCATGGCACAACAATGTCACATGTTGCATCCTTATCTGCTCAAATGGTTAGAAACAGGCGTTATTACCATCAGCCGTATGAAAAAAAAAATGCAGAAAACAATAACGCAGGTCAAGAAATCACTTAACAAAATGTAAAACGATGACATCTCAAATATAAAGCTAAAAATAAGCAGCAAAAATAATAATGGGACCGAATCCAATACGCAATAAAATGAATAAGGAGAATAATTCAGTTACTGGTAACATCAGTTTATAATTTGGAATTGTAAAATTATTTTAGCTAAAATCAGATTCAAGTTATTAATTAAAGTATGTAATGTTAAGTAAACATTTCACAGATTTTCACCTGTACACCGCTCATTTTTTATGCAGTTAATTGCATTGTTTTCTGACCGTACTTAACCCCATTTCAGGGACACAGGGAGCCACAGCCTATCCCAGCAGCACTAGCTGCAGGGCATGGCAGAGCACAGTCATTTACACCAGGCACTTCAAAGACAAAGGTGTCTTTGGGTTGACAGAGAATAATTCATGTAGACAAAAAGAGAACATATAAAACTCCACAGAAATAATAACCAGCCTGCCTCCCGGAGCTGTAAGGCAGAAGCATCAACCACTGGTTCATTGTTGTTTGCGTACAAGTTTAAGTGAATAAACGGCTTATGTGTAATGCAAGCTACCAGCTATGTCATAACCTATAATCATTTGTAGACAACAAGCATGGTGGGATTTAAGTACTGGATTAGAGGCAAAGTATTAAATCTATGCATTCAGTTAAACTTCTTGTTTAGCAAAATAGCAGCTAGACATTCACTTTCAACTGAAAGGAAGACTCACTTTGAACTGTGTGTTAAAAATTCTGTTAGCACTACCACAGTTACATGAGTAAATTGGACTCCGGTACAATGAACTAGAGCGATCCTGAGCACTAAAGTCCCAGAAAATACTCAGAATGCCCACTGGAGGGAGGAAAACTTTCAAGTCCTGGCTAGTAATGAAAAGGCAAATGTTGAATCTTTATAAATATAAAGGTTTATTATCACAGAAAATGCTCTTGTTAATAGTGAAGCTCTGAAAAGCAGGAAAGGCAAAAGGAGTTGCCTGTAATAGGCAATCCCAAAACAAACAATGTTCCAATACAAGAATCTAAAGAAGAACTGTTAAAGCACAAAGTAAATCAGACTTGAACAAACTCATCAAACCACAAAGGACTGTGGGATTTTCAAAGCCTTTAAAGCACTGAGGGCTGTCCTTTGTGGTGATGGGTAGGTGACCCTGCATATTGTTGGACCACCCATAAAATACAACGAATATAACAGAAAGTACACTGATATATAATAACTACACAATCCACACAAAATAGAAGTTAAAGAGACATTTGAAACCCAGCTTTGGGGCCCTGGCTGAAACATAACACCAGGGGCCTCATTTATCAAGCTTGAATATGCACAAAACTTGTGCGTATGCAATTATATAAAAGATTTATTAAAGAAAACTTGGCAAGGGAACATGCTTATATTTATGGCAACTCTTACCCATGGAGTCGTGGCTCTGAGGCTCAGGATCTGCGCTGGCAACCGGAAAGTTGCTGGGTCAAATCCCATAAACACCAGAAGTGGCACTAATCCATTGGGCCCTCGAGAAAGGCCCTTAACCTGCAATTGTGTTGTCCTGGGTATGACATTACCCAACTTACAGTAGAAACTTTGGGGTTGATGGTAGGATTGGCACTCCAGCCACCATAGAAAAACCTCTCAGTGTGGTACTAAGGTGCCACCCTCTGCACTTGGGTCCCAATCAAGGTGGCTGTTCTTGTGGTGGGTGTGGCAACATGCTCCCAACCCCCACCCCATCTCTCTCACCCATGTGTAAGCAACATTTTGAAGAAACTAAGAAAGGGTGACACCTCAAAAACGATGAATATGATGCACAGACTGCATTTTAGTGCCCTTTTCAGTGGGCCAGTGTTGCATATTTGCACTTCTTCTTTTTCTTTCAGCTGCTCCCATTTGGCGTTGGCACAGAGGATCATCTTTTTCTATATCTTTCTGTCCTCTGCATCTTGCTCTGTTACATCCATCACCTGCATGTCCTCTCTCACCACATCCATAAACCTCCTCTTAGGCTTTCCTCTTTTCCTCTTACCTGGCAGCTCTATCCTTAACATCCTTCTCCTAATATACTCAAGCATCTCTCCTCTGCACATGTCCAAACCAATGCAATCTCGCCTCTCTGACTTTGTCTCCCAGCCGTCCAACCTGATCTGACCCTCTAATGTACTCATTTCTAATCCTATCCATCCTCGTCCAGCTCTGTCTTCTGCTTTCTGGTCAGTGCCACCATGTCCAACCCATATAACATAGCTGGTGTCACTACTGTCCTGTTCCCTTTAACTCTTGCTGAGTGTGCGTCTGCCACAAATCACTCCTCTTCTCCACCCAATCCACCTTGCCTGCACTCTCTTTTTCCCCTCTTTTCTATAATCCCCATTACTCTGTACTGTTGATCCCAAGTATTTAAACTCATCCATCTTCGCCAACTCTACTCCTTGCATCCTCATCATTCCACTGACCTCCCTCTCATTTACACACATGTATTCTGTCTTGTTCCTACTGACCTTCATTCCTCTCCTCTCTAGAGCATATCCCCACCTCTCCAGGGTCACAATGTCATCAGCAAACATCTGCACTGAAGAACATTTTTTGTTTTTTGACAATTTATATTGGCTACCTGTTGTCATTTCTCAGGGAACTGACAAACAGGTAAACAGTATCACAGCCAAGCTTCACTCCATCATGCCCACTTTGTTGGAAGCCATTAACCGACCTTTGAGGGACTCCATCCAGTATTCACATGATATGGGTGTAATGGTGAACAGTGTGCTCTTGACAGATGAATCAAAGATAGAGTTGTTTGGCCACACTAACAGTAGACATGTTTGGTGCAAACTTAAGACAGAATTTCAGACCAACTGTGAAGCAGGGTGATGGAAATGTTATGGTTTGTGGTTGTTTTGCTGACTCAGGACCTGGGCAGCTTGCAGTCATCAAGCCAACAATGATTGAATGTTGAATGAAGATCTGCCTGCTTAAATATATTGAACATTTCCATGGAGTGGACTTTCTTTTCACATGATTGTATGTTCATTTTTCTTTACAATATATTCACCTTCCACTTTTTACATTTTATGAGTTACTGTTCTTTCATTGTTAAGTCGGGAACTCATTAAGAGTAGAGTACAGGGCTGACTTGGCCTTGTTCAAGTTTTTTTCCAGGCCTTGGACCTGGCAGTGTAACAGCCCACCAAGGTATTTTGAGCTGGTTGCTACACAGTGTGTAAGAGTGCCTACAAAAGTACATGTTAGTCTTGCAGTTATGTCACTTTGGGCATATTTGTGATATTTAAAATCACAGCTGCCTACTGATCTTTATCTGTCTTGACAATGTCTTCTTGTTTTCCTGAATCCCAAACATGTGTATGTTTGCTAAAATGGCAGCTCTAGACTCTAAATTCTATGCTGTGTTTATGACTGAGTTTTCAACAAAACAACTCAGACAAACAAAAGGAAGCAGTCCAGCCCATTTGGTTAGCTAAGGGATACATTATCCTAACATCATTCGGATACTTTTTAAAATTTTCATGGTTTCAGCTTCCACCACAACGTTTTCCTCATCATCTTTTGCATGAAGAAGTGCTTCCTGATAAGAAAGAATGTGGGGATGGATCGATGCCCTAGTTCTCAGTTCTAGGGACTGTCCCATGTTGGAGTTAACCATTAAACCGGAGATAGGCTTATTAAGGTTTAGTATTAGGTTTAGTAATGCTAAATTAAACAGTGAATCCTAAGCCAGTAGCATTTCAGCACCAAACTGTTGTAATGGTGTTGTTTTCTGAGTCTTCTAAGTGTTTCTCTGTTTTTGTATATTTTTTTCTATGGTATTGAAGTGTAGAGTATTATGCATTCTTACATTTCTATTGTAACTTAGTAGCAGGTAATATTGTACACAGATTATATGTATATATAATATTGGATACCAATGTTTCCTGAATAGAATATTAAAACAGATAAATACAGGATATACAAATTCATTAAATAGAATAAAAGACAATAAACAAGAGTGAAATACTAAGTCCAATACTAAAAGAAAGTCTAGCAAATAACATAATTTGTTATATAACACACACACACATTACCCTGAGCATCTGGACAGAGAAGTAAACTGAAAGAAGGGTCAGAGTGTTGGGTTAAGTTAAACGCCATCCTGAACAGATGACTGCTAATTTGTTTTTTTAAAGGAATGAATGGAGTCAGCTGATCTCATTAATTTCGGGAGGTCATTCCAAAGTCTGGGCACTATACAGCTAAAGGCCCCGTCACCCATACCATGCAGGTTAGTGTGGAGCACAGTAGAATCAGAGGCCCTTAGTGGGTGAACAGGAGCATAGTGATGGAGAAGGTCACTGATGTAGTGAGGTCATTTAAAGCTTTGTAGGTTAATAATAGAATTTTATGTTCAGTTCAGTAAGACACAGGGAGCCAGTGAAGGCAAAGTTAATATATTTTTATGAAACAAACCAGGAGGAAGATGTAGTCAGGAAACAAAGCCAGGTTGATACCAGAAGAAAATCAATCATCAATCATTAGGGAAAAAATCTCAGAATCTAATAGCACATAATCACTATGCTTTTATCGAAATCTCAGATTAAGAAGAAACTATTATGTTGACCTTTATTACTGTGACATATGATGACATTACCTATCATGCATTCTCAAAGTATTACTGGCAATTGCAATAATAACTGAGAAAGCTGATAGTGGTAGCAACCTTTCAATGGTGATTTGCTTATTTTCTTTAGGGAAGCACCAAGCCTTGACCAAGCTTGCATGCTTCCAAACAGTCTGGTTCCACAAATGCAGTTGTGGTGGAAATGAATGGAGATGTCAAGTAAATAGTTTCTTGAATGTTATGAAAGTTTTGTCCTACCATGTCACATTTGTTGCATGAAGATCTTCAGTATAGAAATTGGGAGGGCTCCCCCAATGAAGATGTTTACCGACTCCAACAGAATTACATGGGTAAGCAGGCACAGGACAAGCACATAAATAGCACATAAATAAATGGGTAAGCCAATAACAAACCAAAATGCTGTCAAAAATGATGTTAAAGTGATTTACTTTTAAATAATTACAGAACAGAAAGCAGCAATTAATTCCACCTAAAATAAAATCACTTCAATTTTTAGATATAAAAATAAAAACCTAGGAAAAAATAAAGAAAATTGCAAATGATAACAATGTCTATGGATACCTTGTCAAAGCTCTGCTTGACCCCATAGTGAAACTCAATCCTTACTGTTTCCTTTTCACTTTGATTTTTGGTTCTCCTTTTTGGATTTACAACAGGTAATGTTTATCTTCCTGGTTTTACCTTTTGAATTTACTTTTTGAATTTGATGGTTTCCTCCAGGTTCCTGTGTCACATTTTTAACACACCTCTAAACAATGTGTGCATTTTAACCAATGATAAGTAAAAAAGATAATCTTGACCTTGATCTTGATTCCGGTTTGATTTCAATAAATTGTTCTTCAGGCTTCAGCGATATATAAGAAATTTACTTAACAAAGACACCTTTGGAGCAATGCAATACTAGAATACTTTTGTATTACAAATCATCCATCCATCCATCCATTTTCCAACCTGCTGAATCCAAACACAGGGTCACGGGGATCTGCTGGAGCCAATCCCAGCCAACACAGGGCAGGAACCAATCCTGGGCAGGGTGCCAACCCACCGCAATATTACAAATCAGGTTATGCTAATGATCCTTTTTAAGACAAATGCTTTATAGAGTATGAACATACAAAAGAATATTTAGCATGAAGCTGATAACTTGTTAATCTGTTACAAACAGGTCCATGTATGGGACGTTACATCATCCTGTGTTTGGCTACGCAGGCGTAATTGATGCTTCATTCCAAGTCTGGAGCGACCTTGAAGCCCTGCACCTAAAATGATCTCACCCTGTTTGCAGTCAACCCCCTCGGTCGTTCACGGATTTTTCCTTAGAACCTAACTAATAACTGGTCACAGAAACCGCAAATATGCTCCTCAATTTTTTTGTACCATTTTTCATGGCAATATACTGTATAATTTTTCAGGTGTTTTAACACAAAATTATTAAGAACAATATACTGTAATTTACTAATTTTGTAACCAATGTTAATGTAAATTCAGGTGAATTTCCATATAAACTATAATACTGTATAATTTTTTTAGTATTGTAGAGAGAACACAAAACAACCGTAGAGGAAAACGTGGCTTGGGATGGTGAAATACCCCAGTACTTAGAGGCGGGAGGTTTGAAAGTAGCCAATCCGAGAGCATTATTCATTTCTCCTTGCTGCTGATTGGCTGCTGCCCTGTGACGCATCTCCAGCAGATGCAGCCCAGCACTCCCGCATCATAACAGTTTACCATGTGTAGCTATCTCTAGTGTTTCGCTGAATGTTCTCATGTTTTTCATTTTGTTCTTCTTAAAGCCCTAAGATGCCACTCAAATACCCTGCACCTTCCAAGGCTTCTGGCAATGAACCTAAGCACCAGAAGGAGTTTAAGACACTCCGGGAGAAGGCTGAACTACTGGATTTGCTCCGGGAACTAAAAAGTTAAGCCGTATTGGCCATTATGGTTCCACCATAGGATCTGTAAATCCTCTGCTTTGCTGTGCAGTCATTATCTTCATTACATACCTTCATCGTACTGCGCAGCTAATTCATCATCATCATCATCTTCAAACAATATCATTCATTATTGGTGAGTACCCATACATTTTAATGTATTTTTTTTTAATTAAATTAAATTATTACTGTATTTACCCTACTTATACCAAAGAAAACGACAGCGTATACCAAAGAAAATGTGCTTACATGAATTATAGTACATATAGGGGTAACATCGGTATTTTACATTCTAGCACTGCAGGAGACATAGCATTACAGTACTGTACAGCACTGTACATTATACGGCTTTACGTTTACATTCTTTTTTTAGGGTAATATATTAAGCTGAGTTTGAAATGAAATTAAAGTGTTTTGGGGCCATTTTAAGGTGTAAACTATAAAAATAGTCATTTAAATGCATTTTTTTGACTACATCCAAAATTCGTGGATTTTCACAATTTGCAGGTGCACTAGGAATGTGACCCTATGTATTTTGGGGGTTGATTGTACAACAGTTAGACAAAAGGCAATATAACTAAAAAGCTTAGACAAAAATTGTTAAGTAAAGTTTTTCCTCTGTACCAACTACATAAGGGCGGCACGGTGGCGCAGTGGTAGCACTGCTGCCTGTGTGGAGTTTGCCTGTTCTCCCCGTGTCTGCATGGGTTTCCTCCGGGTGCTCCGGTTTCCTCCCACATTCCAAAGACATGCAGGTTAGGTGCATTGGCAATCCTAAATTGTCCCTAGTGTGTGCTGGGTGTGTGGGTGTGTGTATGTGTGTACCCTGTGGTGGGCCGGTGCTCTGCCCAGGGATTTGTTCCTGCCTTGCATCCTGTGTTGCCTGGGATTAACTCCAGCAGACCCCCGTGACCCTGTGTTCAGATATAATGGGTTGGATAATGGATATATGGATGGACCAACTACATACAGTAAACTGCCCAATTTACAAATATTGTGCCTAAGGTGAAATTAGGCAGTTTGTTTTAGAACAACATTTCAAAAATTATTTAAAAAATGACAAGGAGGCAAAGATATGAGGTAAAGCCAAATGAACAGTCCAAAATATAGGGTGGTCCAGATCTAATTATGCAATTTTCATTACGCTATAACTTATTAAGTTCATTACATAGAAAATCGCATGAAAAATCCCGGACCATCGAGAAGTTTGCGAACTGACGATATGAAGAATCATCTTTGTGCCGAACTGGAATCCTCTCTTTATAAATCAAAGTCATGCAGATGATCTGGAACCCAACAAAGAGTGGATATGATATCTAAACACCTGAGACCTTGTGTATAAATGTTGCATACGCCCGTTTCCACGTTCACATCGCGATGTATAAAAACTAAACTTGGCGTAAAGGCATGCATATTCTCACAGCAGCACCTCCACATTGTGTACGCGCCATGCTGCTCAGTTTTGCAAACTGGCAGCACCTGGCGTCAAAGCAGTGCTACTGTACCTGTGTGGTTTCCCTTTCTTTTTTAGAGGCATTAGTGGCATTATTTGATAAACTGATAAAGACAATTCAAAGCTGATTCATTTAACATAGATTTCAAAGTTTCTACAAATCACAATGATGTATTGGCTTCAATACCGCAAATAAGAAGTGCCTCATCATTAATAAAATGTCTATCATTAAGAAACAGTAAACATTACTATTGCCATTCTCTTTCTACAATATTCTTAACAGAGATTTAACATGTGCTAAAAAAAAAAATCACATTTTCTTCTGTTTCATCGTGACTAATGCACATAATAGCAATATACAGATGTACAAAAGTATTGGCTTTTTTTTAAATGTAATGATTTGTTTTGATTAAAAAGGTGGCATCATCAGCTCATTGTCACATGTACACAGTGTAATAAAATTCACATCTGCATGGTTGACCTCCATGAAGAAGGCCCCATTGTTCTTGTGCAGAGGCCGAATGTTCCTCCTTTGGTTAAGTACGCATTGAGAAGTCAAGCAAAATGACACCTTTTATTGGCTAACTGAACCGATTACAATATGCAAGTTTTTGTGGCAGCTGAGGCCCCTTCTTCAGGCAGGATGTAATTACCCAGCTTTTCTGTTGGTTATGTGTAATATAGCTTCAAAATACTGTATAATAGTGTTGATAAAAACAGACGACTTTCTTTGTGAAACTGAAGCAAAACATGATTTCAAATGTGATCTCACCACTGCAAATTTTTTTTTGCAGTTTTAAATATTTTTTGGGAGGTGGAAAGAAAGTAACATAGCTCCTTAAGGGTTTGGCAACACTGTGCAACCCTTCCGTGCCTGCACATTACTCAGAATAGAGTCTAGATGAAAAAGTCTTTTGGAAATTCGACAAAGCTAAACAGAACCGACAATGAGGCAAAATGATGAACTCTTAGACAAAAACTATAATCAAGAGAGACAATCAAATTATCAGAAGTAGTTGAGGAGTATTTTCTGCTTAGGCAGGTACAAAACTTTGTGCAGACTAATAACGGTGTCCTCTCATCAGCCCCAGCATGTACACTTCTGTTGCCTGATGGGAATTGTAGCCCCTGTGTTGACATTGCTTTTTGAGTTGCACCCTTCCATCTCAACTCCTCTCCCTGATACACCAAATAATGTATATTTTAAATTGGACTGATAGAAACACACATGAAAATATTTTTGAAAATCAGTTCAGCTGGCAGACAAACAGGTAGAAACAGACAAACAAGCAGCATATGATTTTATTTCTGTAGATGATGTCATGCAGCACTGGAGGATTTGATTATATCTGAAGAATATTTTCAGAAGCAACCCATTGTATTCCTGATTTGGGAGCTATCTTATATAGCAAACAATGGTAACAGATAAGTCTTGGTCTAATTGGAACAAGTTGCCTTTCCCTTTCCATTGAGGGCTACCCTGTGGAGCACCATCTGAATCAATTCCCTTCTTTCTGTTAACTGAGGAGTCCATCTGATGGGTAGATTGACATCTAAAGGCAGATGTATTCTTCATAAGGAAGTGGACAAACAAACACACACAGAATGATTTAATCAAAAGTAAAGTAAAGAATGCACTTGGCACTTTTATACTGTTCTCTCTGCTGCATTCTGGGTAGCTATGTGAATTTTCTGCTGTGATTGGTCAACCATTTTAGGCAGAATTTACTTCTTCTCGTGACTTCTGCACTTCTCAATGTGCTGCCAGAGCAATGTCACTACTTTCTAATTGCTATGCCCTGTAAATTGAGTTAATGTGACCTTTACACAAGTGGAATGGCTGAATATGGTACTGCATATAGTATAGTATAGTCTTTTCATAATGATTGGTTGTTTGTGTCTTAAATGCACTTGACTTTGTGATGTTTAGGGCCGTCAGAAGGGGCTCACAGTTATCCTTTAAGTGACTGATTAACATATAAACCCTTCTCACACTGTTCAGCTTCACCCTGACCTCAGCCTGAAGTGTTAAGTGAATGATAAACCATTTCATAAACATAATAAAGTTATGTGGACAAAAAGAAAAGTCTTAAATAGATGATGGTTCATTAACATAGGACTTTAATGGGTGTTAAGAACCAAACTTTGTTAAAAACGTTATAAATAATTAACATATATGTCCCAATCTAATTGACACAACAAAGGGTAATAGATATGTAAATGAGTACATAATGCAAATCTCTTAATTTGGAATATTATTCAGAGTGCACAGTATAAGGGCTTTTTAATTTTTATTACATAGAATGAACTGTATAAAAAGAGTACTAATACGTTCTGCCATGTTTTCTGCAGCTAACACCACATGGGACCCCAGTCTCAGCACAAGGCGCAGTTTCTCACACACCCACATTCAGTCATACAGAGCCAATTTAACCTAATGTGCACGTTTTATGGGATATGTGAGGTAAAAACTGCAGCAAACATAAGGGGAACATTCAGTCCCAACACAGACAATGACCATACATTGGCATTAAGACCCTGGATATTCAATCTGTGACTCACAAGTACTGAACACTGCATTGTCCTCTGCTTGTCAGAATTTTTAATAAATAGAAATGGATAATGTGGTGTATATGTGTTGTAACAGCTGTTGAAATAAATGTACAGACAGGACTTAAGTCATAAATCAAAAGCACTGAAACAGTCTGTCTTATATAAAATTAGGCTTGATATCAGGATTGAAATTAGCATGGAAACAAAACATTTACAAACAGACAAGTCAATGTTTGGGAAATGCGAAATGCATTGAAGTCAATTGCGAAAGTGAACTGAACTATTTATGAGTGGACTGTAATTGTGCAATGTTCTTTTAAGTGTCCCTGAGGGATAGGGAAACATCTTCGAATTTTGCTGGACTGATAATTGTGACCAAAAATGTGATCAAAGCTGTGAGGCAGCAGTGCTAACCAATTCATCACCATGCCTCAAACAACAAAAAATGTAAAATGATACAATACTGCTTATTTTTGTATAGTGCTCTTCACTGATTGCAAGCATAGAGAACTGTGAGCAATTCTCCGATAAAATACAAGTAGATTATAGTAATTACTAAATACAGAACTGGTACACATATAAATGCAGATTTGTCTAAACTCTGGGAACAAGGTAGAAACTGATTAAACATAAATCAAAACCAACAATATCTGTCCACTAAATACTTCAAAACTATGGCCAGTTGACAACAATGGAGAAAGTCAAAAAAATTTCAGAAACCTGGAGACCTCAGCCAATTAACTGCTTACCTGTTCCTAGGTTTTCTACAGTGGAGTCTCTGCTAACTATATACTTTAATGAGAAAAATTTTCCATCTAATAATTCCAACACTTATTTATTTGAGATGACTTTTTCATTTGCAGGAGAACATCCTGCAGTGACAGCAGAGCAGTAGAGCAGTGACAACAAGTACCACAACTAGATGCCAAGATTAGAAACAGAATAGAGGAGAGTTAGTCTTCTCCCTTTGGCTGCTCCCATTAGGGATTGCCACAGTGGATCATCTTTTTCCATCTTTTCCTGTCATCTGCATTTTGCTCTGTCACAACCACCACCTGCATGTCCTCTCTCACCACATCCATAAACCTTCTATTAGGTCTTCCTCTTTTCTTCTTGCCTGGCTGCTCCATCCCTATCATGCTCCTATGCATATATCCAAACCAATGCAATCTTGCCTCTCTGGCTTTGTCTACAAACTGTCCAACCTGAGTTGACCCTCTAATGTACTCATTTCTAATCCTGTCCATCTTTGTCACACCCAGTACTGGTTTAAAAAGATTGTGATACCTATATTCCTGTTCGAATGACAAACAACAGAGATGCAGTGTACACAGATAATCAGCAGCTCTAGTCAGGGTATGCTAAACTGAAGAAGTGAGTCTTCAGCCAGGATTTAAAAGCTGATACTGAAAGGGTACCTCATATAGGAACAGACAGACCATTCAACAGCTTGAGAGCCCTGTAACTAAAAGTTTGACTTCCTAGTGTTGTTTTATTAATGCTTGGAATCATAACTAGTTTGTTATCTTGAGATCAGAAGTACTGTATATATGTATTTGTCATTCTTATATCAACAGTATGGATGGTGTTGCTTCACAGATTTTGCATCCTGGGTTTAAAACCTTGTGTCCTTAAGCTTTCTATGTAGACTTTCACATTCTCTCCTTGCCTATAATGCATTAGTGAGACCTCATCTAGAGTAAACTTTGATCTTCACAATACCAAAAAGACAGCAGCACTTGAAGCTGTGCTAAGGAGATCAATCAAGTGCATCCCAGGACTTAAGGACATGCTCTACTCTGGCAGATTCAGAGAATTAAACCTGTTTTGCCCTGAGGAGAGGAGACTGTGTGGGGACCTAATCCAGATCTTCAAAATTCTCAAAGGCACAGATAACTTAAATCCAACAGAACCGTTTAAGGTTAACAGTGAATCATGTACACCGATGGAAATAAAGAGGAAGTGCGTTTCGGAGTGCAGCCAGGAGGCATTTAATTAAGCAAGGAGTTGTGGGAATCTGGAACATCCTACCAAGCATGGAGTTGTGCCAGAAACCTTGTAAACCTTAAAAAGTATCTTGTGCAGATATTTAAGTACAGCTTAGCTATAAGATAAACAAGCAAGCTTGATGGACTACCGGTAAATGGTTTTCTGTTACTTGTCAAATTTCTTATGTTCTATGTTCTTATGCCTGCATTAATTTTCCCTCAGGTACTCCAGCTTTCCTCCCACATCCCCAAAGACATTCAGGATAACTGGTTAACTGGTGGCTGTAAATTTGCCCCAGTATAAAAGGGGGTGGGTATATGAATGGGCTAGGTGATACACTGGCACCCTGTGTAAGGTTGCTTGTTGCCTTGCAACTGATGATGCAGGCACAGGCTCCAGCCCCCACAATGCTCAACTGGATTAAGCAGGTTGCAGAATGTTATGTTGTGTCTTATATCAGTGGTTTCAATGGAAGATGTCTAAACAGATTTCAAAGAGCTGAGAATGCTGCAACTAGAATCCTGAAATGCACAAAATATCACAATACCTTAATAGTTTTTAGAACTGCCATTGACTACATTTCAGAAGAATCTCGCAAAAGTGTTAGATTATTACTCAACTACAAATTGCTGTAATTTCACAAGAGGCTTTCTATCTAGCCGGCAAGCCTCATATCCACTCTAGAATTCTATGCATATGTCTGTGTACTTCTTCTCCAGTATTGATGCCTATTCATTATTACAGTTTAAATATGATTTATGAAATGCCATATTTTATCCCACCAACATTAATTTTCTGTTTTTTAGTAAAAGTTACTATAATTATGCACCTATTATTTTCAGCAGTGTTCTTGGTCTTTTTAAAGTTCTCAAAGTGAAAGGAGATATTTCAATGTTTGTAATATTCAATAAATGTGGAAACGGATATTATCAGCAATGGTTTTCTACTTCTGAATGATTCAATGTGTGTTTTAAACATCCTACTTATTTTCATAATCATTTAAATTATCACCCATGATCTGAGCATTCAATATGTAATTATATCTTCTAGTAATTAAAGCATTTCACATCATTATTTGATTATGTTTGATCTGCTCCTGCCTTTGTTGCCTCTGTTTTCAGCTACAGCAGGAACTAGGACTATGAAAGATCTCAATAATAACAGCTCATCTGGAGTAATTGAAGATATTATGAGAATCTGAAACATAAATGATGAGACAAATCAGGCTGTAGCAGCTCATCTCTAAAAGAAAAGTTTCTATAAGAAAGTATTTACCCCTAGGGAGTTTTCACATTTTACTATTGCACAGCACTAAATCACTTCCAATTTAATTTGGCTTTTTTGACACTGATCATCATAATATCAAAGTAAAAACAGATCTTTGCAATTAATTACAGATTTCAAACACAAAATAATTGATCATAGAAGTATTCACCCTCTTCAAGTCAGTATTAAGTAGCTGCACCTTTGGTGTCCATGACAGCCTTGAATTGTGTGCACAGGTCTCTATCAGCTACACACATCTGGACACTGACTTTTTCCCCCATTCTTCTTTATGAAACTACTCAAGGTCTGTCAGGCTGCATGGAAATGGTGAATGAATGGCCATTTCCAAGTCAATCCTATTATTATTATTATTATTATTATTATTATTATTATTATTATTATTATTACAATTCTCTGTTACCTGAGTTTGCTCGTCTTTAGCCCTAAAACATCAGGGTGGCCCTGCCTCCTGGAGCTGCACTCACAAGATACATGGAATAGATTCACACTTACAGTTGCAGGAGATAATTACACCCATAACAGAAATAACAAAGACATGAAAAATAATCATTCAGAAACAATAACTAAATATAAAATACACAAATTCAGACCATTACATAAGACATAGTTTATCTGTACATTGGAGTTCCAATTTATGTTTGTTGTCTCAATAAAAATACAACCAAGCAAGTTAAACGAATAAACATAGAAGAGCAATACAACATATAATTATAAAATTATAAAAACATGTGATATGTAATGGCAAACACAGGACTTTGGAATGAGCCAGTATGAACATGAGTGACATATTACTTGCAGCAGGAATGAAAACGTATCAACAATTTTTAACCTGCTGCCTGCACAGCCTGCTTACAGACTTCAGAATCGGGAACATTTAATAAGACACTTTGCCTCCGCTCCGCCAAACCCTGCCCCTCCACCAGTCCTCGTCCACCTTGGGTGCCGGGTCAGGTTGCTGTAAGGGTCACTTAAGGTCCCTACTGCATTCAAGAAGAGCTGCCTTGCCCAATCCGAGACCTTTCATCTGATGCTTCAGCTTCCTGCCTCACTGCAGGTTCTTCCTGAGGACAGAGTTTAAAAATGCAATCTTAGATGCACTTTTTTATGTGACCTTTTTTTTGGCTCATATTTTTTTTTCCTCTCTCCAAAAGAAAGCTTAAAAACAGGAATATGAAAGAGATTTGGTCTTTGATAGAACAAACTTTGTGTCCTTGGGGCCAAAACTGTCCAGAAGTGCTTCTAAATGAGTTTTAAAGGTGCTTCTGCCTTTATGGTCTCTTTCAGCTATTGTCAGTCGTTCATGCTTTTTACAAATCCGTGCTTTTGAAATATGCCTGTTCTTTTAATGCCTGCCAACATCAAAGTGATGCTCTGGATCTATTTTTAATAAGTGCATTCTGAAAGCCTCTCTCTGAAATAGCATTTGCCTGAGCTAAGGACACTTTGTTCTTTCATCCTGCTTGCTTCTCTCTGAATCATCGCTAAAGTTAATCTTGTGGGTAGCGTTGGAGGGATGGCAGTGGGTTGGCACATGCCACTAACCAGTTTAGTTGTAGGCAGGGTAGATTATCCATTTGAACAGGAGGGCATTATGGCTTACCATGTCTAACATCACGTCATCATAAATGACCTAGGTCAGTTCGCCATAATTATAAAGTATGAGTTTTACAGAACACTACAGGGATAGGACACACCATGAAAGGTTTGCCTCATTGAATAATTTAGGGTTTCTGAATTAATGATGGGAAGTAAGTGATTACCCATTTGTTTCCTTTTAAATAACTCGGGTCCAATCAGATTTACTAACCAACCATCCAGCTTCACAAGTAAAGGAACTCCTGTCCAGGGGCCTCAAGTAAAAAACTTGCTTAAATGTGCATTAGCCATTTATTATGCAAAAATCAGGATTTATAAAACATAGATGTGACGTGGAAATTGGCCTAAAGTCACAGCAGGTTTTGACCATCTGTAAGTCCTACGCAGACGTTTTCGGTTTTGTCCTTTTCACCGACTCCAGGCAGTATGACAATGAAGTGAGCAGAAAATCATATTGCAGTGACATTTCAATCAATCAATCAACATTTATTTATATAGCACATATTCATACAAAAAAATGTAGCTCAAAGTGCTTTACAAAATGAATAGAGAAATAGAAGACACAATAAAAGATAAACATAAGTCAACATTAATTAACATAGAATAAGAGTAAGGTCTGATGGCCAGGGTGGACAGAAAAAACAAAAAAAAACTCCAAAGGCTGGAGAAAAAATAAAATCTGTAGGGGTTCCAGACCAAGAGACCGCCCAGTCCCCTCTGGGCAATCTACCTAACATAAGTCAAACAGTCCTCTTTGTATTTAGCGTTTTCATGGAAGGACCTGATGATGATGGTCACGTAGACTTCTGGCTTTCAGTCCATCAATGTTGGTGCATCATGATGCTTTGAGTAGGTGGTGGTGCAGGCCGCCACCACAAAGAAACCGGAAAAAGAAACAGAAGAGAGAGTAGGGGTCAGTACGGATTTTAGAGCCACCATGAATAGTTATTATGAAGAATTGAACATACAGAGTATCAGTATTAAGTTAAAGTGAAGTTATAAAAAGGCCATGTTAAAGTAATGTGTTTTCAGCAGTGTTTTAAAGTGCTCTACTGTATTTGCCTGGCGAATTCCTATTGGCAGGCTATTCCAGATTTTGGGTGCATAACAGCAGAAGGCCGCCTCACCACTTCTTTTAAGTTTAGCTTTTGGAATTATAAGGAGACATTCATTTGAAGATCTAAGGTTACGATTTGGAATATAACGTGTCAGGCATTCCGATATATACGATGGGGCAAGATTATTTAAGGCTTTATAAACCATAAGCAGTATTTTAAAGTCAATCCTGAATGACACAGGCAACCAGTGTAGTGACATCAAAACTGGAGAAATGTGTTCGGATTTTCTTTTCCCAGTTAGGATTCTAGCAGCTGCATTCTGCACTCGTTGCAAATGATTTATGTCTTTTTTGGGTAGTCCTGAGAGGAGTGCGTTACAGTAATCTAATCGACTGAAAACAAAAGCATGAATTAATTTCTCCGCATCTTTCAATGATATAAGAGGTCTAACTTTTGCTATGTTTCTTAAGTGAAAAAATGCTCTCCTAGTGGTCTGATGAATATGCAATTTAAAATTCAGATTACAGTCAACGGTTACCCCTAAATTTTTTACTTCCGTCTTAACTTTTAACCCTAGTGCATTAAGTTTATTTCTGATAACCTCGCTGAATCCATTATTGCCAATTACCAAAATTTCAGTTTTCTCTTTATTTAGTTTGAGAAAATTACTATTCATCCATTCAGAAATGCCAGTAAGACATTGTGTTAGTGTATCGAAAGAGTCGGAGTCATCAGGTGCTATAGATAAGTACAGCTGTGCAATCACATTCTGATTTTCTATCACAGTTAACTGATGGGTTCTCTCAATACAGTTGTCTTCAGTGGTGGTCTTAGCAGCTAATGTACATGCTTAGTGGTGATTGCCTAATTATGTGGCCTGTCTATTACATCTATAAAAAATGTGTCCTGTGTGTTGTGCAAAAGAACTGGCAATGCCAGTGTTAGCTTTTTCACAGATCACAATGATGATGACAGGCTTGTAAGCCAATTCAAACTTTGTAGAGACGCCCTCTTGGAGTTTTATACTAAATTTCAGCCAACATTACAACAACAACAAAACTTATTTATATAGCACATTTTCATACAAGCACCGAAGCTCAAAATGCTTTACAAGACAAGAAAAAGATAGTTATATGAAATGAAAAATAAAAAAAGATTAGGCAATGATAGTAAAGACTAATTAACAAAGGGAAAAGGTAAGGTCATATGCCTGGGAGGACAGAAAAAACAATAAAAAAAAACTCTAATTAGGGTAGAGAAAAAAATCAAATCTGCAAGGTTTCCAAGTCCAAAAATACCACCCAGCCCCCACCAGACATTCTCTAAATGGTTGTAAATTAGTCCTCTTTATTTTCAGGCTTCACATGACAGTATTTGACGATGTTGGTCTCGTGGACAGCTGGGACCACTGCCTTCAATCCATCAACTCAGGGTTCTGCAAGATGGCTTGACCACCATAAAAGAACCAGAAAAGGCACCAGAGAATAGCAGAGACTAGTACAGATTGCAGAACCTTGAAGAAAACAATAATTCTATGCCCATATAGTCTATCAGAAAAGACAACTAAATTGTAGCTAAGAAAAAGCCATATTAAAATAATGAGTTTTTAGCAATTTTTATATTGATCCACAGTACTAGTCTGGCAAATTTCAGCAGTAAAGTATTCCATATTTTGGATCCAGAGACAATCACATAGAAATCATGCAATCCCTGTCCCGTTATAGGTTTTTGGTGACGGGCACTTTTCAGCATGAACTGGCTAACTGGTCAGAAATTTCACAGTCATCCCTAAGCCGTCTGTTTGGGATGATATACTTAAGATGCTACCCAGATACATCCAGCTATCTTTATCCTCTGGGTGAGCAAGCTGAGATTAAATGGCAATTTGCAGAAACTGCTGATTTTCCCAATGCTACTGCCGCAATTAAATGCAAATCTATATATATAATTCACTAAGGCAAGACACCCATGGAAAGGCAAGTCACCCATGGAAAGCACGCCGGAAGGGGCGTGGATTCACTAAGCCGCCGACAAGTAAGACACCTATGGTGCACGCAGGAAGGAGCCATGCCCACCAACTCCAAGACCATTGAATACGACAACAACTCGCAGAGCTACGCACACCTACGCACACCAACTCGGACGCGACGACACAGAAAAAAAGGCGTCATTTATATTCGTCTGTCGTAGAGGCCACGTTGACTGTTCATAGAGGCATGTTTCTTGCAGAGGTGAATCGCCATATGCAGCGTGTAAAACGGTTTGCGAGGGGTATCCCATGGTATCCTTAAAACAATCCTTTACAACTGAGGTTAAAACACAATGAAGTAAGCAATCTTTAAAAACCAAGTGTTCGGTTACGATGCACGACTGCGTGCACCATAACAAACTGTTTTACACGCTACATACAGCAATTCGCATCCGCGACAAACATGCGTCTTCTTAGATGCTCCTGCAGGAACACAGAAAGTCTACGTGAGTCACAGGTGCATCTGGACTGTGCAAAGACAACAACGACTCAAGTGACAAGTTGGAGGTAGGCACATGAGCGATGGTGGTCCGCCAGTTTTCAGTCACGGACGATTGTGTGTTGGTTCATTCCGTACATGGTTACAATGTTGCTTTTCTTGCTGATTTATTACATTACCGATTTTTCAAATGTTAATTTTCGCCCTGCGCTTAAAAATCATTAAAAAACCGGCCTAATTATGCGGCATATGGTATGCCACAGGTTGGCTAGTATGTTATTATAAAGGCACCGTCACAGAATGACTGCATCAATTGCTGATTACTTTAAAGTATTCAGTGCAGTTATGATTACACACATGCTGTGATAAAGGTGCCATCACACAATTTGCTTTTATAAACAGAAAACACTTTGATTCAATTAATATACAACTAATATGTGATGCTCAAATGTGTCAGCCTAACGTTGTTGCATGGGTCAACCCACAATTCCTTTATTTTATTAAATAGTAGTGTGAGAAACAGACTTGAGAGTGAAAAGATATGTGATGGTGGCCTTCTTGGTGAGAAACCTAAATGACTGCAATTAAATGTAGCACATTATAGACAAATTGCATAATCTTTTTTTCAGGTGAAAGTGGGCACACCACAAGAAGGGTTATATAATGAAAGGCACTCCTGCACTTGATCAGAAATAGAATAGACCATTGGTTCATTAAAAGGTAGATGGCGCTATTTGGACTTGTCAAGTGGCACATTGCTGTGCAGCCCCGCAAAGGCTTGTACAGTACTGGACAGCACAGTGCAGAAACATGGACTACCTTAGGTCATCAATACAATGACAATTCAGACATTTGGATGTTGTACATTGGATTAAATAGATTTGAATATTGTGATTTTTACAAGTTCGGTAAGAATGTTCTAACTACAGTATGTCACAGTTCTACACATACAGCCAGAATCAATTCACACGGTGTACTGGCGATAGCCTGGGCACTACATGATAGCACATTGCTCTTCCTCTCTTCACTCATCCTCTCTCCCCTGTGTTTGGATTCAGCAGGTTGGAAAATGGATGGATGGATGGGCCCCAGAGTCACTATTTTCATTGTCCTTATATGTAATGCTAAGTTCTTTGGTCTGCAGGATGTAAAAGAGGCAAATGAAAAGCTTGGGGAGAACTACTGACAAATTAGTCTTCTGCAATTGTCAGACATTAATATAAGTAAGATTAAAAAAATGAAACATGAGATTAAAATGTATCCTTTCAATTTAACGGTTAATCATTTAGTGAAGGATACCAATGGAAATTAAGGGCATATGCATGTAGGACTGAAGCCAGGAAGCACTTCTTTACACAAGGAGTTGTAGGAATCTGGAACAAACAACTGAGACATGGAGTTGTAGTACAGCTCTTGACAACATTTCAGAAGAATCTGCATGAGATATTGGGACAGCTTAGCTATTAGCTCAACAAAGAAGCCTAATGGATCAAATGGTCTCCTCTCATTTATTATATTTCTTATATTGTACGTTCAGATGCTGTGGTTCACACACCTTGTCAAATGTTGATTGGTAGTGGTGAAAGATACATGCCATGGATGCATTGGGACACATCATCAGTGATGTTTCCTGGGTTCAGAGGGTTTTTCAGGTCTAACAACATCATACACCCTCGCCCAGCTAAAATAGCCAGAGTTGATGAAGCACTGACTTGCGTCCCAGCAGCATTAAGCAATGGCTCTCCCTTCTTAATCCACAGCCACCCGGAAGCTCTTTCTGCTGCCTCTGTTGCAGTACTGAAGGCTGTCCTTCTGAGTGGCCCACTCATGCCCAGCAAGGTGTAGTCTCTGTAGGAAGAGCGGCCCGCGAATTCTCTGGAGCCAACTTCCACTAGATGGCATTGTGCTCACCTCCCCTGTCTCCACCAATCCTCCAGGAGCCCTTGGTACTTGGCCTCCTTCCTCTCAAAAGCCTCATCTATACGATCTTGTCAGGGCTCTGTCAATTTTTATCAGGGCAAGCTGTTTCGAGGTCTCTGACAGAATGACACTGTCTGGTCACACTGATGTTTCCACGGTATTCACTGGTTTGTGTGGATTTCATGTGTGTTTGACAAAGAGAGCATTCTTCAGAGCTGCAGACATGGCTGAAGCAGACTGTTCTGGGAAGATTTTCATAAGCAGTCTGAACACAGAAAGAAATGAGAAGGCCCTTGAAGTTATAGAAGGGTGGTTGAAGTGCTCTTGATGAAAGACAGAGAATCCATCAAAACAAGTGGATTTTCATTTATGACTTTTGAGAGCCCAGATGCAGCCAGAGAAAGGAAAGAAAAATCTCTGGATGGTGGAGCTAGCAACCAAACCATCATTTGAGTCTGCAGGCAAGAAGTAGAGGATCACCAAGAGGGAAGTTCCAAGAGTAAGGAGAGGGCCATCAACTAGAGGAATATCCTCTAGAGGCTCACCTCCAGTTCATAATGGGGGCCCTCACCCAAAAAGATCTGCACCTTCAGGTCCTATAGGAAAGAACCCCATGTTCCGTGAGAGAGATCAATATGGACCTCTTCATAGAGATGACAGATGACTATCCTTCCCTTCGAGATAATCACTATAGTAGTAAGGACAGTTATTCAGTTCAAGAGGGGAAGAGATTATGCACCTCCTCCACGAGACTATAAATATAGCGAATATCTGCACTCCAGTTCCAGAGATGATTATACTTCAGTGTCCCGTGGAAATAGCGACCACAATGGATATAACAGTGGCAGAATACCATGGGGTTATGTAGAATGCCCTGGTGCTGGTTCTTAAAGAGATCCATATGACAGCTATGGTAATTTAAGCAGTGCTCCCCCCTCGCAGGGTTCCTCTCCATCCTATGATGGAAGTGACGGAAGCAGTTGTTCCTGGGATGGATATGGAAGTCGTGTGAAGTTTAACCCAGCAGCAAAAGTGATCCTTACCCACCCAGGCATGGCGAACATATTGGCAGACAAGATAGGGGGCTTGCACACCTAGTAGAGAGAGGCTACCCATCTCCAGCTGTGGTGCCCCTAGGGGTGGTGGAAGTTATTCCAATAGGGGTATTGGCAGAAACCGATATTAATTAGACCAATCCCAGGACAGACCCCCTTCCTGTAAATACATGTTGTTGAAAACTTAAGTTGGTTGCTCAGATCTATCTACCATCATCTGCCTGTTCTTTAGTAGCTCTGCCACACAGTAAACAGCATGGGATTCCAGTCCTTACCAACAAGTTATTTATGATGTTTCTAAGCCAATAGAGACCTAGAGTGCCTCATATGTATGTAGTTTAAAACAACAATAACTGACACATCCTAATAAAAAAAACATATTAATTCATATATATATATATATATATATATATATATATGTGTGTATGTGTTTAGTATATATGTGCACGTAATGTAAAGTATGGAGTATGTACATACTGTATATTTATATTTTTCTTTTGGGAGAAATTTATTGTACAGTGTTTTCTGCTTCATTTTAAACTGCAAAACATATGCAGCATTCTGAGCCTAATAGGAATAATTCTATATAAGAATAAACAAAATTGAGCAGATTAATAACAACCAACCTTAGGAAGTCTAGACACCCTGTTTAACAGGTTACCAAATTTAGTCTCATGTGAAAATGCAGGGCCAGGCACTGTGTCTAATCTGACATGAGACAGGCTGGGATCAGAGGCATGTCTGTGGAAATCCCCTTGGCATACCCTCTCGTTGTCAGCTGCAAAGAGGAAGAACTGCCATCAAACTCACAACTTCTCCTTAGAAAGTGTGTGGCTGAAACTGAATTACTGCAGCAGTGGGCAAATGAGCTGAAGATACGAAAAGGACCAGCATGAGTCATAGCGCAGTCAGAGCGTGAGTTTTATTTCGTAATAAATATGAACGTAAAGAATTCAAAAATGTATCCCTTTCAAGATGCAGAGAGAAACCCCGTACTGCTTGCTCTAAAATCCTAAAGCTCAGAGATTAGGCAGTGGAGGGTTTAGGATTAAGGCAGTGGGTACAAGGCCTGTTACTACGTCTCCTCTCTCCACAGCCCCTGAGTACACTCAAACTGTCACTGTGCATCTATTTTTTACTTTTGTATACATTCTGACTATGCCACTCAAAACAGAGTCCAAGCAAGGAGCTCATAGCAGTGAAGAGCTGTACAGAAAACAATGCCAACACCCATAATTCATTATTTATCCTACAGAATAAAGAGAGGAAAAAAAAATCAGGAAATCTGTTTCTCAAAAATAAAGCATTTAACATTGTGCAAATTCGCCTTTACTGACAGGTGCTGTTTTTGACAGATTTCTTTATTTATCACTACAATATCATTTAACTGAAAACTGAACATTAAAAAAGAGCTGTCTTAAACAAAAGAAGCATTTATGATTAAGGGGAGCTGTTGTTCAGTGTAGCAAATGTGGAATTCATACTGATATTCAAAATGTCATAGCTAAGAAAGAAAGAAAGAAAGAAAGAAGACATTTTGGATTTGTATATGATGGGTATGGTGAGTAGTGTTCACATTTCTGTAGGTACTGCCCAGTTCATTGAAGCTAAGGGTCCAGTGGTCTTTTCGTGCATAGCACATGCATGGCACCTAGTTCTCTATCAGACACAGCATTGAGACGACTATACAGTGCTTGTGAAAAGCATTCACCCCCTTGGAGGTTTTCACATTTTATTGTTATACAACATTCAATCACAGTGGATTTCATTTTTGCCTTTTTTGATTCTGATCAACAGAAAAAGACTCTTTAATGTCAATGTGAAAATACATTTCTGCAAAGTGGGTTAAATTAATTACAAATATAAAACACAAAATAACTGATAGAAAAAGTGCTGTAAATGTAAATGCAATCCACAAGACAGAGCTCCACTAAAAACCCAACATCCTTCTGCCTAGTGTGATTAACGAATCCCTGGTGAAGGGCCACACACACACGAGCGCTATTTTGTTTTTTCTTTTCTTTTGTTTTTTTGTTATTGGGCGAATAAAAGGGACTACCTAGTTGGCATTACAAAATGTTTTTTACTATCTTCAGCTGTTATTCCTCCAATTGGCCACAAAATATATATATATACACACACACACACATACTATATATATATATATATATATATATATATATATATATATTATATATATATATATATATATATATATATATATATATATATATATATATATATATATATATATATATATATATATATATATATATATATATATATATATATTGTCTGGTACGTGCGCATAGGGAGCCAGGTAAAGACCCGATGAACAACGTAACATTTCGTGCCAGGGGCCAAAGGCGGGGTACTAACCTTTCTTTCTTTTATTCCAACAGAAAGACAGAAACAACACCGCCGTAACTTTGCCCGGATTCCCTAAATCACGCGCTACCATTTCCGCATTCCATCCCTTGGCCAGCTTATCCCGGCCAAGCCGCCAGATGCAGCCCTCCCTGCAATGCGGAGATGCCCCGAATTCCAGCAGGGCATCATGGACTTTGGAGTTGTAATACACAGCCCTGCTGGATAACATCGGGGCCGCCAGGGGACTCTGCAGGGAGGCACGGAGACATTTGGTTTTCCTACAGCCCGGAAGTACTTGCAGGTCACAAGGATGGAAGGAATAAAGTGCTTCCGGGCTGACAAAGAAAGAAGAGTTTTGATGTGACCTGGAAGTGCTAGGAAGTCACATGGACTGCAGGTTAAGGAACACTTCCGGGTCGTGGACTATAAAGAGGACAGGAAACACCAGAGCGTTGAGCTGAACTGGGTGGTAGGAGGGCAATTCGTCTGGGAGTGGTGGATTGGTTATTGTTGTATTGATTATTTAATTAGTAAGGAATGGTGGTGCTTGATGTACATAATTATTATAATAAAAATAGTAATTATTGGACGTTTACCTGGTGTTTGCCGTGGTACCTGAGGGTTCAAGGTAGCGATAGCGCCCCCTACTGCTACAATATATATATATATATATATTTATATATATATATATATATATATATATATATATATATATATATATATATATATATATATATATATATATATATATATATTGTGAACTTGAACCCGGACACAGGCAGACAGACATCTTAAGTTCACCACACACCCTTTATTTACACTTCAATTATTTACAGTGCACTCCCCAGTGCCTCTTGCACCGTTCCCCCAATGTCCAGGCCTCACAATCAAAATGCCTTCCTGGCCGCCTCCCGTCCTCTCTCTCTCTCTCTCTCTCTCTCTCTCTCTCTCTCTCTCAGCTCCGTCCTCTTCCACCTGACTCTCGCCCATGACTGGAGGGAGGCGGCCCCTTATATGGGAACCCGGATGAGCACCAGGTGTTCCCGGCATTCCTCCCTTGGCCACACCCCAGCGTGGCGGAAGTGCCGGTTGTCCTCCCGGCAGCTCTCCAGGTGTCTCCCAAAGTCTTCCCCCCTGCACTTCCTGGTGTGGCGGAAGTGTTGGGCTCTCGGGATATTTAGGCACTGGGGCACCGCCTGGCGGTGGCCATGGGTCCCTACAGGGCTGGACTTCCAAGCCCTGTACCCAAGGACCCCAACATAACCAGGACGGACGCCCCCTCGCGGTCTGGAGGAGGCACAATATATATATACTAGCTGTGTAAGCCCACATGAAGTCCTAGAAACTATTGAAATTGTCAGAAAAACAACTGAAATGTAGAGATGTCAGGTAACTCAAAGGAACTACTCTGTCTTTTGCCGACGTGCTCGCCTCGCTTGTGTATTAGTGGCGGGAGGAAAAGTAAAAGGGATACCGTTTTGCTGATGTACTCGCCTCAATTATGTATTAGCTGCTAAGCGACTTTGTCTTTCTCTTCCATTTTGCTGGCATGCTGGCCTCATTTTTGTTATTAGCGGCTAAGCGAGTTTTCTGTTTCCTTGGAGGTTGAGCCCTCACCCCGACTCTATATATACATATGTACACTGTATATATATATATATATATATATATATATATATATATATATATATATATATATATATATATATATATATATATATATATATATACTGTATATACAGAGAGAGAGAGAGATAAAGACCCAGTGAGAGCTAAGATGACAAAAGTCTATGTAGTGGACAAGAGGAGGATTCTAAAAGACCTAGTTGAAAACCACATTGACCGTGTCAGGGTTTGTCAGATGATTGCCCCTTGGAAGGATGGTAGGGGACAATAGGCTATGGGAAAAGGGTGTCCCAACACAGGAAGATGTGATATGTTAGAGCAAAAAGTTGCCCAGCCTTTAATTCAATATTTGGATGTTGTAAGTGGAGCAGGCCCAGCTGCCTCAAGAGAAAAACTGTAGACAAATGTCTAGGAAGTGATTCTTGGGGCCAACCTGAAAGGCGTCTGGGACTAATGGAGTATGTGAATTTCCCCTTGGGGATTAATAAAGTATCTATCTATCTATCTATCTATCTATCTATCTATCTATCTATCTATCTATCTATCTATCTATCTATCTATCTATCTATCTATCTATCTATCTTTCCCACCAGTTGATTGAAAATGCAGTTTGTTGTAGAGGGATTCGGGTTTGATTGGGAAGTGAAACTAAGGTCTAAATATAAATTTATATGCTTATGCATCACTGTGCTCATTGATGGGTATCGAGCCCCCAATTTGGGCCATGGTGGACTGGAAGAAAGTTGTGCTAGTGGCAGATTTGCCTTGTGTACAGAGTACAATGATTTTTTTTTTTACAAGTTCAACCAAAATGCAATACATTGCCACTTTGTGGTGCCATGATAACCAAGAATAGAGTGTATTTTATTAAGTATTTAAATGCTATGATCTTATATACTATATATGATAATGTTACCAACACTCTTATGATCTTTAGCAAATCTTAAAATTAAATAAACCGATGCTCAACAGAGAAACAACACAAAGCAAGATTTTACTTTGTCATTATAAATTTAGGAAAAAATACACTAGCGTATATGCTGAAACGATTTGTGAAGAAGTAAGTACACCCCATGACCAAGTATCTTGCACAATCTTTAGCAGTAGTAAAATGAAGTAGCTGCTTTTTGCATGAGGTTTTTGATCTCTTATGTCATACTGGAGGAATTCCAGCCCACTCCTCCACACATCACAGCTTCCTTTCATTGATGTCTGAGGGCATTAAGCTAGTGAGACTTTGTGCCAGTTCCTGTCTTGACTTCCGGTCTGAGATGACTTCTTGGAGACGCTTCCAGTTAAGGAACTGGGTATGTAAAGTACGTGACCATCAAGCCACAGTGTCCTCTAGTGTCCCCAAGAAGGGCCTGTCCTGTTTACGTTATATTTTGATTTCTTTAAAGACAAGTTTATACTTTCTATTATGATCCTGATATATTGTGCTGTTTACAGATATATTTTATAATTACTGCTATGAACTATCAGTTTCATTTCACTTTTATCTATACTCTTTATCCTATATCTTTTCAGGCATGCAAATGGCCCTTTTGCTTTTACATTGTATTCTTAAGTGCTTTGTAGAGTTGTTTGTCACGTTATAGTCAGATGCTATGTGAAGGAGGCTTTGATTGACTAACAGGGTGCTGGTTGTCCTAAAACTCAGATACTAGTTTAAAATGGTACAAGTGGGGGATCTTCTTACCATAGAGACCTGTTGAAGTATGCTGGTCCACATCAAACAATTACCATATAGTATCTGCAGAACTCTAAACTGATAAAAAGAAATGCATGGGCCCAAACTGCTCCACTTTCATAGGTGATGAGCATCCATGATTATAAAACAGAGATAAAATTAAATATGCACTCACAAAAAGAGAACAAAGGAGCGCTGGGTTGCCAATTGGGGTAAAGTCCATTTAATGATGGTTTGAAATGGAGAGAGGAAAGTTCAAGACCTTTGGACAACACTGGGTTGTAGAGTGGGTGTGATAGAGTGGTAAGAAAAAGCATGTGAACCTCTTTGGAAATAACTCCATTCATGCATACATTCATACATACATTTGTCTTAAACTGTGGTCTGAACTTCATCTAAGTTACAATAATAAACAAACACAGTCTGCTTTAACTAATAATACAAAAAATCTTATACTGCTCCATTACATATTGAATACATCATTCAAACATGATGCAGACATTTGGAAAAAGTCTGTGAAACCCCTAGGCTTCAATAAAACCTAAATGGAGTCAGCAAACCTGGAGTCCCATTAATTAAATGGGATTGGTGGTGGGCTTTAAAGCTACTTTGTCCTAAAAAAAAAGAATCAAATATTTTGAGTTGACTATTCACAAGAAGCATCTGCTAACACGAAGTATGCCTAACAAAAAAGATCTCCGATCAAAACTTGCTGATTTGTAGAAAGCTAGAAAGGATTATAAAGTAACTTCAAAGTGTTTAGATATTCATTAGTCCACAGTTAGATAAACTGTGTATACAGTAAAATGGAGATGATTTAGTGCTGCGGCTACTCTACGTAGAAGTGGGGATGAGGAGAAAGGCACAATACAGAATGTTCATTGAGCTAAAATAAGAACCCTAGATGTAAAAAACATTTGCTATTTATTTAGGTTATGTCAAATTGATAGAAGTATTTGCTTAGCAATGTTAAATGTTTCCCATAAAAATAGCATAGTCAATGAGAGGTTCTTATAACAAGCTGAATTGAGTTGGTATGTTCTAACTAGTTCTTGTCACTTTCACTACAGATTAGGCTGAAAGTAAGTCATGGAGGGCATAACTTAAAGTGCCCAGTTGTATGTAACACAACGTGAATGTGCAGCGGCATACATTTAGCATGTGCTGATGGTGAAGTAAAGCATCCTTTAGAAAAGATTTAACCAGAAAAGGTTACATTTAGAGAAGAGACATTTTTCTCGTTTTTATTTTTTTTTTGCTTTTTATTCTACGTGAGTAACAATACACCCGCCAAAGGGAATGCACAAACCAGTGTGTTTCTTCGTGCCGGTCCCAAGCCCAGATAAATGAGGAGGGTTACGTCAGGAAGGGCATCCGGTGTAAAATTTTGCCAAATCAAATATGCGGACAACAATACAAATTTCCATACCAGATCGGTCGAGCCCCGGGTTAACAACAACCGCTACCAGTACTGTTAGTCAACTGGGTGCTGGCAGAAATTGAGCTACCATTGGCCGAAGAAGAAGAAGGAGAAAAAGAGGCAGGAGAGGTGTCCGAAGGCAGGAGGAGGAAAATAAAGACAGTGGAACAGGGGTAGGAACTTCAATAAGGGGAGAGAGTTAGCTGATATGATGGAGAGAAGTATGGTTGATATACTGTGCGTGCAAGAGACTAAATGGGGAATTTTGGTCTCGTCC